>NC_056733.1:61206036-61461036 GCF_019279795.1 Protopterus annectens
GAAACCACATTTCGCTATGCAGCTGTAGTGTAGTGTTGGTTTGCACTTTGGCAATGAAGGTTTGGTATTATTGTAAGATTTTGTCTTTGCTTGCACAGTCACTCATAACTGATTAATGCATCCACTGGGTAATTATCACCAACACACACAGTGCCAGAGAGCTCATGTAACCATTTGAGATGGCTAATTGAAAATATTACAAGGCTGATTTTTCTGCCTTCCAAATTTCTTTCAGTTCTAGTAAACTGAAATTCACTATATCTGATTTTGAGTAGTGTTATGTCTCCCCTCCCCCCAACTCACATACACAAATGGCTATAGAAATAAGACACTGTTATCTTTGTCTGGAGAGAATTTTATAAAATCTTCACTAAACATCTGAATATTTGTAACACTATCTGAACAGCTCTATTATAATTAAAATAAAGGAAATGAGTGAGAGGGTTACTAGCGAGTGCGTGCATGTTTGCAATATTTCATATTCTTACATGGCCTAGATTTCTTTTTTAACTTTATTACAATGTCAGTTATAGTGGTAATCCTAGCAGATGTAAGGAACACTTAATAATAACACACATTTAGTTTGTGTATATGTAACAGACTTCAAGTAACAGATTTACAGTGAATCATTGTCCTCAAACAACACTTAGAGAGTTAATCATAATGGGATACTCTGTGACTGTGCACCAATGTTGATAAAAATATATAGTAATGTAAAGGGAACAGGGCACATGTTTACAGACTTCTGGATGATCAACTGTCTTTTCAGTTTAGCTGCAACTCCTAATAAACCGTAGTTGCAAAGTAAAGACTCTTATGGCTTCAGAGCCAAAATTTACTTTTCTTTAGAAAACCGGCTCCAATCAGAGTTCAGATGGGGTGAAATAATGAGTATGCTCTCTTCTTCTTCTTCTTTCAGCTTTTCCCAGTTAGGGGTCGCCATAACGGATCACCTGTCCGAGTATGCTCTCTCATAGCCTAAAATCAGTGTACCAGTAGAATAAAAAAATATTTCTGCTGTTATTTCTTTCACTTGCTAAAGTAACACACAGACAATGCCAGACAAATGGATACCCACACATAAATGCACACACTTTTGTCCAGATAGCAAAAATAAAATCGATTCAATAAAAAGAATGTCTGAGTTCCTTTATTGTTAAGTATTGAAAGTGAGTGTTCTAGTTATGTTTTTGAGTCAAAGAAATGGTGCCGGAATGAAACTTTTTTTTTCCTATTGGCACATTACATTAACAAAACATGGACGTTCTTTTTCATGAATCAATTTTATTTGCTTTTATCATCTGAACAGAAGACTGCATATGTGTGTGCATGTTTGTTAGTGTGTGTGTGTGTGTGTGTGTGTGTGTGTGTGTGTGTGCACACACAAGTCTGAGTGAGAGAGAAAGGTGTAATGGCATAACAGCTCCTTCTCAAGAGACAATTTATTTGTAATTTTCAAATACTTCTTTGAAAACTGCTGTCATGCAAAACCTAGATATTAAAACAATCATGTTACATAGCAAGGAGCTATCCAGGTTATGCATTAAACAATCAGGCTGTATGCAGTATTAATAAACCAGAGGGTGGTTGTGGTGTCCATTTGATCGCTGTTAATACTGATCAGGGGCAATCCCAAGACGCTGTCGAAGAGATAGGGAACAGTTACCACAGTTATTGCTTTATTTCAGTGTCATACTTTTCCTGTTCTGATTTAAATATGTAGCAGAATACTAATTGTGTTAGTTGACACATGGACATGTTTTTTTACTGAACTTAAATGGCTTAAGGTAAATCAATAATCCTGCAAGTTTGGAAATGCTTTCTTTTTTATTACCGTTATTCCTCTAATATTTATTCTGTGTGTGTGTGTGTGTGTGTGTGTGTGTGTGTGTGTGTGTGTGTGTGTGTGTGTGTGTGTGTGTGTGTGTGTGTGTGTGGTGGGGGGGGGGTTCTGGCCCTCAACAACAGTGGTAACTAACTTTAAAATTATTACACTAAGGGAAAAGGAACTATTTTATATAAAAATAATACAAATACAAATATTTGTTACTTATTTACAAATCATAAAACAGCAATGCATTTTCTAAGTGGAATAAAGCACTTCTTGGTGGGTATTATAGGAAAATAACAAACCTTCCAGGGATGGTGAGGCCCTCTCCTTGTTGCACTGGGCCTCATAAAACCATTAAAGCTCTGTTATTTTTGTGTAACAAACATCTTGTTGGGCATTATTGCTTGCCTAAGGCAGTATTTCCTTGCCTTCCTGCCTTGTATTGTAATTGCATTACAGAGTGAGATGTATAGTGCATGTTATCTCATAATGCTCCCTCTCTCTCTCTCTCTCTTTTCCTTTTTCTACCACATTACTGCACTTCAACAGCAGGTCACCTTAACAGCTGTCTCTGGTAAAGTAAATAAATTGGGGTTCCTTGAAAATGCTTTGTAGGTGTTTATGCCATGTAAATGTGAATGTGTTTGTGTGTGCCTGTGATTAATTGGTACCTCTTCTGGGATTAGTTCCTCTTCCTTGTGCCCAGTGAGTGCTGGGATAAGCTCAAGCAGGTAAATGAAGAATGAATGAAGTAAAAGAAAATATCCAATTTTCTGTCTATCTATAGATAGATTTATGTATCTATATCCCCAGGGTTCAATAAAATCTGTGTAGGCTCCATGAAGAACCTGCACAGAATGTACCTGTGTATACGGTGATGGTTCCTCCTCGGCAGAGTGCAATAAATATTAATTATGGCACACTGCTGAGGGGGATCACAGTAACACAGATATTTTATCCATGTAAGCAACACTGTAGAGGCTGTCCTCATACTTGTGGACTGTCCAGAAAATGTCTGCAGAGTTGGTAAGCACAGCACAATACCTTTTGGCTCATTAATCTGGACCAAAAGGTGAACAACAGATATTATACCATGACCCCCCCAAAACGTGCATGCTGATTGGCCAGCATGCACATTGTAAATCGAGTTATACTAATGGAAAAAGGTCCGGTCGGCCGGACTTTTTTCCATTAGTATAACTCTACTTTTAAAACACTGTCTCGCTATGTTAAATGGGTTTAACATAGCGAGACAGGTTTTAAAAAAAAGCAATGGAGATCCACGTTGCTTATTTTAAAGCTGTCTCGCTATGCTAAACCCATTTAACATGACGAGACAGGTTTTAAAAAAAAGCAACAGACATCTCCGTTGCTTATTTTAAAACTGTCTCGCTATGTTAAACCCATTTAACATAGCGAAAACAGTAAAAAAAAGCAACGGAGATCTTGCTTTCTCCGTTGCTTTTGCCCACAGCTCTGATGTACTGCGCAGGCACGCAGTACATCAGAACTGCCGCGGATGCCAGACATCTGCGGAAGGGCAGTAAACAGGCATTATACTATGCCATTATTTAAGAAAAGTAATAGTTTCTTTTCTTAAATAATGTCATGGTATAATTGCAATAACCCACTTCTGGGTGTGGGTAATGCTGTATTTACCCACGGTTGGCTTTGTTTGGTCCCTCGGGACCAAACCACGCCAACCATGGGTAAATCTAGCATTACCCACACCCAGGCATGGGTTATTGCTATATTACTTCATGAAATTGCAATTCTATTTTTTTTTTTTATGTTTATGTACTTGTTTGCATGGTGCAGTGAGTTGCACAGCTATGCTTAGTGTTGCTCACATATACGGTCAACATCTGCTAGACATCTAAAAATAGAATCCTGATTTATTCAATTTTAATTAATTATTTTTTTCATGTGCTTGCTTTTGCGGTGTGGGGCATTAATTAACTATGCTTAGATGCACTTACATATACAGCAGACATCTGCTAAACATCTAAAAGTAGGAACTGGATGTATTCCGTTGTTGTAGTCCTGCTGTGTTTAGCAATGTGCAAACCCATGCAGTGAAGCTGTGCTATGCTTACAGGCTCCTTTGTAGTATATGTGAAGATATACGAGTTCCCTTCACTATCTCAGTGGCTAGAGAGGTTGAGTCATGACCTACAGTGTAGTAGGTCTAGGTCCTGGGTTCAAGTCCTGAGCAGTCATACTTTTTACATTTATTGCTGTGAAAATGTTTCAGGTGATTGAAACGTTGGTTTAGTTTAAAATTAAAAAAACTGTTACATTTGGAAAAGCTATGCGCTGCTAAGACATGCTTAAATATGGTCAAGGGTCTATTCCCATTTACGCATTGCTGAGCTTTGCTTACACATGGTTTGTGTGAGTTTGCGCGATTCTAAGTTGCATGGAGCTTTTTTGAAAGTTACAGCATGACGTGCAAGGATGGGAATGCAGCCTATTTAAAGGCCAATTGGTGGGAATTTCACATCCTTCTTTGGAGTCTTAACATGGCTGTGGATATGACTGGTGCTGTTGGTGAAGGAGTGTGCTTTCATGCACAGAAGTGGGGAGTGCAGGAGTCCAGAGTTTTTGTTGGACACCTGGTTAAGAATTATGAACCCCGGCTGTTGCAGGGCAACTATGAGGGCTCAAAGTATAAATCTGAGGCCTAGAATCATTTGGCTAGGAAATTCACCAGTGCTAGTGGTATCACCCGCACTGGTGAGCAGTGTCATGACCACTACAATGACCTGAGGTGTAGGAAGATGGGAATCTTGGACACATGGGTCCAAGAGGTTAGGGCTAGGCACACCCCACAGATATGGCAGTATGTTTGCCAGTAATTTAGAAATATGCAAGTTGAATCTGTTCAAAACTGGTATGCATAATGGTTTGCTTTTCTTACCACAGCTGCAGAAGAGATGGCTCGCAATGTCCAGTCCCATGCAGGGAGCCTGGCCAGGATGATGCAATTGCGTGGTAAATAGGAAAACAAAGTAATAACTTAATGCACAACATAATTATACAATAAATTAATTACAGTCTTAGCAGTCAGGTATGACATATCTGGGACATCTTATTTCTTTATTAATGTGTTACTGCCTACCTGAAATGGTAAAGCAAGTTAAAGCAAGTAAGCACACAGTACTGTGTACTATAGCTTCCAAACATCAGCTAATGATGGGGTCTACCCAGATTAAGACTCATTATTCTGGTCTGCTCATTGTCTGCAATATGCTTTAGGTTGCACTCAATAAAGGAACAGGGTATATGGGTAGCTAACAGAAGTCCTACACAGCTATCCATGGTCTACATGCCCGAGTTTAAGCAACATTATCAATAAAGTTTAAAAGGAGATAGTGCTTTGATAACTACTCTTTTAAAAAAAGTATTCATGATTCCTGTATTCACAGCATGTGTGTTCTAATCTGACACCAGTCAACTGTTAAATGCAAACGAATAAAGAATGCAGCAACAAATGTCTGAAATAAAAGTAGTGCAATACCCAGAGTAAGGTTCAAGGCTGTGTTCAGTTCATTTTGTCTGAAATAATGCTGTATATTCTACTCAGTAAATGAACATGGTATATGGGTAAGTTAACTGAAGTCCTGGACAGCTATCCATGTGTCTAAATGCTAGATTTTAAGAAACATTATCAATAAAGTTTAAAAGGAGATTGTGCTTTGATAAGTAATCTTTTCAAAAAAAAGTGTTCATTATTCCCGTATTCACGGCATGTGTGTTCTAATCTGACACTAGTCAACTGTTACTTATTAACTAATAAATAATGCAGCAACAAATTTCAGAAATAAATGTAGTGCAATACCCAGATTAAGTGTCAAGCTTCAGTTCTGATAATTTTCCCAAAAATATGCTGTAGATAGCACTCAGTAGATGGAACAGGTTCTACGGTTAGGTTAACAGACATCCTATACAAGTGTGTAACTGCCAGATGTCAAGTGACATTAAGCAATGCAGTGTAAAAGGAGATGGTGCTTTGATAACTAATGTTTTCACATAAAGTGCTCATTATTCATGTGGTCACTGCATTTGGTTTCCAGTCTGATAACACACACAGCTATGCATGTGGGTAAATGTACGATTTCGCACAAAATATTGTAATAAAAGTCTTAAAGGAGATGGTGTTTTGATAATTCATTATATTCAAATAAAGTGCACATTATTCCTGTAGACGCTGCTTGTGGGTTGTAATCCCATGGCAGCCAATTGAGAAATGACCAGGTGTCTAGTGTAATTAGTGTAAATGAACATACCTCTTAACTGTCATGATTTTTGCAAAATGTAATGACTACTGCCCCATATGTCTGGTCCTTGATTAGCAGATACATGACATTACTTGGAATACAATTTATTGGCAAATCCATTATCAGAACACCTTGTACTAATGTATGAGCAAATTATGTAAAAATGTTCCCTGCAGTTGTGCCTTTGTACCACCATTTGGTAGGGCTTGGTCCATAATTTCCCATGCTAACAGGCTAAGAGCTATGTATGTGCAACATCATCTATACAATATTTGCAGTCACTGTACTCACAACCAAAATCTTATATATGTAGAAATATGTAGTAGTAGTCTGTGTAGTGATATTATGTGCAAGTTACTAATGTTTTTTTTTCAATCGCACCCAACACCTTCTCTTTAATTTATTAATTATATTTATTAGTATGATTTGATATCAGCAGTGGTGGTGCTGTGGCAGCGTTTTCGCTTCACAGTATGATGTTGTCCTGTTCGATTCTCAGCTAAAGCATCTTCTGTGTGTAGACATGCGTGAATGGGCATACCTTCGTTGAAAGTTGTGCATCAAGGCTGGCAACATAGTACGTAAAAATCTACTGCCAATCATTAGCGGACCGGAGTTCCACTGTGGCGACCCCTAACCGGGAAAAGCCGAAAAAATACAAGTATGATTTGATATCATATATTATTTGTAACTACCTCTTATGTTAGCCTTATGTATAATTCCATATTGCTTTGCTTTTAAAATACTTTAATTTACATTATTTATTGTTGTGTTCCTCATGAAATTCCTTTCTATTTCTTTCTGTTAGTCATTATTATCTTCTATTATGTTAATACTAACATTTGTTTGGTTATGTTTAATTTACCTTATGTTTATATTTAATTTACTACAGTGCAACAAGGTAGGCTGGTTCCAGGTGATCCACCTACCTTGGCTCCTCCAGCCATGGCACCAGGGCACAGCACATTCACTGACAACCTAGGGACCTACGGACTAACACCTTACTCCTACTCACATACAGATATTAAAATTGATGCCAGGCAACTCACTCATCCTGTACCTATCCATGTATTGCCTGAGTACTGCTTGCATCAGACAGAGTCAGCCCTGAACTACGGTTGTGTCAACTGGTGCATTTACAGGGTAAGTCTTTAACATACACAGTAATCTACTGGATTATTATGATATGTCAGTGTATGTATGTATGGAGCAGGTACATTATGCAAGTAACTATAATGGACTAGTTGGACAGAAATGACATCCACTTGGGACTACAGATACCCGGTGGCACCATCTCTGCTGCTCCTTCACTACCTGGGCCATTGGGTAGTTCTGCCCCACAGGTTGGGGGTGGTCCCCCCCTTGAGAGAGGAAGTGTAGGGGGTGATTATGTCACCTGTGAGGAACTGCCAGGCATGGTGCATTTGCTGCTGCACAGAACTCTCAGTACACACCTACTCTGGATGGAGAGCATGCTGCCCATCCTGGTGGGGCAGCCTTGCCCCAGGCAATGGCATCAACCACTGCCTCCACAGGAGCAGTGAAGGTACAGTGCTGAGCTTGGCTGTGTTCATGCCGACACTCACACACCACTGTCACACTTAGGTCACATACAGACACACACGCCACATTTACATGGTCTGTCTTTCTTGCTTCCCTTTCTGACTCACACACATGCTTGCCAATCTATTGGGTCAGCCTAGGCCTCCTGCACCCCATACAGCATCCTGTGCAAGCGATGATACCTGTGCTACTTCTCTGTCATCATTGTCATCGATGCAGGGAAATTAAGCTACGTGTCTGATGCACAGAATGACTATTTAAATTAATATGTATTTGTTTCATCCATTGTAGCCTTTGACTTGTTACTTATACTGGTTAGTCATACACTGTGAACTCTGCCATTTGTAATGTGTAAACCACATTATGTTGTGCATGTTATGTTGGATGCTGTTGTAATGGCTGTGTAGTCACACAATGAAAGATGTCTTATGGCACTGTTTATGTTTTACTTTCAGGATTGTGTAAAACACATCTATGGGGTCACATCTACAATAAACCCATCAATGTCAGAGCACAGGATGGAATGACAGCACAGAAGAAAAATGTCATCAGAAAGGTAAAACAGTATAGTTACATAACTCCATAGGTTCATATGTGTATAATAGGCTAACAAAAACAAGGATGTCTTTCATCCTAGCCATGCATCCCTAAACTCTGACAAAGTCTGATACCTTGATAAGTGTAAGCAGGGTTTTGGGAGCTGACACATGGACAAGCTGGGATGAGGTGAACGATCCACAGTTTCCATATGTCCATTAGAGACATTTGTCCTAAAGCAGTTATCATTGTCGTGTTCCCCCATATTGTCATGTAACTTGCACATGATTTGCATTAGGGTGGAACTGTATTTCACACACATGGGGAGCCTCTTACATATTGGGTGCAGTGTCTGGGCTACATACCTGTCTGTCCAGCACATCCTGTTTATATCATTGTCAATGTGTAGGTGTGTAGGACAGGTAATTCTCATGCTAGCCCTTTCATGGATATGCCGGAGGTACACAGTGGGGTCTAACACCTCCCTGCATGGCAGGTATACACCTCCCCTCCAAAGCATGTCAGAGACAGAATACACAATTACAGGCTTGACACGGTCCGCATAGGACATGTTATGTACACTGTGTATTGGTTTAATGTGGAACCTTTGTGGATGTGACAGTTGTCGAATATGCCTGGCTAGTTACATATCAAAGGTAGCATTGTACTCAATGATATGTGTGATGAATGCCGAATACAGTGAAACAATGACTGCCTTGGATGTACATGCCATACTTTTGTTTATAGGTTACATAACATAAAATGCATCCCCAAATATTACCAACCAATGACAGTCAGAGGCTAGATCACTATCTGTGTCCATAAGTCTATGACTACTGGGTTAGCTGTTGGACGTGTGTGGTCAATACGTAAGTTACCAAGGGTGGATGACTTCCTAAAGGATAGTATTGTGTATTCCTTGGCATTTACTGTTAGTCCATCGGTCTGACAACAATTGAATGTCTGTGTCAGCCCATTCTGGATAACTGTTGACTCAGTGTGGGATTCAACGATAGTTTCTAATTTGCAATCTTCTGCAAATTTAGTCAGTCAGAGGCCAACAACAGTGGCAGTGACTGCAAAGAAGTAACTGCCCAGAAGGAGCACCACCTATCCCACCCAAACCCACATCACACACACCTACATATGTGGAGGTCTTTACCAGACACATAAGTAAACACCAGACACCTCAGAAACACAAATGCAAGCTCGATACACATAATCATACTTCTGCAGAACACAGTATACATAATAGCTCATGCACCATTGTCTCACCGGCCAAAGACCTAAAGCAAAACACAAAATCAAACATATTACTCATAGGTGATTAGATCATGAGACACACTGATGTGCCTCTCACTAGGTTACATAAGGGAAAGGTCACATTCAGCTTTCTGTGAGGTGCCAGGATACGCCATATCACACATGCACTGAAGCCTGTTAACATCAGGTACTGTTACAACTATGCCATAGTTCCTGTTGATGTGTACAACTTGAAACATACCTTTCTGGACTGTATGCAGAGATGTGACTGGGCTGACAGACTATGTATCTCAGGCAGGTATGTCCTTGGCCTTGATCTGCATTTTACTGTCACCTAGGATGATGGCTCAATACAAACGGAAAATGATTCCCTTCAATAATTGCCATAGTGTGTGGTGTCAGTGTAAGGAGATCCACTATCTGTCAGTCTGGGATTACCTGCTCAACAGACCTCAATGCTTTGCCATAGATAGCCTTTATCTGTCACCCCTGGGTGTGCCTTTTAGATGGTGTCTCAAGGAAAAACTTTCCAGTGAGAAAACGCCATCTACAAACACCATCATGGTTATGCTGCTAAAGGCTAGGAATATCACAACTAAACTCCACTCACTGGAAGCTATCACCAGCTTTGAAGAAGCAGACATTTGTGCAGTCACAGACACCACAGCCATACCAAGCTACATTTCCTTCCACACATTCAGAACTCATAATTAAAGTGTGCAAAGTAATGGTGGTGGTGTATCCATATTCATTAAGGATAGATACACCTTCAGATTGGTTAGACAGTATGATTCCCTGGAGAAACTGCAGGTGCTATTGACTGCTTGTAGGGCACCTAATCAAGCCATTGCCAGCTACAGGAGCAACTCCATGAATCAGGACACCCACTGTGCTTAAATGGATCTACTTGAGTCTACCAAGATACATAAAAAAATAGATGGTTTTGGTTGACTTTAACTACCCACCAAATGGGTAGGCTACTCGTGCTCAAGCTCATTTGCCCAGAGGTTAGTTGACTTGGACCAGTGGGTTGACATCCACATAAGGGGAGACAATGTACTGGATTGGCTGCTTACCAATATGGGTGACCACTGTAGATCCTCCAGTGTGAGGTCCTCCCTGGTGAGATCTGAGCACAAATTGGTCTCATTCAATGTAAGTAAGACATCTGACTCCCCCCCCCCGCAGCATATAAAGTAATAAAGTTCAACAAAGCAGATTATAACCTCCTATGGGATGGTAGAAATAGTTTGACTGCAGCCCCCAGATGGAACAGGCAACTATGATGAGCTCTACACCAATGCTTTATACAAGCACCTGTACAACTGCATTAACTCACCTGTACCCAACAGGAGCAAAACAAGCTCCTCATAGCACATCAAACCTGCCTGGTGGACAACTGTCATTAACAGGCTTTACAATAAGAGGCAGACATTAGTGTCTCACATAAAGAGGAATGAGCCTCCCTAAAATGGTAGCAGTCCCTCCTCAGCTTACACAAGCAAATAAGTGTTGTTCTGAAGTCCTGCAAAACAAAGTATGGGACAAAATTAGCCTCCTCCACAAAGGGCAATCACAAGGCATTGTGTAGTTACATGTGTAAAGTAAAAGGAAAGGCCCATATTGTTGCCAGACTCATACATAATGATACCACATATTATGAACCTGTAGACATAGCTAACCTGTTGTCTGACAGGTTCTGTGACAACTGCACTCCCCTGTCCCCACCACAAGTACACCATGACATCTCTACAACCTGTCACATACCTTGTATCTCTGAAGAGCAGGTAGTAAATGGCCTCTCTAAGGTGACACACACAGCATCTATTGCACCTGCTAACATCCCAGGCTGCATCCTACATGGTATCGATCATGGATTACTAAGACCATTGGAAACTCTTTGCAATCATAGTTTAACCACTGGCTGTATCCCAGCTGACTGGAAATTGGCCACTGTTATCCCCTTGCTTAGAGGTAGTGCATCCACAGACCATGGGAACTATCAACCTATTAGCCAGACTAGCCATATCTGTAAGGCCATGGGGCAAATCATCATGGACCGTATCACCATATCACCATAATGGTATCCATTTACCCAATGTACAAACACAAGTTGAATGTCTGTGGCTGACAAGGTTTGCAGATGCCTGCAAACTGGAAGTGGTCATAGACTCTCCAAATTATGTCAACATCCTACAAGAGGGTCATACATGACCAAATGATTGTTGACACAATCACAGCATTAAACTCCATGCAAATATATGTAGCATCATTCCTTTCAGTACCAACACATCAATAGCAACATCTTAAGTACATACTCAGGGGTGAGAGACCTGTGCACATAGATCTGGACACACAGGTTTACACCTACCTTACCTTAGATCACCATGTCTACACAGTGGTAAGAAGGACATTATATCTTGCTCATATCATAACTGAGGGCACTGTCATCTGAATATGAAGCAGTTATAACCTCCATGTACTCTTCCCTCATCAGGCCAATATGTGAGTGCAATGGTCATTTTGTTATGTATATTTCCAAGCACCAGTGGCAATTGCAGAGACCACAAAAGTTCCTTATAAAGGAAATTCAAGTCTTCAACATCTGTCCAATGGGGATCATCTGAATTCACTATAACTTTAGTCTGTCATACAGACTACTCAGAGGTTATCTTGGCCTTTCATTTGAGGCAATTTGTGACCCTGCTTTATTGGTAACGCCCCATATCCTTAAGTCAAATGGTACATGGATTACTCACTGTAAGGACCTTTACTTGGTATGTGGCATCAATAAAACATATTGGAGGGAGAGATATTTCTACCAGGGTTTAACAAATCTTTGCAACAGACTCCCACTTAATGTCAAACAGTGCACCTCATTGACCTGCTTCAGATGCAATTTGTAAGATTGGATGGGTGACCATAAGTTCACCACGGGGGTTCTGCCTATGTCCCCCCTTGGACAGGGTCATAGGTGCTGATCATGTAAATAAGGTTAAGAACTTGGCTAGGATTGCAAAGACCCCAGGGGCATTAGCCTAGTAAATTCCAATGATTCTATGAGCCCATAGACTGATGTAAAATGCTCTGACTGACAACCACATACAGTAGCTTGGCTACAGTGAGAATGGTATCATTACCAATTAATGTTTACACACACACACACACACACACACACACACACACACACACACACACACTCCAAGTTGGTTACAATGAGATTAAAACTCCTAGCTATTTGGCCTTATACACTACAGATCACAGTACGTAACACATACGCCACAGCTCAAATCTGATTTTAACAAGTCTTAAGGTACTCTTATACTAGATGAAATAAACAGGCTTTGTGGAGGACAAGAATGTTGAGGCCCGCATCACCTGCTATGCCCAAAATAGTACAAAACCCTGCCTCTTTCTAAGTCAGTGTGGTAATCATATTTGTTTTATAGGGAAATGCATATACACACACACAGCATGTGGGCTGGAGTGAGATTAGAACCCCTACATATCTAGCCTTACAGACACAGCAAGTGGGCTGGAGTGATATTAAAACCATTACCTATCTAATCTTACACACTAAAGATCACAGTACTTAACACATGTGCCACGGCTTAAGTCTGACATTTAGATAGCTGCTGGTAGCCTTATGGTAGATGACATCAGCAGGCCTTGTATAAGACAGGAGTTTGGAGGCCTGCATCAACTGCAAGGACATAAAAGTGCATATCCATTGCAGTTTGGAAGTCAGTGGAGGATTCACACTTGTGTTGTAGTGCAGGGATCTGCAACCTTCACTATAAAAAGAGCCATTTTGGCCCCTCTCCCACCAAATAAAATTCATTGGGAGCCACAAAATCTATTTACCCCTAAAATGAAGATAACACAGTGTATAAAGCTGTATATATAGTTATTATCCTAAGTATAAAAGAACTAAGTTTATAAGAGCAATATTTAAAATCCATCCCTATTTTTGTTCCTTTGTTGGGATTGCTTGGTTGCTCTCAGTGTGTGTGTGTGTGTGTGTGTGTGTGTGTGTGTGTGTGTGTGTGTGTGTGTCTGTGTGTGTGTTTGTGTGTGTGTCATATCTCTCAACCTCTTATAACAAGAAATATGGACAAAGCCATAAATAGTGGGGCATAAAGGCCCCAAAATAGGGACACTTTTTGAATATTGCTCTTTCAAACTTAGAAAGTTGATAGAATAACATATTTTGCATTAGCATTAATTTTCTGAAGGGTATGAAGTTTGAAACTCAAATGTCCATCTATTTTTTCTGACTTCAGCCTTTAATGATTTTCCAGAAAAACACAATTTTATGAGAAACAGACCAAAAATATGAGGTCAGGACATTTTGTGAAAATCTGCACAGTTGAGAGGTAACTGTGTGTGTGTGTGTGTGTGTGTGTGTGTGTGTGTGTGTGTGTGTGTGTGTGTGTGTGTGTGTGTGTGTGAGCACGTGTGCACGCACGTGTGTATGTGTGTATAGAAGCTGCATGTTAACAGAAACCATGTTATTCTAGCAAGTTTCTAAGTTTATAAGAGCAATATTTAAAGTCCATCCCTATTTTTGTTCCTTTGTTCCCCTTTGTTAGTGGCTCTGTTCAGATTTCTTGTGATAAGACTTTGAGAGGTATGAGAGATATGGAATCCTTTCAGGAGATGCTGCTGCTGCCAGGGGGTCTCTTGATTGTTCTGTGTGTGTGGAATGCATGGCAACAGAAATCATGTTATTCTAGCAAATTTATAAGTTTATAAGAGCAATATTTAAAATCCATTGCTCATTCTCTCTAAGTGTGTGTGTGTGTGTGTGTGTGTGTGTGTGTGTGTGTGTGTGTGTGTGTGCACGCGTGATGTGCGGTAGAGTGGCCATTATTTTTCAAAGCTACAGGGAACCACTGCAGAGGGGTGGAAGAGCCACATGTGGCTCCAGAGCTACAGGTTGCAGACCCCTGTTGTAGAGGGATGCACATACATGCACACATGACCACTGCAAGTGGGCTGGAGTGAGAGTAGAACCCCTACCTATCTAGTCCTACACACTACATATCACAGTACTTAACATCTGTGCCACAACTTAAGTCTGCTTTATAAATGACTGCAGGCAAATTACTTGTAGAGGACATACACAAGTTCTGTCTTGAACAGCATGTGTGGCCTGCAGAGTGACATTTCTTCTCACTGTCATCTGCATCTAGTAGCCTAGCAGTAAGACAACTTTTTTTTATCCTATCTATGTGGCAGCAGTAGCCACTTTGGTCATATGTGTCTGTTTGCATTTGGATGGGCAACCTGTGGCTAAAAATAATTTGCCCTGTCAATGCGTGAGTACACAACATCATACATTACATATCTTGTTCACTTGGTGTATGTGTGGTGACATCCAGCAGACACAGGGGGCTGTAAGTAAGTGCATTATCTACTGTTGAGCCCTTACTTTTGGTCCTTGTATGAGCATGGCCAGTGGGAGTTTTGGCTAGTTATAAACTGACTTCAGCCCACACCTAGCTGTACTCCAGTCTGGGATTTTTTTGCATTATACAATATGACATCTGTCCCTGCTTCTGTACTGCTGCACTTCACTCACATTGGCTAAGATTTTCTAAAGTTGTCTTATGTAATTAATATGTGACCACAGTTAAAATAGTACAGCACAAACTGACAGTCTGAAGAACACAAATTATTGATACCTCACATCCAAAACAAGTGGATACTTCTAGATAAGAACCATGAACACCATCACACAAGGTGTGATTACTTCAGTCCTTTTAGCCACAGAAGCTGCTTGACAGACAGAGGATCATTTATCACACAGTCACCTGCATAAATGTGTACATTGGTTATTCCTCCGTTACGTAAGACATACAATGTATGATCAATTTCTATAGTACTGCCCTGAGACAGAGTGAAATGCTCATATACTATTGATGAGTTACTGTTACAGCAGTTACAAGGGAACACTTCTGTGTTGGGCATAGGGGAACAGCATCTCCCTCCCATGATGTATCAGTAATCTGTTGCAGTAAGACTACATGAATATTCCATGCATGAGGCCTACTGAATAGAAATGGAAACATGTTAGTGGAATGGGTATCTGTAGTCCCAAGTGGATGTCATTTCTGTCCAACTAGTTCATTATAGTTACTTGCATAATTTACCTGGTCCATACATACACTGACATATCATAATAATCCAGTAGTCTACTGTGTAGGTTAAAGACTTACCCTGCAAATGCAGCAGTTGACACAACAATAGTTCAGGGCTGACTCTGTCTGATGCAAGCAGTACACAGGGAATACATGGATAGGTACAGGATGAGTGAGTTGCCTGGCATCAGTTTTGATATCTGCATGTGAGTAGGAGTAAGGTGTTAGTCCGTAGGTCTCTAGGTTGTCAGTGAATGTGCTATGTGTTGTCTTTTAGCCAAAGTCAGGGTGTACTGAGCATGCCTACATCTGCCTACAGGGACATCAGCGGGGGGGGGGGGGTTCTCCAAGTCCTTATGTGACTGTGGCTGTGGTCACCTAGGCACTGGTGGGGGGTTGTGTATCTCTTCCCTCTGCTGATCCTGCTGCAGGTGTTTCCACAGGATCAGATTGTGTAGCATAGCACATACTGTGAATATCTGTGCACACGTGGCTGGAGTATACTGCAGGGCTCCACCAGATATATCAAGGCACTGGAGCCGTGATTTCAGAAGCTCAGACACACACTCTATGATGTTCCTTGTTTGTGTGTGTGTGCCTCATTATGGCATTCTTCCATGGGTGTGTTTGCATTTCTGATGGGTGTCATCATCCATGGCTCCAGAGCATAGCCAGCATATCCCAGTAAATGGCTCTGTGGGATGTCTCCCCTAGCAAACATCTGCTACACCTGTGATGTGTGCCAGATATGGAAGTTATGATAACTGCCAGGGTTGCCAGCAAACACATTCAGGATAATCCCCTGGGAATTACACATGACTTGGCAGTTGATGGAGTGGTATCCCTTGCGGTTACTGTAGATTCTACCCTACTCACCAGGTGGTGCCTTAATGTGTACATGAGTGCAATCTATGGCACTCGGTATGTCAGGGTAGTGCACTGCACAGTGAAATAGTTGCACATTGATTGCTCTATCTTTAGAACTATGGGGAAAAATGTGCTCACTGGCATGTATGAGCATAACATCCAGAAATTGGTGGAGGATCCTTGAGGCTGATGCGTGTGACACACCCATGATATCCCCCGTTGGTCTTTGAAAAGTACCTGTAGCTAGTATCCTAAGGGCTACACATACCTTTGTCTCCACTGGGATGGGTTCCCCTCTATTAGCTCTGGCTCTGAGTTGAGGGCAGCAGAGCTCAGTGAGTTCTTGTAATATGTCCTTGTCCAACCTGTAGTGCTCTACAATCTCCACCTTATGTAGCTCCTGGAAGGATATTCTGGGCCTGAGCTCTCTTCTCCTTCTCAGCCTAAGCCTGTTGTCAGCAGCACTGACTTCAGCATCTAGCACATACAGATGTAGCAGACCTGCAGCAGTCTCTAGCATTATCCCAGTTAAAATTCCCATGTTTCTACTCCAATGGCTCAGAGTATTGAGGGAAAATTAGAATGTAGGGGGTATGCATATTTTGTACAGTTCTGCTTTAGGTCTACCATGTGGGATTAGCTAATTATGATGCAGTTAACCTACCCAGGATATAATTAACATTATTTAAAGGCCCTACTTTAGTGTGCACTGCAGCATTTTGTACCATGGTGAGCAGTATAGGTTATACAAAAGTCAAAAATATTTATTGAAGATATCCGTTTTAATTGATTGCTGCCTATGTCATCAATGTCAAGTGGGTAGTCTGTCTGCGTGAACATGCTAAGCTATGCGGCATACCATGCAAACAAATGCACTGGGAACAAAAAATCCTGAAACTAATAAGACACAGCCCACAATGTCATCCACATCCTCTGGGAATATCAATATTGTGGAGGAGCCTACACAAAATGGATATGCAGACACTGTTGCTCATTTGAACAATTGAGGAAATAAACCTAATTTGCATACATATCTGTGCTGTTAGCCTAGATATTACAGGATTTATGGCTGTTTGAGCTTGGTGACAGCATGTATGCACCGTTCTATAGATCCGACCCAAGGTCCTACAGTATATTTGTGAAAACAATATTAGAATTTTTTTTTTATTTTTGATAAGCATGTTTGCACACTGTGGCGCACAATGCATACATGCTGAAATTATTAAAAAAATATTAATTTTGCATATTGCCTTTATTTTTCAGACATCCACAATGTACCTTTTTCACATATATGTATGGGATCTAACATTTTCTGCGGAGTTATGTCCATATTTGTGGACCTTTACATCCATTTCTGTCCATGTAGGCTCCTGTACTCAGAAAAATGCTGCATACACTATGGACACTGATACAGAGTATACACAGATGCCTTTCTGCTTGTTGGATTACTCCACCTGGGTCATTCGCATAAGATAAGATTTGCATAAGATTCAACTGCTTATGAGGCAATTTGCATTCCATTGAATCTTCCCTGTTTGCATTTGGAAATGCCCAAACAGTGTGGTGCATGATTCAGCCTTTTACCATGAATTGGTAAGAGCTTATTTAATGACACTGGCATTGCTCTATTAAAACTTATTATTAAGGAAAATGAATGTAAATTGGGGGTGTTGGACAGTGAGGTTAAAGTTCTCAGTGAATCTGTAAAGGTTGACTTACTCTTTAGTTATATTGGAGAACAGTACGTTAACATTTTTTCCAAAGTGGACAGTACCATTGGTAAAATAAAGCATAAAAACTTAAAAAAAAAATGGAATGCTGAGTATGTTCAGGGGAAAGCCTACTTCATTCCTAGGGTTTTTAGGCCCAGAGCTGGTGCAGAGAATATAAACTTTGATGTGAGTGATGATATTAATGAGCTCACTGAAGAAACACAATTTTTTTTAGATCGCCCTTCGTAGAAGCTAGCCAGCTGAAGGAACAACAAATTGAACCATGGCTCTGCAACCAGATTGAGTCCCAAATGAATGGACGATTTCATGAACTTTCAGGGCAGGGGCAGGGAATGGAGAATCAATTGAAATGTATTTGTGGTTGTTATGAGGTGTGGACACTTCTTATGTTGATATGTTTAGAATTTTTAATTTGTCTGGAACTAGTATTCCAGAAGCATGTAAATCCATTTCTCCAAAGAGATTTTACATTTATTCTGAGTTTTAAATTGGATATTGTAGATGCTGTGACTCAACTAAAGTATTTTATTCTACCAAGACTCCCACCCTCGGTGATCAAACTAATTGTCTCAAAATGAAAAGTACTTTTATCCCCACCCCACAATCCTTGGGTTTCAGTATGTGAAAAAACACCTGTGAGAATCAGTTCAGGTTTATCTACAAATGAAAGAGTCCCTTTAATGGCAATTTGAGTTATGAAGAAAGAATGTGTCTTAAAACTATGATATCAGACAAGGGTATTAGGATCACGAAACCGGATAAGGGAGGGGGTGTTGTCATTATGAATGTTGTTGTGTCGTTCAGCTTTTCCTGGTTAGGGGTCGCCACAGCGGAACTCCGGTCCGCTAATGATTGGTAGTTGATTTTTACGTGCTGAGTTACCAGCCCTGATGCACAACCTTCAACGAAGGTATGCCCATTCACACATGTCTCCACGCAGAAGACGCTCTAACTGAGAATTGAACCGGACAGCGTCTTACTGTGAGGCAACAATAAAACTGATTATTCAGAAAAAATGTATCAATTACTTTCCAATGAGAATACCTATAAGTGTGTTTTTGTTAATGAGGTTAATATATGCTAAATTAGACTTTTATTTAATGGATATGGTTATGCAGGGTGAATTATATCAGGATGAATGAGAATATCTGAATGTATCTAAACCTAAAATTGTCTTCATATTCGGTATTCCCAAAATTCATAAGTCATCCACCAATCTACCTTTAAGACCAATAGTGTCTGCTGTGGGGTTGAAGACTGAGCCCCTACCAAAATTTATTGATCATAAATGCAAAGGTGTGTTGGAAGCAAAGATGCATATTTTGAAGGATTCGTGGCACCTTTTAAAATTATTAAATGGCCTTCCCTTTGATGAGAGCATTATATTCATCATGGTATATATTGTTGACCTTTTCTCAATAATATCCCACAGTACTGGTGTTGAATGGTTTTGTGAATTTTTATTGAATGTTTCCGGATTGTCAACACATGATGTTTGAAACATTACTTCCAAGTTGGAGTTGACTCTAACTAACAACTTCATCCAATTTGAGGAGTAGTTTTTTCATCAGATTTCTGGGTGATGGGCGCAGCATATACTCCTGTATATGCTAACATAGAATTAGCTAAATGGGAAGACAATCATGTATTCATCCTCAATTTTTTTATCAAAAGTACATAGATATTTTAGATTTTTGGATGATAGTCTCATCCTGTGGAAGGAGACTATTGATCAGTGGTTGGATGTCATTACCAGCTGAGAACATTCCACCATTTTTGTAAGGTTTACATATACTATTTATTTTATTTATTTATTTATATTATTTTACATTTTTATTTTATATTTGTTGACCAGGATAGTCCAACTGTATATATGTCGATTTTCAGTGGAGGCCCAGAGAGAAAAGCTCCACATACCAAAAAAGAGACTGTACATACATCACTGAGTGATAAATGCAGGCAGACATGTTTAGAAAAATATAGACAAAGAATACAGGCAGATATCAATATACACAATGTGCAGACTTACATCTGATTGGCAAAGACGTATCAGAAAATGTGAACATAGAACACAATCAGATCTCATAATTCACAATGCTTAGACATTCAAATGCTATGAGGCATAGATACTTGGCTAAACAGCAGGTTGGGTAGCAATACATGTATTAGTGAAGTTGTTAGTCTTATATATACACATAGATAAGAAAAACTACCTTGATGTCAACCTGGAGAAGAATTATAGGGTTGTTTTTTCACCTTGACAGTTTACAGGAAAGACACCTTCTCTAACTCATACTTATATTTCAAAAGCTGCCATCCAGTCCACCAGAAAAAATCAGTAGTTAAGGATCAGAAGGTGAAATTGTCTAGGCTTATAACTGCAAATGACCCATTTATTTATCATCTCATTTGTATGCTTGTGTTTAGAGGTTATCCTGTTAATTTACTTACTCAGGTTAAAGAAGAGATGTTAAATTTACAAAGTGGTTGGTTTGCTCCAATTTTAAAAGGTAGGCCACAGGGTCACCTTATCATGGTTGACAACCCCTTGTAGAAAGACTACTGTATCTTCAAGATTGCCATTTCCCATTTTTTTCGATTCCCTTTAGCACGAACATTATAAAATACATCAGTGTGGTTAGAATTAATTGGGAAATTATTCTTCCACCTGAGATGAAACACCTTTTAGGACCAACCCCAATGATACTATATAGCAAGCACAAAAATATAAAATCACTGCGCGAGAAAGAATATTGGCAGTTGGAAAGCTGAATATACCAATGGTATTATGTAAAAGTGTGGGAAAGAACTATTGCTTGTGCTGGAAAATCTAACTACAATACGTCACATGTGGTATACCTTGCTCTATGTACTTTGAGCAATTGTTATTACATGGTGAAAACAAACAGGAAACTTAGATTGTTATTACGTGGTGAAAACAAACAGGAAACTTAGAGAGAGGATTCATGTACACCTTTACGATATTAAGAAAGGCAAAGCCACTACTGCTATTTTCAGACATGCTAATTTGAGCCCCTAATTTTAAAAAGTTTGTATTTTTTATAATTGACAGAGTTACCATGGAACTGTTTAAGGATGACTTTTGCTTGAATATAAGCCACCTGCTATCAATGACACTTTACCTTTGGCTTGTTTGCTAAAGAAAAGAGCCTTGTGCCTTTGATTATTTATATATTTATTACTTTTCATTCTGAGATTAATATTTTAGCGCACTTTTCAATATTGTGTTTTTTAACAATTAAGTTTAAGTCTGCAGTCTATTTAAGTTTAACACTGTATTACTGTTTACCTTTTTTGCCTTTATTAGTATGCATTTTTAGCTTGGGTTTTAACTATGATTTAGCGAAGCCTGCATATTTAAACCATACCTAATCTTTTAAGAAATTTACAATATCATTGGTGAGTTCATACTATTTAAATGCACCTGTTCCTGGTGGTCTATTATCTCTGATGAAGTCTTTTCACTTTGTTATAAGATGAAAGTGTTCAGTCAAGTCATTGCACTTTTGCTACTTTTTTAATTTTATTATTTTGTTGGTTCGAATAAAGAGTGTGTTTTGGTTGGATGGCCCTTTTCTTTTTGTCATTGTGTATCATTTGCTTTTGGTTTGTGTAACAAGTTCAGATCTCATGTTCTGAAGCATTCTCAAACCATGCTTATGGAAGGCCTACAGCAGGGCAGCATTTTCTGCCTGGGAGAATTTCCCCTTGCAGTATCTATTGGCATCAGACATGACTACCTGTAGCATCAAAATAATATATGTGTTAACTGGTGGCACGTCATCCATACTGTAGCTACATCTTACAACACATAAATATGCTCACATGACCTTTATTACATGTTGCCCATGATGTGGTACAAGCTATTTGTATGGCTGCCATTCATGTGATAGCATTCAGCATGGTATGGTTCTAATTGTTACAGTTCATTGCCATGTGTCAAAGTATTATTCACCAAAGGAAATCATACAGAAACACAAGGATATCTGGGGCTTACTATTGAAATGTTAGGATTTGCAATGCCGAGTTCTGATGAGCCAAAAAAATAAATCAAGACCACCAGAGAAAAGTGAATATTGAACATCACCCTTATCCTTTAAACTCCCCCCCCCACTGTGGGGGGGGGTCTTGTCCTTAACACTCCCTGAACTTATTTAAACCAACTCCAAGATTACCATACCTCAGAGAAAAAATAATATTTTGAGAAATACCTAGAAAGACCTAGTATATGTAAGTCTGATCTGTTTACCATTCAGTCTCTACATTATGGAGCTCAGTATTCCAAGTCTCAGTATTTCAAATGTTACCATATCTGGAGCAGGTCATGTGCTCTGTGTGTTTGTTGCCACAGTAGTATACTCACTGTTTCTACCTACATTGTGAATAGGTTCCAGTGCTGTTAAATGCAATGTTTCTGTACCCCATACCATGGAAGCCTTACAGGCCCAGCAGTACAATTGTAAACACTATGACAATGCCGTATACTGTGTCTGCCCTCAAAGGGTACTCTACTGTCATATAACTCCTGACATTAATGTGTATGTTTGCGTGCAGCTCAACAGTAGGCAGAGAGCAAACTCCTGGCTTTCCCTTAGAATGCCACTTCAATCTCCTAGTGTTCTCCACATGATTCCTCCTACATAAGTATGTGTGGAGCACCCCCCCACAATCTCATTCCAGACACAGCATCATAGCACAGGTACAGGAAGAGGAGACCCATACAGCTTCAGAGACTTGATGTTCATCCTTCTTTACCATAATGCATGAACCAGTCAAGAGACTTGTGTTAGCTGCAAGGCCCAATAGAACATTACCAGACCAACAGACTTAGTCAGTGATAATGTAGTTCCCCTACCCCCCACCTACAAACACAGACATACACTCACACACTCTGCAGTCCATCAATAGAGATAATTTTAAATGGTATATGGACTACAAAGTCTACTGCATGAGTGTCCCTTGTAGATGTGGGTGACAATTCCCCGCTCCCCACAATGGGAAAACGTACAGCTAATATGCACTTTACCCTCAGCAGGCAAACTTATACTATTCGAAAGACTCACATGGAGCACTGCCCTCTAGACAGCTGTAACCTTCCCTTACAGGACACCACAGCATAAAGAGCAGCATATGTGATTTACATAAAATCAGACAGAACATGTCTCAGGAACTAGATATCAACAGTGGGTAGGACATTCTCAGTCTTTAGCCTAAACCAGGGCTTATGCCTTCTATGTTATATGTACACATTCAATCTCCCGGTTTTGCAGTTCATAGGTATATGCTAGGCTAATGACCACCAGTGCCTTTATAAGCCTAGCCATGCAATCCAACCCAATTGTGTCCCTATGTATCATGGGCATTTATTAAGAGGGGGGATATGTTAGTTAGGAAGTTTGGTTATGTGGATGGGTATATTTGTTTGGGCATTACTGTCTGCCTCTATCTATCAGAGATGTGGAAGCCAGACCTGCGGTGATGTTCCGATTTCCCATCCATTGGTCAAAGTTATGCTTAAATAGGGTTAGGGATGGACTCTACTTCACAGGGATGGAGAACCTGTTCCAGGGCATTGATCCATACCTCTCAACCTCTTAGTGTAAGAAATCTGGGCAAAGCTAAACATAATGGGGGGGGGGGCAAAGGCCCAGAAATAGAGATACATTTTAAATATTTCGCTTATTAACTTAAAAAGTTGAAGAGTATAAAGTCTGAAACTCAAATTTATGTCATTATTTAGTGATTTTAATCCTTAGATCATCCCAGTTGTTTGCTAGAAATCCACACACTTTATGAGGAACAGACCAAAAATGTGAGGCAAAAATCTGGACATTCTGCAAAAATCTGGATAGTTGAGAGGTATACACATATCTGTCTCACCAACATGTTTTATTCGTGTCACAAGCAAAATTTAAATCCTTGGATCTAGTAGTTCTGATACTGTTCATTTTTCATATGTGCAAAAAGTGCATCGGAGTTTGATCTAAGGATGCCTTGTGTGCCACCATAGATCGCCTATCAGTAGCCTGTAGGAGACAGAATATAGAGAAATGGCTTTGAGATGATACGTATAGGGTAATGTGTTTATACCTTGGATACTCCTGGTAAGGAACCTTTGTGGGTGTTACAGCTGCTGCATGTGTCTGGTTAGATACATATCAAAGAGGGCATTAAACTCAGTGATGCATCTGATAAAGGCTGATTAAACTGGCACTATGACTTTCTTGGACCTGGATGCCATGCCATGCCATGCCATACATTAACTTATAAGTTGGGTGACAGAATGTTTCTTAATAACTTGGCCACATATTGGTCAAAGGCCAGATTACTGTATACATATGTTCCCAGATCCCTGACTAATGGGTCATCTCTTAGGGGTGTCTTATTAAGGATCTATTTCAGAAGCTTGAAGCTTCAAAATTTAAAACTTCAAATGGCTGACACCATAAGATCAAAGTTTTGAAACTTTGAAAATGTAATAAAAAAATAAAAATGTTTTTTATGTTTTCACAGGGGAGCAAGCCCACCTGCACCCCCCCATACCCCCTGGTAAATAAATATACCAACTCCAAGATTGTGCTACAGTGAAGAATATGGTAAATTTCCCATTCCATGCTGTACGGCGATCTCCATTCAAAACATCCAACGTTTCAAAACTTCGATCTTATGGCCTCGGCCTGTTGAAGTTCAAAGTTTTGAAACTTCAAGATTCTGAAGGGGATCCCATATTAATGGAATAACTAGCAAGGGTGGTAGATTTCCCAAAAGGCACTATAATGTATTTCTTGCCTTTGAATTTTGGTCCGTGACTTTGGTACCAGTCATTTGGCTGTTTTAGATCCTCTTATAAGATGTCTGTGTCATGGGGGGAATATATTATGGCTCTCAATTTGCAGTGATCTGCAGAAGTGGTTAGCCAAAGGCCTTTGGCATTAGCCTATACCTCTGAGAAATAAATGTCAAATAGAAGCATTCCCAGCACAGAGCCTTTAGGTAACCTGCTGGTGACCTGTCTCTTAGTGATGGTAGTATCACACCAATACTGACTTCCTGGGTCCTATCTGTGAGCCATCTGGCAATTCAGCAAGTTATGTAAAGGTTTATGCTCAGTTCAGTGAGTTTATCAACTATACCCAAGTGAAGTGCTGTATCGTTATGCACCATTTCCCCCTCATCAATTACCTTGGTGACCCTCTCAAAGAGGTTCACCAGGAATAGTAGGCATGACATTCCATTGACAAAGCCAAACTGGATTGGGTCCAGTGTCCAAAGGTTGCCTATGTCTTTGTTGATCATTTCCATGATAATTCATTCCATGGCTTTGCATATTAGAGACTAGTCAGACTAATAGGCCTGTAGTTTCTAGGGTCAGTTGATGGTCAACCCTTGTGAAGTGGAATAACCGTTGCAGTCATCCATTCTCATGGTACAAAGCCTGTTTTGAGGCAGTAGCTGAAAACTGACTCAAGTGGTCCTGAAAGATCGTGTTCCAAGATAGTTAGGCATCGTAGGATATTTTTGGGGCCCTTGAGGCTGTGTTTTTTTTGGCCTTAGAGAGTACTGACATGACCTGCTCTTTGTTAATAGTTGGGGAGTTATGCTAGTAGGTATTCCATGGTGGGAGGCAGGGGGGAATGGGAGGCATTGAAATCTGAGCTGACTTTGCCAACCAGCAAATTTACTATGTCACTGCTCAGTGAAGGTGGCACCATTGATCACCAGTTCAGTACACTGATGGGTGCAGCCGTTGAGGTTTCAGACATAGCTGTAGAAGGTCTTGTGGTTGTCTTTAGCCTGTGAAGTGATCTTGACCTTATAATTGGCCTTGTTGGACTTAATTAGTCCTTTTAGTTTCTTGTTCAATTTAATTAGAGAGATCCTATCATTATTGGAGTTGTTCTTCCTGATTTTAACCATGACTTTTTTGCTTTTATTATATTCCCTGTGAAGGTTATGATTTTACCAGTGTTGTTTATATTTAGAGTTTGTTTTGGGCTTACTTTTAGTAGGTTAAGAAGCTTATATACAGCCATTTACATGGTTGTACAGGGTCTCTGAACAATTTCTCATAGATTGCTGTGCATATGGGGTATGGGAGGGGCATTGAATTTTGACAAGCTATCACTTAAAAGGATGTAGTTTGCTTTGGAATAGTTACTAACTATTACAGGTTTTGCTTGGGGTTGCCAGTGGATTTTTATTTCAAAGGAGGTAGTTGTAGTCCTACCTGACCAGTGATGACATGACTCTTGGAAGGGGCTGGTGTGGGGATTGCATCTCTCTCCCATGTTGACGAGTACCAGGACCAGTATATTAGAACTTCTGGTGGGTGTGTACACTATCTGGTCAAGGGCATTTTGTTTAATAAAGTCCAGGAATTCTTGTGCATTTCAGTATGAGGCAGTGTATGTTTCCCAGTCTATAGAAGGGCAGTTAAATTCTTCCAGGAATAAGGTATTTGGTTTAATGGTGAGTTTCCCCAGTAGATCTAGGTATGAGCTACGGTATTCCAAAGACATAGACAGTGACCTAGCTTGCTAGGATATGGTATGGGACTTTGTTTATGGTGATTTTCACATGGCTAAATCCCATGGCATCGTCATGTTTAACCAACATAGCGTTCTGTTTGTTACTAATATAGATTGAGATTCTTCCATCTTTTGTCCTTGTCTTTGGAGCGGATGGCCTAAATGTGTGGAAGGCGCTGAAACCTTGCACTGCCAGAGTATGTTCTGTAGATTTAAACCATGTCTTATTAGCAGCACAGATGCCCATATTTTCCAAAGTTATTAGAAATTGAAGGGTGTAGAATTTCTTGTTTAGCCTCCTAGCATTGAGCAGTATTACCTTTCATTTTTTTTAGGTTTTATTTGCTATTTTGGTAGGTTTGTAAATTTGGCATTGCCTAAAAAAAGGGTTAAGTGGGTGGATAAAGTTTTAGCCAATATTTAGAAGCCCAGGGGAGATAGATGCAGAACATCTATGTAGCATCACTTGCAAGTGTCATACCATATCAGAAACTCCTGGCCCTGTTCCTTTCACCCCCAGGCAAACTATCCCTGTTGTCAGATGTACCTAGTATCTCAATCCACTACCCCAGCACAAGTATTTCAGCAAACAACAGACAACTACAGTATATGTAGAAAACAGTTTCAATAATTAACAGGCACCACTTCCCAAGCACTTACCTCCCATCAGGTTTTGTGTAACTGAAAGAGTTTCAGCTTCCATACTTTTCCATCTACTCTAAAGGCTGCTGTACAGCAAATGTCTCTAGTATGATGAACACACTAATGGCTGTGGCTGTATTTATTGTGCAGTTTCAAGTCTCCTAATGTGGCCATTATGCTAATCAGACTAGTTAGAGTGAATGTATTTGAAATGTACTTTTATCCCATTACACACTACACCAAAGCTGTGCTATGAGGCTTGTTTCATATTGTGCAATTGCATGAGTACCTGCAAAGTGCAGTGCATATGAGTGGATGGTTCAGTGAACCCAGTGGGAATATAGGGAAAATGATTATAATATTATGACCTATAGTAGTGCTAAACTTCAGAAATAGATATATATGAAGACAGTAACATAGTTAGGATAGGGCAAAAGAGGCAACTGTCCTAGGCTTAAAGTGTTATCGAGTTGATTAGCCATACATCATCCCAGTCCTTCTTTAGTGCAGTATCAGCTTTTAAAAGCCAGTATTGCATTTGCAGTTAAACTTGAGTGGTGCACTGCTTTGTATGTGGTCTAAACTGTAGCAACTTCTCAGTGTGTGTTTGTATCAAGCAGTTTGCTACAGTTTAAAGAGGAAAAAGTTTTTTTTAATCTAAGATCTGAGTGCAGTAACACTTTGTGCAGGGTATAAACTGTAGCAACTGCTTGCTACATTTGTAGCAAGCAGCTAGCTACAATTTAAAAAGAAAAAGTTTTCTTTTTTTGCTTAAACTAAAACCTGAGACCATAGTGCTTTGTGCGGGATATAAACTATAGCAACTGTTTACTACATTTGTAGCAAACAGTTTGCTACTAGAGTTTAAAATACAAAATTTTTTTTTTTACTAAAATGTGAGAAAGAACGGTAGGGGACAGGAGGGAGGGAGTATCATGTATTTGACCACCTGGTTGGTGTGCCAGTAGAAGGAATGGGATTTTTTTTTTGTTCTTCACTTAAAGAGTGTTAGGGATTGCAGATTGGGTAGTGTCTGCAGTAAGCATGGAAGCATCCTGCAAATTTTGCAGAAGTCCTTTTTTTGCTCTTCACTTGAGTTGAGAGAGTGAGATGCTAGTTCATGGGACTGGCACAGGGCACTGGTTGAGCCAGCTATGCTTCTGTAACTAGGTACAGTACTACTAGCACACTCCTTACATACAGTAGTTCCCATTCAAACATTTTCTTGCCATTGCATGTATATTCATGCCAGGCTATGGTGGCATCAAATGTCAATAACAACAACTTTCAAGGATGTGCGAGGGCTAACATTTTTCTATGAACTGTGACCTGCTACATCACTATGGCTTCAGAAGGCACTGAGGGTGGCAGCGCTCCCAGGACATGCTCTAAAGATAGCAAAATATTTCTGTATCAGATGTACAGAGACCTACTTGTGAACGTTTAGAAAGATTCTTTCTGAGGGTCCCCAGTATAAAGTGGATGCCTGGCACTGCCTTACAAGGGTGTTGACTCCAACTTCTGCCATATACCACTATGATGAATAATGCATGCAATATTATAGTGACCTGAGTAGGTGCCACCTTTACCTTCTATGAAAGTGGGAAGAACAGGTCCGAGAAAATGGTCCTAAGATATACTGTAAGTATGTAGTGCAGATCAGGGTCATTTTACTTTAGCAGAATAATAATAGTTATGCTGAGGCTGTTAAAAATTACCTACCTAATCTGTAGAGGCCTTCTAAATGTAATCTAAGAAACAAGTACCCTCAGCCACCTCCCAAACACTCAACTCATACAGTACCCACCATGAAACATGCATCTAAGACTTACTATGCCTCAACTCAAAAGCCTGTAAGGCAAATCTCCTCACAATCCAACATTCTAGTCATAGATGACTCCATTGTGAGATAAACTGATGCACCCTCACCAGAATAAGTGAAGATGGCGTCATGGTTAATTACCTGGTGGGTGCCAGGATTTACCACGTCACACATGTACTCAAGCTCTCACAACACAAGTAGACATATCATACTACATGAGGAAATATATATCTTGCAACATAACCTGCCAGTGCTATATGAAGAGAGACATGATGGAGTTTTCAGAATATGTGAGCAAGGTAGGAATAAACTTAGCCTTGAGCAGCATTTTACCATCGCTGAGAATGATGCTACAGTATGAAGAATGTTTGACTTCAACAACCGGCTTAGCTTCTGCTGTCATTTAAGGGGGGGGTTAATATATATATATATATATATATATATATATATATATATATATATATATATATATATATATATATATATATCAGTTTAGGAAGAGATGGTAGACAGTCCTAACTCCTTCACCAGGAATGGCCTGTGCCTGTCTACCCAATGCTTCCATATATTGACTAAAACCTTGTCTGCCTATATAATGCTCCTTTTTTAGGCAATGTCAGTCTCCAAAAGCTTCTAACTTAGCAAAACAGACTCTGGATAACAAAGGTATTGCTGCCCAACATTAGGAGCCTCAACAAAAAACTCCAGTCCCTATAGTCAGTACTTACCCTGGAATGCATTGATATATGTATCATCAAAGAGAGCTGTCTCAAGACCATTGAGAGAACCCCATCAGTGCAAAGTTTCAACACCTATCATGCATTCAGGCATACTGCACAAAAAGCACTAAATGTGGTGATGTCTGTATATTCGTAAAACAAGATATCACTTCCAGGCACATGAGACAGGATAACAACCTGGAACTCCTCCATGCCCAGCTTACCACACATATAATAATAGGACCTATTCAATGCCCCATTTGGCCAATACCACCTACCTGACTAGTATGGAGTCCCTATGCATTACACTAAACTCCATTCTCCTACTGGACTTCAATTACCCCTCCGTCAACCATGAAACTTAAACATCCTCTGACATGTATGCAAAGAAATTTATGGACTTCTTAAATACAAACTCTCTGGACCAAATAGCCTGCTCTCCAACTAGGAGAGATGAAATCTTGGACTTCACCAATATGGGACAACTCTGTTCCAGCCAGTTATAAGCACCATACTACCTAAATTGACTATAAGTCTGTTAATTCCCTGAAAAAAGGTGTGACATCAGGTAAACTTGTGTTATTATAGACCCATAAGTCTAACCAGCCTCATATGTAAGGCTATGGAGAGTATCAATGCACAGCTAATAAATAAGGAGACATATAACCTACAAACTCTTGACCCAAGTCAGTTTGGCTTTGTCAAGTGCAAATCCTATTTGCTTAACCAGGTTGACTTCTTCAAAAAAGTTACCAAGGCAGTGGATGAGGGAAAATTGGTACACACCACATATCTAGACCTTGCAAAGGTGTTTGATACTGTCACACATTCAGACATTGTTGATAAACTCTCCCAGCTAAATATTAATTCCTGCGCAACTCATTGGATAGCACTTGGGTCACCAACCAAACACAGGAAATTAGGGTAGGTGGTGCTACCTCCTCCAAAAGACCTGCCACTAGTGGTGTATCCCAGGTTTCTGTGCTTCCTTCTACTCCTCTTTGACATTTACTTCTGGGATCAAAGCTAATGTTAGGGCCTTTCCAAAACAAATAGCTGGTGTCATAACTGTGGACTAAAAATAAATTCCCAAAATGTATAATAGTCTCTTTCAGCAAGCATAATGTTCCCTGTAACTATCACATTGAAAACAACCCCCTGAAGACTGATATGATAGTTATGGAACTGGGAACCTATTTGGACCACAAACTGTCCTGTGATCACCACTTATCCACTATTGGAAGAAAATCCTTTTTCATTGTGCAGCTTATTAGTAAGAGTATGGTGTCCAGGTCAGGGAATGTGATTATTGTATTGTATTCAGCACTTATTAAGCTAATTATTGAGTATAATGCCCCCTCTGGAATCTACCTGTCCAAACATTTAGCACAACATGAAAGACCATGATGGTTTCTCACCCAGAAAAGTAAGGGTCTAAATCATAAAAATTACACTGACCATCTCAATGTCTTGTCCCTCTTCTCAGTATCCTAGAGGCTACTGGGGAGTGATCTCTAACTCATGTACACAGCCTCAACAGTCCCTGTGCTTTCAGTTTTACTGTACTTCTACAAGTCCAATGGTGGCATAAACACAATCTGAAGGGATTGTAATCTCTTCTACACTTAAATTGGACATGCTGGAGAGATAGAGTTGTATCACAGAGAATACCACTTCTTTGGAATTGCCTTCCTCTCCACATAAAGTAAAATGCTACCCTTATTCTATTCAAATGTAATCCAGATGAATGGATGGGAAACCACAAACCCATCCCTGGATTAGCACCCTTGCTCCTTATGGATAGGGGTAACATATAAATATCTGGCTCTGGGTTTTTTGTAATTAGTTATAAGGGCTAAACATTTAATGGGAATGCAGGGTTAGGCTTCTAAAGATCCTCATAGATCAATAACCTAGCAGAACAATAAGTGCCTATGAACCTACAGTCCATGCAGGGCATTTTATTAATGATGCTTGTATTTTGTGTTAATATTTTTCAGCCAAGAACAGATTTAGTTGAAAAAGCTCCCATATCACAGGAGGATGGAGCATCTCTTCAGATGCAGGGGTTAGTATGATTACTGTCATTGTATACACAATTTCTGTATATCACAGTAGCATTGCCTTATCCAGTGCTATAATAATGTAGATGAGGGGAACTGTAGCACCCATATGTAACATTAATACATACTGCTTGTCATAACCTGTGTATATATGCTGGCATGCTAACCCACATGTACTCAAAACATGTTTAAGGGATCCACACATTCCACATTTGCAAAGGTATTCTCAGGTTAGCATGCCCATACACCATGCCCACTGCTACAAATGGTGTCTGAAATGCAGAACTGTTAGTCTAGCAACACACTGCTGACATTTCTACAGAGCATGAAGGCCTATGGCATGCAGGATATGCATTCCATCACATTGTCTATGCAATGGCCCACCGGATGCCTATGCATGTGTCACTTCCAAATGACTTACCCATGTCATTTGTAAATCACAACAGCTCTGTTCCACAGTAAATATCAGCTTACATTATGGTGGTTGCCCACTGTATGCTGACAGCTGCCTGTGTTGCCACATCTCTTGTCTGCCTTTGGTATACCACACTGGCACTGTATATGTATTAGCCCACATACTTAGTGACACTGTCCATATCCACATACCCTATGTCCCTTTTCCACATGACATATCCACAGGGACACACCAATGCACAACTTCCATGGCTTGTTATGGCCAACAGTACCATCCTGGCATTGTTGTTAGTCCTATCTCAAGCCAAGTGGTACAGTGATACTGCACCCTTGTATGTACATCTTCTAATAGGGACATATAACACCATATACCTTGTCAGTATTATTTCCCCTGGCGCAATAGCATACCTAGCAGATATTTAGTTAACCTATAGGGACCTGTAAGGGTGATCATTACACACAGAAAGGAAAGTAGTGTTTTTCTCTCTTTCTTTATTGCTAATCTTCATTTATATTTTATCTGATGCTTGTTTGTTTTTATTTCTCTCCATTTATACTATTATTTTCTGCAGTGTCAGCTGCAGCTTTGCCTGTGGTGTGACAGTTATCCCAGGTCCATCATCATGCCTTCCATCTCCTGCTGATTCACCATTTGCCACTGAGCTGCCTCTCTCTCTCAGGTGATGGGATCATATGGTGGTGATGGGGAGTGACCTGGGGTTTGTCTCTGTGACCTCTGGTGGTTGATAACTGGAGGAGATTGTTGTGGCTCCCTTTGGTGACACTAACAATGGGTCACATTTCATTACCTGCAGGATATGAAGGAGGTAACGGGGGAGTTTGAGGACTATTGGCTTGACACCTGCATTGTCTACATGGAGAGAGTCTTGTGTAACTTGTAGAGTTCCATGACTACCTGGAACTGTCTAGTGTGCCATCTGGGACAGAACCCAGCAGGGAGGTCTCATTTAAGATACTGTAATCAGGAGCTGAAAACCTCTATTCTCGATCGTGGAGTTCCCCTTCCTTGTGTATCATCTCTCTCCCCATTTGTTGTCCAGTTCTTCTCATCATCAATTGCCCTCCCTCTTTCAGTATGTGTATTTATCCACTGTCAACACCTTTTTTGTCAGCACCTCTCCTGCTGGTCTTTGCATTTGTTCTGTTTGCTCATGTGTCCTTGCATTCATATTACTACCACTCACTTTCCATCCCCTGACTTTCTATTACATCCTTCCCCATTTGCTGCCCTTGAGAAAAAAGACACCTGTCAAAATGTGTACCTTTACTCCCCCTACCCACTGCCACACTTTTCTTCCCATTGTCCTTCTGTTTGTTCCTCTGCTTGATCTTCCTGCTTTCTGACTTTCCTATATACACATTTCCTCCCTATTGCAATGGCTAAAACTTAATAGGGACATTGCTGTGAAAGACCTGTCAATGCATCCAGTAGTTCCTGTAGCATCACAAAGTTGTGCTTCTGCATGTGTATACTCATGTGTATGCAACATGGTTGCTACTGCTGCATGAAAATTCTCTAATCACACTCATGCACACCTCTCTGCTTGCCAGTGCTGTAATTCATGTGAATAGGTTTTTTAATTAATTAATAGTTGAGACACTAAATTCCTCCTTCTTAATTTATAATTACCTTTCACCTGCTTTGCATCACTTGACATCTCCACAATAGACCTGTATGGGCACATAGGCGTGTTTCTGAATGACAGGGATTGTCTTTATTGGCTCTAATGTATTAAGATCAAATTATGTAGACTCAGAGAGCTACTACTTCCATGGTAGCAAAATTCAGTGTTAAGCTCGGAGACCTATTTCTTCCATGGTAGCAAAATTCAGTGTTATGCTATTGATGAATTAAGTCTTTTGGCATAAGGTAGTTTCAGATGAAGTTTGGGTTGTTCTGGACCCACATTTCCAGAACTACAACTCTGATAACAACTCTGTATTTCTAGTAATGTCCCCAGAATTGTTTGTGAATGCAGTGAAATGAATAAATAGTCTGATTAGTGGTAGCATGATAATGTGATCACATTAGATAATTGTTTTTTATGAAGAGAATTCCCCATAGCCACTGTGATGCTAGACCAGCACAGCTATCACTAAATGAAATAATACAAGGATTCCATTGCCACCAATATGACATGGCTCTGACAAAATGCCACCCCCTCATGTCAAGATTCCTGGCATTAATGGGGTTTAAATCCCACCCCTGTTGACCAAGGGAGAAGTAATAGCAAGAAACTACACACAAGTCTGTTTCAATAATTAATCTGCAAATATACTACCTGTCCCTGATGGCATGAAGGGTATATGCACTACTGTCCTGGGTGTAGTCTTTCAATCTCCACATCCAGACTGGACTGCACTCAGACAACATACAGAGGTATGTCATTGGCCAAGCACACTCAGACTCTGTTTCACTACTTTGAACCAACATCTTTCAGTGATCCTTTATTAGTGGTAACAGTCTTTCACTCAAAATTATATTTCCACTCACACACAATTCCTATGAAAGGCTGAAAGAATTCTCCAGTTCTTTACAGCCTACTTCCTGGCATGGTAGTAATGTTACCAGAGACATCACATTACTGTCTATTCTAAAATTAAGCTAGACGTTTATTTTATTTATTTGTGGATGGAGCATTGGTGCAGCAGTAGCATTGTCACCTCACAGCAAGAGGTTCTCCAGTTTGATTCTTGGCTGGGGTGCCTTCTGTGCAGAGTCTGCATGTTCTCCCTGTATTTGTGTGGGCTTCCCCCACATTACAAAGACATGCATCTAGAGCATTTCTCCTTGGTCCTCCGCTGAAAATTGGCTTTGTTCCAAGTTGGACTTTCCCAGTTAACAAATGTTAAATAAATATTTATTAATGCTATGTTGACCAGGTTAGTCTCACAAAGCCTCTTTATGGAGACACAAGAAGTAGTATTCATACTGACTATGAGAAATTGGGCCAGGATACTGGGAACTTCCACTAGTGTTTTCTCTAAGTACTATAGGATCTTTTAAACCCATCTGAGATTCAACCAACTCAGGCAGGTGGGGCCTGTGTTTAATTTTAGTTACATATATTATACATCATGTATGTTCTTTTTTATAACTATCATCAGTCCTACATTACATACATTACTCAATTCCTGCCTTCACTTAAAGCTCACTCCTCCTCCTCCTGAATATTATTCTGCATGCATTGTTTCCACAATTTCCATTTATTTATATGTAATTACTCCTTTTCTTTTGTAGAGATACCACCTCCAGTTATTTTATCCATGTTACAATATTAAGCACTTCAAATACAATTGATTTAGACTTTGATTTCCATTTTCTAGTAATTGTTTTTTTTTGGCAGCAAACAGAATTAAGTTTAATAAGGCTTTGCTATGTCCAGGCAATTCATATCCTGTATCCCTGTTTAAAAGAATAATTTCCTTAGTTATACCTATTTACTCACCCCATATTTATAAAAGAGCACTCTATAAGATTTTTTAAAAATCTGCCAACTCATTACACTTCCAGAACATATATTTCCAGTTACCTCTTTTTCCCCATCACACCTCAAACATTTGCCATCTACCTGAGGGAAAATTCTTTAAAGTTGAGGTATAAAAATTACATACGCAACAACTTCAAAAAAAAAAAAATCCTAAACCCTTTAGCTTTGATTTCATATTTAGGAGCCATACATATGTTCTCCAGTTGTTCCCTTGGACATTGCTTATCTGATATCTCTTTTCAGTCTTTTCTAACCTCATCTGATTGATTCTTATAGTTATTGTGCAATGTGTTATATCCCCTACTATTTATCCATTTTCAACAACAGCTTTTGTTCTAGATTCAACCAAAAACTCTACCAGAACAGATCTTTCACTTAGGATTCCCCTATCCTTTTCTTTTTGCTTATACTCTAATGTTACTCCCTGGTAGGAAAGGCAGTCTCTAGCCTGATGTCCGAATCTCTTCTTGGCCTCATCCCATTTTATTTCCTCTCTAGCTATTTACTCCCAATACTTTGGTTCATCTTTCTTCACTAAATTCTAGCCAGCCCTTCCCTATTCCTTTTACCTGTACTTGCAGTTATACCTATTGTCAAAATCTCCTTTCTCCAGTCTCATGTTAAGTTAGTTCTTATAATAGTTTTTGCTATTTTATGAATATAATATTCTGTTGGTCTGTTGTTATTCTCCTTAAGGATCTGCATTCAAAATCCTATTATTTCCTTCTTTCTTGAATTTCCCTCCTGCTTCATCATCTCTTTCCACTTTAAATTATAACTTTCTGCTTGTGTTGTGCATAAGAGTCTTAACTTAATAGCTCTAAAATATCCCTTCAAATCAGTTAATTCTAAACCTCCTCATTCTAGTAGAAGGATTAACGTATCCCACTTAACCCTGGCCCTCTTTACCATCCAGATAAATTCCTTCAACTCTTCCACAACTCCTTTGGTTAATAAAAAATATGCCTACCCTGTCTATAAAACTAAAGGGACTAAAATGTTTTTACTTCTTGTATCTTGCAATCCATATCGATATCCATAGGCAAGAGCTTCCAGTTTCTCAGTTTTTGCATTATCTTTTGTTTAGTCTCTTTCCTCATATCCTTAGCTAACATAACAGAAGCATTTTTAATCCATACTCTTAAATACTTCATCTTACCATGTCCACATAAATATGGGTATTGCTGAGCTAATTCATGTGTGGGTACATAATTTATGGCTGTAGGCTCGTCGATTTAATACCCTGAAAAGATCTAAAACTGCCTCAAAATGTTTCACAATAGTGAGATGTCCTTTTCTGGATTTTTCAGGTACAAAATAATATCATCTACAAATGAAGCCAATTTTTCTTGATAATCATACCAATTATATCCTTGAATTTCTGAGTCCCTTATTTTCTTTACCAACGGGTCTAAATATAATGCAAATAACAAATGGGAAAGATGACAACCCTGTTTGGTTCCTCTGCTTAGACCCAACATATCAGAGAGGAACCCTCCTACTTTAATTCTTGACTGCTATCCTTCATATATCCTCCTAATTAACCTTATTATTGTATTATGTAATACAAATGCTTCCATTTTCCCTAGTCATAAAATCCCATCTTACTTTGTTGAATGCTTTCTCAGCAACAAGATTCACCAATAACAATGATCATTTAGACATTGTGGGATTAAAGCCCCTTACACTACATATCTGTTGAATGGAAGTCCAATGGCAACAGCATCATGCCCTTTCCTCTGGATCATCATTGAGCTATTAAGGTTGTCAAATGTTTTTCTTCCCTTCTTAAAGCCAATCAATTTTAGCAAAATGTTCGCCATTCTTTAATCTAGTCTAGACATAAACACTTTATATTCATGGATTAAAATTGAAATGGGTCTATGTGAAGCTGGGCCTGATGAGTCTTTACTGTCTTTAGATATTACAGACATCATAGCTTCCTTCCAAGATGTTGTTACTTCCCATCCTTTTAAAATACTATTAAATAAACTGTTCCAGATCTTTATCACTTTCTTCCCTCCTAGCTTCCAAACTTCCACAGGCATACCATCTGTTCTTGGGAACTTTTCTGCAGACTGAGTATATATCGCTATTTTTTTATTTTGTCTCCTCCTATCTTATCTGTTAACTGTTGAACCTCATCTACTTCTAGCCTTGGCATACTTAAGCATTCCATAAATATTTCCACCTGTGCTCTTTCTTGAGTTCCACATTTCTTTGCTTTATAAAAATCTTCATAAAATTTCTAAAACATCTCAAATACCTCTTCAAAATTTCTTGTTATTTATTTATTTTTATTATAGGCTCCCTACATTTGGTGAAAACCTTTAATACTTTTTGTTGTCTAAGTCATTGCACTGGATTTGTTATTAAAAATAGTTGCTTAACAGCAATCTTTCTAAACTCCTTCATATTATCCAGATACTCCCTTATAATCTCTTTAGTACTCTGCAGTTGCACCACTTCTTGTTCTGTGAGATTCCCCTTATTCTGAAACACTTTAATCTTTGTCAACCTCTCTAAATAATATCTGTAACTTCTTCACTATATCATTCTTTCTTTTATTTCTACAATTTTTAAACTCCACTTTCATTTTATCCACTCACTAACTATAACTTCTGAAGAAACTTCTATCTTCTCTGATAACTCTCCAATAATTTCCACAACCTCTCTTTTTAACAGGTAGGAGGGAAAGCACCAGTGTCTCATTTTTACTTCATTACCCTGCATTTTTATCTTATTTTTATTGGTGCAAGATCTAAAATAGTTATTGGATGTGTGCCAACGCTTTCAGCTAAATGCATTTGTGGTTCAGCCCACTTATAGCACTTTGAGAAATAATATGTAAATTCTCTCTGAGTTCCTACTACTGAATTCATGTCTTTCATACCAAATATTTTCTTAAATTTCTTCAGAAACCTACATTATTTTGTTATAGTCTCCCTTCTAGGTCCCCCTGTACATCTTCACTGCTGCAAATCAATTGCAGTCCCCACCTATAAGTAATGTCCTCTGTTGAAAGCTAATTATTTATCCCCAAAATTTCTTAAGCTCCATAATAGCAGATTTTGCTGGAATCTAAGTACATGTCATCTTAATCCTTCTCTCCTGCCAATAGCCCATTACTACCAGAAGTCTATCATTATCTTTTTTTCCTCTTCTATCACTATTGGAACACCTTTAGTAATTAGTACAATTAATCCCCTTTTCCTTTGTCCCTGATATTCTGCTGAATATCCATATTGAAATCCTTTCTTTATCAAATTCACATGATCATTTCTTTACAAATCTGTCTCCTGCAGTATTTTTTTCTCTATACCTCTAGGGTCATTTACATTCCAAGATAATATGGATAGCATAGTCATTATGATAAGATGTTATTGTTTCCACCTACTATACATGACTGCTTTTTTGAATGTGTATTTCCAACTTTTATGTGATATGCACACACTAATGTTTAGCATGCTTGTCTTTTATACAGTTGCTTTTTGTAATCTCCATTTGAGCCTATGTTCCCATTTTCAAGACTTTATGTTTTGATGAAAACCCTCAAATAAAATACTAAATTCATTCTCAGAACACAACCATAACCTGTTAACTTAGAGCTAACATACAAAACTATGTGCATCTTCAAAAAAAATGAAAGAACAATTGCTCCAAACTGACAGCTGCAACCACAGGCATTACTTATCCTAAAATTAAGGTTATCCATGCTAAAGTGCATGCTACAGTCTCTGTTCCCACTTACACTGATTGGTGTCTGTTCTTTTCTTATCTCTATTCTTCTCCCAGATGTGGAACAATAGCTAATATGGTTTCAGAAAACATTAATTTGTAGCCTTATGATAGCACTGGCTATTTTTAAATAAATCTAAATTATGCAGTGTTCTGTTAAATGTGTTGAAGTATTAAGGCTGCTAGGGAAGCTGCTAGCTCTTATTCACTTACCATGATTTCAAACTTTATTATTTACTGAACTACTTGCCCTTGTACCCTTACATTTTGCATCCCCCTCAGTAAAGAATGCTTATAACTTTCCAGATTAATTGTCTGCATGGAAACATAGTCATCAACAAGAAAAATAACAGCTAACAACTATGTAGATACATGAATGAATCTTTATCAGTTTCACTTAGAACAGAACAGAATGTACAACTGCCTTCAGCTGCAGACTTCTTGACTCCCACTGAACATTTGCTAATGGAAAAAAGCAAACTAATATCATTGCTTATTTTTCAAGCCTACACATTTACAAAAACAGTTGTTTTTAGATTAAGTCAAAGACAGTAATCCAGGCATTCAGCTTTGCAAATATAAAAGAAAACCTCACAACTCTACATATAATAAAATCAGTGCACTTTTACACCCCACCCCAGCAGCCCAAGATTACAGCATATTAACTTAAACTTGCTTTTTTCCAGTCTTTCTCTTTCTATGCTGTAAACTATATTTGTTACAACTAAAAAAATTGTTTATTTTAATATCTTTATCACATAGAACAATCACCTAAAAGACTCACTCCACCCCCACATTTAAAACAGCCTGACTACATACTAGACAAAACTGCTTTACTACATAACATGCAGTGTATATCATTAAATGTTTTATACAACTATTATTAAGAACATTTTTTTGCTTACAGTTACTTTTTTCTTTTAGTCTCTTTCTAAACATTAATGACATAAAGTGAGGCATATGCTTTACTGTCCACCCAAAAATTAACAAAAGTCCAATCTTTCATAGCCTTGTTTTCTTGCAAAGCCTTATTTCACAAATGTGATTGATACTTTATAATCTCAGATTTATTTACTAATTTCAGTATTGCTAGTCTTCTTCCTGTTCATTGTCCATCTCCCAATACCAGACTCCCATTCAAGTCCGAGGTACCCCTACGTCTTCTAATCAATGCCTCTGCTATTTTTTTGTCTTTCAAGCATTTTCCTTTGGAATATTGGAAAAGGCTTCACTGGCAAAGTCTCTCTATGAGCTTTATTTTCAGAGGAATGAGAAGTAGAGTGCCTTTTGGTTTGATAGCTCACATTTTGTTGAATAAAATTTAGTATTCCCTCTTTAGCCTATTCTGCATGAAAAATGTCTTTGATTCACCAGAAAAAAATTCTGAAGACAACTGGATACAACAGCTGCAATCTCACACCTGCCTCAACATTCCCTGATTGCTGGGATAAATTTGATTCTCTTCTGCCTGGTACACAGTGAATAATTATTTTCCACAAACAATGTTCTGTCTCCAGTTTTTAATACCTTCTGCCACAGTTTTATCAGGATCAGCTAATTTTGGTAGTATGATTCCATCTTTACTAGGTCTTGTTTGCTTTCTTATGTTCAAGTTTGGAGCATACACTTAATGTGCCCTTTTAATTAACAAATCCTGCTGTGGAATATCAGTCCAGTTGCTTATTTGTGCTTTCATAAAATTAATACAGTGTGTTCCTTCCAGTTTTTCTGGTCCAGCCAGAAATCACAGTTTTCCATGGGAGCTCTGTCTTCTAACTCTACAATTTTTTTAAACAAGTCTTCTTGAGAAGTCTCATACTCAGCCAGTCTTTCTTCATTCCAACCTCTGATTTTTGCAGTTTTATCAACTCATCTGAATAGTTGGTTAAATCTTCTTTTGTCAACTCTTTTGTTATTTGAGTTGATATACACCTACAATGTTTTGTTTATGTTAATCACGTCTGAGTACATTTGATTTATTTTTCCCTCTAAATTACTGGAAGCCATCTCTTGTACCAAAGCTGAAACTTGAACTGCTTTTTGCTGAACAGCTTCAAGATTGTTCCCAGTCAATGTTTTCTCTTCACCTTTTCTAGTTGATTTTCACATTCTCTAAATTTCTTCTTGTTTTTGGCATCCAGACAGTGTACTTACTCACCAGTAATTGAAATGTGCTTAAGCTGGCAGAATTATTAGCACTAATTCTCAGTTTCTTTTTTCATATTGGGAGAGATGAAATAAATCTGTTGTCCATATTTTTTGCAGTAGATCCTGATTATTTCTTCATATTGTATGCTTCTCATAAAATCTGTGGTTTTCAGACAAACCACTGAGGACTGAAATCACTAAATAATGGCATACATCAGACTTTCAGAGTTTGTATCCATCAGAAAATACATGTGAACGCAAATCATGTTATTCTAGCAAGTTTCTAAGTTCAGTTGAGGAACCCCTTTTTTACTTTTTTATGTTTTACTGAAAACTGTACCAGTGAACAATAACTGATGTGATGAATGTGCAGCCTGTACTGTTATAAAAAATTAATACAATGACTTTAATATTTACAATTATATTAGTCAACCTGTTACTTGTGAATGGGCAACCTTATTTGAAAAAGGTATGAACTTTGAACCGAAAAGGAGGGCAAAAATTTATAGATGCCTTTTAGATTTAAAGTTGTATACTAGGAAGTTAAAAAAATCGTACTTCTACTTCCCCTGGATATTGTAAAATAAGTAGTACATTCAACCCCCTACCACACCTGGTTATACAGCTATTTGAGAACATGTGCATGAATGATATGAGTACTTCTATCCAGACCTAAAACAACAATATCCAATTTAACAATTACAGAAGATGAGTTTAATTACTTGACGTAAACATACCCCAAAGTCCCAACCATATTTGGAATCCCCAAGATTCATAAAAACATCAGTGACTCTCCTTTGAGACCTATTGTAGCTGCAAAAGCATCAAAAACTACTACTTTAGCCAAGTTTGTAGATTCCCACTTAAATTCATTTCTTTTGAATTTCCAACACATACTTGTAGATTCCTGGGATTGTTGAAAGAAAATCAAAGAAGAACTATACAGTGAAAACATGATTATGGTTACGATAGATGTAAAAGATTTATTCAGCATTATACCACACAAGGTGGAGCTGGATTTGTTATTTCATTTTCTATGTAGTCACAATAGAATTTTAATGTTCAGGACCCTAATGGAGTTAGTATTAAATAACAATTTTATCATGTTTGAGAATCAGTTATTTAAACAAATAACGGGGATAGCAATGGGGACGGCATGTGCCCCCCCGTTTGCAAATATTGTGTTGGCCCAGTGGGAATTGATACAGGCATTCACCTCAGAATGGTTCAAGTATTGTACGTTTTATGGCAGATTTTTAGATGACATACTTTTTTTTGGGGTAGGTAGTGAAAATGAATTAAATTAATTGTTTGATTATTTGAACACCAACACTTCTTTTATAAGTTTCACTATGGAACAACATAAACACAAAATCAGTTTTTTAGACATTTCTATTGCTAAAGATGATGTTACAAAAAACTTTAAGACAACCATATATAGAAAGCCCACATATTCAAACACCCAGCTACATTATAAAAGTGGGCATCCTGATTTTCAAAAAAGATCACTTGTCAAAGGCCAATGTGTGCATTTGGCACGAATGGTTAGTGACTTGCAAATGTTCTTTGAGGAAAGAGAGAAACTAAAGATTATGTTAAAAAGAAGGGGGTACCCTAGTAGTTTTATTGATCCCATTTTGAATGAGGTTATGGACAAAAGAGTTAATGGGTATTTTTACCTGCTACTAGGTACAGGGGAAGCTACAAGTATTAGAGTCAGTGGTGATGACACGAATTCAAGGGGTAACACTGAATTTAATAGGGTCTTAATTTTGACATATAATTCCCAGTTTTATGACATCAAAGACATTCTTAAAAAGAATTGATTTATTTTTAGAGGTGATAAAGATGTCTTAAAGAATGTGGGTGAAAGACCATGTGTTGTGTACAAAAAGGACGCATGCTTTAAAAATATGTTGGAGAAGAACAAATAAGGAAATAGATTTTATAGAAAGGGCAAGATGTCAAAATGCGGCCATTGTTCACAATGCGCTAATGTTTTGAAAAAAGAATCTGTGAACATCCCTGGTTATGGTTTAATTTATTTGAACCATAAATTGAATTGTAACAGTACTCATGTCATGTACATTACTTTGTGTCAAACCTGTGATAGTTTCTACATAGGAAAGAACAAAAAGGCCTTTAAAGTATGTATATATCAACATATATATGACATTAAAAAGGTCATTTAAAGAATGTGTTGGCAGGGCACATTAAGCTGAACCCAGATCACAGGTTTAAGTTTACAGCAATTGACCAGGTTGATAATAATAGTGTGGGGGGGGGGGGTCCCAAGGAATTGTTCCTTGAATTCAAAGAGTTTATGTGGCAATTGAGAATGAATGCCACTAATCCACCTGGATTGAATGATGTTATCTCTCTCTCCAGTTATTTAAAATTGAAAGCAGAATTGTATTTATGATTGTAAAGAACAATGATTGGAACAACATACTTTTGAGTGACAGAGGATTACATTTTATTGTCGTAATTCATGTATTTTAACAGTAGATGTAGTAGGCTTATCACTATGTTAAAAAGGGAGCAGTGCTTGCTACAGTATTTAGAATGGTGGAACTAGAATAACACAGATACAAATAGTTTTTAAGTGTTTTTAAACATGGTTTCCATAAATCATAGTATATTTGCATAAGGGAAATTAAAGTAAAAAAGGGGTGTATTTTATGTTTTAATTGAATTGTTGTGGTCATGTGACAGTGCCTGGGTATAAAAGGAAGTGATGTATTACTATGGTTTATCTGATGAAGTCAAGTGTAATTGCAGACGAAAGCATTCATTAAATTCTTAGTTTTTCCAGTTTCTGTGTTCGTTTTCTTATTTTAGATACTGCTAGTTAAAGAAAGCATGTATCTCATATCTTGTATGACAGCCACAAAGCCACAAACTCTATGTATTTGCATAATTTTGCTTATGTTTGTTTCTGCTTCAGTGTCATGCTACCTGATAAATGTTCTAGAATTAGCGTTACCTAATCTAGTCATGCAACATTCTATGCTGGCTATTGAAGTGATAATTTTTTTCCCATTTTTCTGAACCTGCAAAAATAGTGTAACCTGTAATATTTATTTTTGTTCCTGACAAATGCCCATATTTTGGAACTATTTTTCCAATCTTATATTTTATCTGTACCCAGTAGTGGATGAGTCCATGAAATCCTAGAATTTTTTTTTAATTTGCATGAGTGCCCCTTTTCAGGGGTGACCTGACAGCACTGTCTCGTAACGTGATTTGCATAGAGTTATACCACAGAAATCAAAGGTGGAAGGAATTAAACTATGTACCCTGGACTACAGGAATCAGCCCATTAACAGCTCAGATTCTTAATCCTCTACACTACCAGATAATAATAATAATAATAATCATAATTATAATAATTAATAAAAAATAGTATAATTTCCACATATATTTTATCCTCTTTTGCTGCCACATTTATGTTCATTTTTTCCCAGTGCAGCAGAGACGACAAGCAAGGTCTCATTTCCATCTTTTTATGTGTCTGCATCCCATTTCTGATTCCAAATTAAATTCAAACATAGTTCAGCAAACATTCATTTCTTTATTCATTTCTTCTGTAGCTTTCTGTAGTTCAATCAAAACTGAGTGCTAGATGGGTACGTGACCTGCATACAGGATTTCACTTTCAAGTTTCTGATTAGCATAAGTCAAAAGCTGCAGTGTTTTTGTAAACCCATGTGTTTGGCTTTATTGGAATGTGCCAAATTAATATGGCTTTGGGTTTCCAGTGGCATCAGCACCTTTTATTGTTCTGCACCACAGGTGTATCCATGATAGAACAAAAGAGTAACCTCCCACTCTTTACCACTCTTATTCCTCATAGGGTATTTTGGATTCATAAAGGTACCATGACACGTGCACCTCTTCGTACCTTTTTGTAATTTAAGAACAGCCTTTATATGATGCTGCACAAAGATATGCAGTGCCATAAAAGGCTGCCCCCATGGCCATGTGAGATACTAATGAGGCATTCAGGGGACAGGCATTTGCCAATGACCATCCCACCATGTCATGGTACTGAACGTGGCCAAAAGGCTGTGTTCAACCACCCAACATGATCATGGTGGGTAACCACTAGAAGCTAGGGCTACTTTGTGACTGCCATAATAGCACAGGCAGCAAAACAGGAACTGAGGGGGTTGGAAGAACCAGACACTAGGGATAGTATTTAAAGTGCTGTACTGGCACCATCATTACTATGGGGATTAGGGATGCGGGAACCACTGGACACCAGGGATGTTATTTAAAATGCCATACCAGTACCAACATTACTATTGGGATTGGTGAGTGGGGGGAGCCACCTGCCACCAGTGCATATTCCTAAGTGCTGTCATAGCAGCAATGGTCTTACTGGGATTGAAGGGTGGGGGGATGCACTAGACACCAGGGATTAAATGGCCATGCCAACAATAACATTGTTTCGAGTATCAGGGGGATGTACTAGATGACAGGGCTTATTCCTAACCTAACTGCGGTCAAGGTAGCAATTTCAGTACTGGGATCAGGGTGAGGGGATACACTACACACCAGGGACTGATAGTACAGTGCCGTAATGGCAGTTCATCTAGTATGGGGACAGAGGAAGACGGCACGGTAAATAGAGCAGGGACAGCTATGAGGACTGTAGTGTGTGTGTGTGTGTGTGTGTGTGTGTGTGTGTGTGTGTGTGTGTGTGTGTGTGTGTGTGTGTGTGTGTGGGTGTGTTTGTGTTGTGTGTACTTGTACGTGTATGTGTGTGTGCGTGTGTGTGTGTGTGTGTGTTGTGTGTGTGTGTGTGTGTGTGAATGCAAGGGAGGGAAGGACTGCCACTGTGTACATGAGCAGCATGTTACCACCACGACATGGAGATCAGCTATAATCTGCATCTTGTTGTTATAAATACAATTCAGAGACATGCAAATTAACTGATAATGGGGTCTTACCGACATCACTGTTAACATGTTACTGAATTAAAAATGGGAGCATAGTGGGAGAAGGACCTTTTGAGCATGAGTCATGTGACTCATACTGAGCCTTACACTGAATCTCCAGGTCTGTCTATATTTTGGCTGTAGTCTGTGCAATGTAATGTTTTGCATTAAGCTTTGCACTAGTAGATTTAGCTAGAAAAACAAAATTAAAATTCGCTTCTGGGAAAAATATCAGATACAAAGCATTTTCCCTAACCAATATTTGATCTGCCCTCTTAATTGCAGATTTGTCTGCCAATTTAATGTTTATAAAACAATATGATATGTTCAGAACAGATCTTGCTCACCTCATCTCCCCTCAGGGGATCCTTGGTTAAATTCTGCTTTCCTTGATGCAGTTGTTCAGAACACCTCATCACTTTAGTTTTCCTTTTCTTTAGGTTTGCACTAGACTATCAGCATTAACGGGACATCTAAATATAGTGTCGAAAATAGAATGCTGTCCAGCTGTAAGAGGACAACAGAGCAATGACTAAAATCCCTGCACACTATCAAAAGCGGGACATTGTCAGACTATAGAAAAGCCAGATCACCAAGCCACCAACATATTGTGTCACTGTGGAGAGAAATAGAATTCAAACTATACCTATCGCATAATATTCCAAACCAGAGCATGAGAACAATAAAAAGGAATTCAGAAGGGATGTAATTCAATGTAGCCTCCTCAGTGATTCCTCCTTTTACCAAAACCATCCCTACAGGTAGGTAGGACCTACCTTGAGGTGTTCCAACCTCTGAGCTGGTTGTAATTATATCAGGTGTGTTCAGTTTACATTTAGTGACCGAAGGATTCTGCAAAGAAAATTTGTGAATCACTCTTTAACTGAATTAACTTTAGTCAGTTGTAACAACCAGATCATTAGTGTCAAGGCTTCCCTTGCTGAGATATTTAGTGAAACCTTTTCACCTTTTATACATTGTATTTATTATTTGTATTTGCTGACTGGGGTACAGCATTGATTTACTGCCTGGAAGTCCTATCTATTTAAGTGACTTGTTCAGTCACACAATAGACAAATGTTAGGTGAGTGAGCCAAACTGTGGACTAGAGGAGACAGCTTAACAGCTCATTTATTTTTATTTATTTTTGTACAACTGTTAGACATCATCGTCATTAACCCCTTTTTCCCCATTTTTCTACGTGGGGTCACAGAGTCCTGTCAACTGTTGCCACTTCTTTCAATTCATTGCCACTCTCCTGCCTTCTTTGACAGTCATGTCTATTTGTTCCAGATCTTTCACGCAGTATATCCATCTATTTGCTGGGCATCCCCATTTCCTTTTGCCTTCTTCCTATTTCTCCCAAACCTTCTTCACCAAATCATCTGCTGCTTTCCTGCACATGTGCTTGAGCAAGCATAAACTATTCTTTGACAGTCTCTGCAACTGGAGCAATTTTGGCTTTTGATGCCATCATTTCTTTGTCTGACCTACAGTATGCATCCTATCACCAACTCAGATACTTCACTTCCATCCCCTCTAGCTTCCTCGGCTGTTCTGCACGTCTCAGGTTTCTGTACAATACAGAAGTACTGGTTGCACCATTGTTTTATACACCTCACTTTTCACCTTCTTTGACATTCCTGTAATGTAGAAGCTATATAAAGACTGCTTCTGAAGCATATGCCTTTCTCAGCAAATTAGTTCCGTATGGTTGCCAATTATTTCCCAAACTCATGCCTGCAAATAATTTTGAAAACCATCTGCCAGGATTGAAGTGACTTTTAGTTCTGGTCCTTTGCAAAATATTTACGAAATTTAAAAAATATACTGTATAACAGTTTGGACCCATTTTACAAAGCTTACTTCAAAAACCTCTATCTGCAAAATACATCTCCTCATGGTGGAAACTATTTATTTATTTATTTTGCATTTGTTTACCGGGAAAGTATGACTAGACAGCATTTGCCCGTTTTCACCAGAGGCCTAGGGAGAAAAGCTCCACATAGTACATTTTGATAGAAAATCATTCAAATACAATAAACATTTTGATACAGAAGACATGCAATATAATAACAAAAGCAAGGCAGTTCTGTACAGGAATATTCTTGTGGTTCTTTAGAGGGGCATTTAGACAGTAGCAAAATCAAACCAGCTAGTTTCTTTAGTTCTGTACAAAATATCCAACCTTAGTCCTTTTTGAGGAACATTTAAGCAATACACAGAAAGTAAAATACAGGTTGAAAATGTAAGATTATGATACATTTTCAGGCATCACATCTGTTGCTACAAGAGAAATTTATTGTGTAAAGCACCATTTGTTGCTATCAAAGAAAAAGGACTGGGTATTAATTAGGTTAGTCAGGGTGTTGGCAGTTACATATCCAGGACATGGACAGATAAGACTTCAGCTGACTTTTTAAAGTTGGGTTTGTTGTTTTGCATTCTGATTTCATTAGGGATGGAATTCCAGATTTTGGCAAGTGCACTTGAGTAGAGGGAGTCACCGGACATATATTTGCTTTTGGATATTTCTTCTAGCATTTTGTTTGTGGATCTTAGTTGGCGATTGTTGTTGTAGACTGAGTAGTTCTACCAGGGCTGGGATTTTATTGGGGTCATATACTATTTGATGTCCCATGATAAGGTGATTAAAGATCAGTAGGTTAGGGAGTTTTAGCCAGCCTAGTTTTTTAACGGCTAGACAGTGATGGGTACAATATGAGTCAATAGCAAATTTTGCTATCTTATTGTAGCGAGTGTTTAATTTGTTTAAGTCATCTTTATTTAGGCTGATTAGAACAGGGGAGGCATATAGTAATGTTGAAGGTAGGTGACTTCTGGCTATGAGGGCTTTACTCTCAATAGTCAGGTAGTTTTTATATCAGTAAAGGGTGCCAGGTTTTTTGTAGACTTTAGTTATGGTCTGGGTTATATGTTTATCAAATGTAACATTTTGGTCAATGATTGTTCCTAGGAGTTTGCTTTGTGGTACTGGGGTGATGATGGTGTTGTCCTTTGAGAGCATTTTAAAAGGGTGGATGGGGTCAATAGCCTTTGAGGGGAGGAATAGCATAAGTTGTTTTTTTTGGGGGGGGTTAGAATCAGCTGAGAGTTTGGCAGCCAGGTTTCTATGGTGGTGGTGAAGGATTCCTGTTTTTTTTCTTGAATAATTTGGAGCTGAGCAGATTAGGGTGACAAGCCTCAATAGTACCCCTCTGTAAAGAAAATACAAAAGTTAATTACAAATTATAGAGCTAGTAACTTACTTTTGTTATAAGCAAGTGTTTTGGAACATGTTTTGCCTAATTTTCTACCAGTGTGCTCATTAGAATTTTCTGACCTTGAAAAAAAATAGATTTTGCTTTATGACCCTAAATGAATTCTGCTCTGGCAGATGACTTGAATTTGGGACTATCAATGAGTATCACTTATTTGAGATCTAGCAAAGGCTTTGATAGCATTCCCCATAAGAACATTACAGAAGTCCTCAATTCACTTTACATTAAATCCTGTACTATTTCATTGCTTACTTATTGGCTTGTTTTAAGGTCTTTCTCTGGATAAAAAATGTTTCCATTTTCTATAAGTCAATCATCTGCAGTTTTCCATGGAGATCTTTGTTGGGCCCTTTTATTGAGCATTTTATAGCTTCTTTAACAATAACTTATAATGTATGGTCCTCTAATTTTGCTGATTATAGTAAAATTGGAGTGGTTGTTACATCCCAGAATATGACCTATACCTTCATCTGTATTCCGACTAATTATACAAGTGGATGTTATAAAATTAAACTAAATTTAATGCCAATAAATATTCCATATAATATATTATGACAAAACTAACAGACTATATCCATGTGTAATTAACAGGGCTGGCCTTGATACTGTGTTGTGGACTACTGCAAATACTGAGGGCAATTGCAGGCAATATGTTTAGCATTTAAGCATAATGCTATTTCTATTGGAAAGAGATGCTGTTGTAAGAACTATTTTACAACAATTCTTCTTCCAGGATGATCTCTGATTTGTTCTCACTATCTCAGACTTTAGTATGCACTGTAACTGAGTACAGCGTGTGATTTTTATACTTACTATCAGCAGATATGGTGAAGTTGGAAAGGTTGCAAAGGTACTTTACCAGACAAATACATGCTGTTAGCTATATCTGATATAGCTGTAAATTCTCAAAACCAGGTAGTGTATCATCTTTCTGGATGATTTGTTTACTATTTGTAAAAAATATAATATTTATAAAATACTTAATAATGTCATGGGTAGTGCCTGCCTGAGTCTTGCTTAAGCAAACACCCCTTAGAGACCAGAAATTGTGGAAAACCCCTTCATTCAGAGCAGTGCATATTGATACAAACTCTAACTGTTTTCCTTGCTGTGTAGCAAGAATGTTGAATACTTTTCTGAAGGCCTCCTTATTAGCCATTTCTGTGCACAAATTCAAATTCTGATTGGGTAACACAGCTGGTAACTTTAGTTTCAGCCCCAAAATATTCCAAGGTACAAGTTGATTGACAACCTCCAGAGACTGTTTAGAGCTTATGTTTTCTTCATAGGGTCATAGGTAGGTACTAGGCTATTGATCCTAGGGCCTATATAAGCCTAGCCAAAATGTACCCTGGCTTTCGCCACCCAAGACAATTATTTTCTTGTGCCACTGTTGAGCAGAGCCACAGAAGTGATCCCTGGGGTGAATTTCCTATCTCCCATCCAATCATCAAGATTTTTCTTGAAGAGTGCTAATGATTCTTATATTGTAGTGTTGTACATGACCCATTTTAAAACCCATTTCAAAACACATTGCACTAACATGGAGCAAACAGGGACCAGATAGACTATTTTATTTATTATCTGTACTCTAAAGTATTTAACCATTACTAACTAGTGTATTAAAGTAGTAAATACATATGTATATGTATTTTATATGCCAGTGGAGGGCAGATTTACACAGTAAAATAATAAAGCATTGGTGCATTTTATTCCAGGTTAGTGATTCCACGAAATAATGATCATTTTGTTCATCCAGATTACATAGCTGTAAGAAATTATAGGAAGATATAAAAAATACTATATTTTTATAAGCTTACATTGCATATATTTTGCATAGCATGGATGGACCAATGCATTTTTTTATTTGGTAAAATGGTTAATTGGATTGGCCTTTCTTAGAAGGTGGGGTAACTGGAATAGGTATATACTGATACAGACATGGAGAGGATGTGCAAACCTCACAAAGACAGTGACTAGAGATCAAAACTCACCTCTGGACACTGGAGCTACGAGGCAGCTCTGTTCTCATTAAGTCACCATGCTTATGCTAAATTCCATGGTTCTATGATATAGGTGCGAATGATGGGATTTTGGTAGGATTTGCAATGACATCTTTTGCAATCTCTGTTTGCTACCCTGCTGGATTATGATGGGTAAAAACTAATGAAATTATTGCTTGTTTTTGGTTGCATAATGGAGTCAGCTATATTGAAAAATATGGATGAATCATTTAGCTAATGAATGCATTGAACATATCTATGATTCAGACACTTCACTTATGCTTCCTAATACCTCCTGTTTATATGTGTCTTGAATAATCATTGAAGCTGTCGTTGAAGTGCTCCCTGTGCATTAGATCCATTAGATGAACAATACAGAGAACTGGGTCTTACTTACATGATATGACGCACTGCAGGGAAAAATAAAATCAACCTCAACACATGGCTTCTTAAGTGTCGCAGCCTGGTTTCACATTAACAAAGCTAAATAAGTTAAACAGTGCTGTCAGGAAAGAAATTTCTATTTTGTACTACCATTACATTACTGCTCTTTACCATCTTATATTAACAAAATGTACACTTCTCTTTCTCTCTAAAGGCTGCATCAACATACTAAGGAAAGGAATGCATTATCTTAAGTTTACAGCTTATTCCCTACATCCATAACAATGGTTGCATCCATATTAATAATTCTTTTAGTAAGCAAATTGCATGCATTTCTTTGCTTTAGATATTAGCTGAAACTGTTGCAGAGATCTCTAAATCTTATAAGTGTTAAAGCTTGCGACAAACACTCAGAAAAATGCATTTGTGGAGTACACAGTGTATGCCTGGTTACACCCTCGGGTGAGGGTATACTAAAATAATTTCCTAGACCACAGCAGCAGTAGAAGAGTCTGTCATTTATCAGGGCTGTGTCCTATCATTTAGTGACTACAGATAGTTCATCCATCAGAAGAAAGGTTTTGTTCCCAGTATTATTTGGGAGTATTTGACTACCTCACCTTTGTGAAGTAATGTGCACTGAGATAGCTTGAACATGGAAGATGTGCCTGTAGCTATCAAACTGTTTGCTAAGTGATTTGTAATAATATGGTGGATATTTTAACCATTGAGTACCGAATCTTTGTGAAGTAGTGTGCATTGCGATAGCTGATGCAAGATGTGTCTGTAGCTACCAAACTGTTCGAGAAGTGATTTTTAATACTGTGCTCATTTAACCAGTTTGCTAGATAAGCATCAGTCTGCATAAAGAATGCTGCATGTACAAGACACTGTACATAAATGTAAGGCACCGTTCACAGGGAAGCTGTAATCACATATCCTTTGTATTTACATGTTCTCTTTTGTTATGTTGCTGTATGTCATGACTCAACATTTTAACAAGAAAAAAAAAAGAACCCTACTATCATATTACCTCACCTTTGCCTCTCTGCAATTAACTTGTTTTGCAGTGAAGTTTTATGTGTGCAATCTTATTTTGTTTCATTTTTTTTTAATTCTGCTTGCAACTTTCATTGTGTTTTCAATATACATACAAATAATTTTTTTCCTGGGTTAAAAGTCCTGATCAATAAAATAGTCTGAGTTTTTTATAATGGCTCAGAGGCTTTCAATTAAATTACTTGGTAGGGAGTTGGACGTGTTGTATGTGTTGATTGCTTGTAAAACTAAATTCACTTTCAGTAAGAAAGTGCTTTACAGGAAATAGATTGCATGCATTGATCACTTATATCTCTAGGTTTAGAGGTCATGTATATCCTTTTACTTTCCTGCTCATTTAACAATAGAACAAATGCAATCTAAGATCTGTTAAGCTATTTCTGACTGTAAGAAAAATTATAAGAAATACTCATAAATATTTAGGAAACAGAACCACATTTTCCTCTAAGTTTTCAATATTATCTTGCTTAGTCTGATGTGTGCAATATTCCTAAATTTGCAAAACATTCAGTAGTAAATAAAACTATATAGGATTCATTGTATTTGCTTATTGCTAATTTAGGTATTATTCTTTGCATTTATATTGTGTTTTTTTTCTGGTTTAAAAAGGCCTTAGTTAAAGCACAACAATGGCCACAAACTGAAAAGTTTTGATCATAACTTGATCCTGTCTTCATTAATAATGCTTCATCACCCTGAGGGACTAGTAATATTTTATAATTTGTCATAAAGGCAGTCATGCTGATAAGATTTTTTTTTCATTCAAGTTCTTTTTCTCTCAGTGCACTCTGCCTCCTTAATATGGCATTACATTACATTGCCTTTCTACATCTTTCAGTGTCTTCTGTCTGCTAGGGTAGTATGCCAGTACTGCTTTTTTCTCCTTGTCTCTGAAAAGAACGTTGGCAGATTTTTTTTTTCTGATTCTGCTTGATTTTTCTTAGTTGCAAGCTCTTAGATACACATGTTTCTGATCTTATTTCGTGCAGAAACAGTGGCCAGATTGATTCCCTTCACGAGTCTGTAAATGCTTTGATTGGATGTAGCCCCCCCCCCCCACTGCCTCAGCTATTCATATGTTTCCTTTTTATTTATACCTGTGCTTTCCGCTCAACTCTGAATATCATCTCACTGTGACACAATTGTTGCTTGGGTCATGTAGTAAACCAGATATTCTGGAAGATTCTAAAGGAAAATAATTTAATACTACAAAGAAAGACAAAGTGATGTCATAGAGAGACTGTAGAATCAGATGCAGGCAGGAAATTGGGGTGGGGGGGTTCTTAGCTTAGAATTGTTTCATACATGGCATTCTAAGGGTCAGATTAAAGGGATGAAAAAAAAACCCTAATAGGAAGTACTTGACATTTGCTTGCAGTTATCATTTAAGGGAGGGTACAACCACAGGGCAGAAGAGGTAACGTAGGAAGAAGGGATACAGAAATTTCTACTATCCTTAACATAGTAAGTGGAAAAGACTTCCTGGGTTAGTATTGAGGCAGCAGTTAAATTATTACAAAGATCATGTTTAGCTCATTTATTTTGCTGACATCTGAATTTAAACTTAATGTACTTTATTTTCTGATGAACATTTATGTTTTGTGCTTTGCATTGAATGCAAGTGGCACCTCCAGGTTTCCAGTGATAGTTTTCATATATGCTTATAGTTCCCATAGCTGTAGTATATCCACACTGCACCAGTGGGTCATACATAACAAAAGAATGGGAGCGAGGCTGAGCCTTATTTTCAGCAGCATGGATGTAACTTTAGTTATTAAACTTTTTATAAATCCTGCTAGGGCAGATAGCTGAGGCATGTATGAGTCTGTGATATACTGTGCTACCCAGAATTCCTGCAGCATTTTATTGCATTGGAGCTACATGCTCCCAGTCCACTTGATACCAAAAAAGTATAAAGCTTTGATTGTATAAACCAAAAATATCCATTGCAGGGTGAAACTGAAGACGGAGATAAGCTGTGCTGATACAAGGTTTGTTTTGAGTGCTCTTTGCTGGCTAAGAAATGAAAAAAGAGTTGACAAACTTTATATCACCATTATGTTGCAAATCAAAGTCAATGGAAAGAAAGTGAATTTAGGAATAAATACAGTGATCTCAAAGATAAAATAGAAATGGCTATTTAAGGACTGAGACGTAATAAAAGGCACCTGTGTTGGGCTAAATGAATGCATTAGCAAACATGCATTGTTAAAGATATGATACTTAGGAAGGGAAATAATAAACATGCTAAAGAATTCCAAAATAAAACCATATACATTCCAAAAAGAAAATGCTGATAAACATGCAAGACAATACAGAACAAGTAATAACCTCACAAAACTAAGAGCTTGTCAGTCTTAAAAAGAAAATGAGGAAAACTGTATCACCACGGTGAAAAATAAACATCGTTTTATACTTATGGGACCAAATCTAAAACCAGAAAACATGACGTCAGTGTCCTAAAGGAAGACAACATCTTTCACAAAGTATTTTTAAATAATTTCAGTTTGGGCTTAGAAATTTAATTTATTTTAAAAAATACAAGAAGCTGTAATAATAGCTCATCTAATTACTGAAAATGAGGCTATATATGCATTTATAAAATAATTATTGGAAGTGAGGTTATATATGCATTTATAAAAATATGCTACAGAGGTTGTGTGGGAACTGATAACATTCCAAGAACATTTCTATGCAACATGAAAGAGTGTTTAGTAGAGTCCAGTGAGAACAGCAGTTTACATAATATTCAGAAACAGGCCATTTTATCATTACTCCACAGCAGTGGACCTAACTCAGACCCTGTAAACTTCAGAACTGCAAGTCAAACTTGTATGTTATGTACAGTTTTGGAAATTATAATGATTTCACTAATCAGACTGGATACTAAGGACCTAGTTTAATTAAATTAAAACTGATATTGCTTTATTAAAAAACTGATTGTATTCCATAAACCTATTAGAATTATTTGGACATGTTTTAACTGCATCTACAAAAGTCTTTCACATTATCCCACACGTAGATGTTATATAAAATCCACTGAAGCTGGATACGCACTCAGCTTTGCAGTCGACAGCAAGGAAGGAAATTAGCAGATGAACTGGTGACAGAGTCAGATGGGTAACTGAATATAGCAATGACTGCAAGGTAGGGACACAGTCATACATTTAGGTTATTTTACATAATGGAATAGCTGGAGCACCAGAAACAGTTAATGTTTTATGATATAATTTGTGACTGCTACATAGACAACGGACAAACAAGGGGTAAAAATGGCAGCCAAAACTTTACAGATATAAAAAGACATAAGTTCACTTACAGAAAAAAGTTTTCAGTTTTGATCATGGTGTATCTGCAGTAGTAAAGAAAGCATTCCAAGTTGTGTGATGTTCAAATTTCATCTCTTCTGTTTCCAATCCCTTTTTCAACCTCCTGCTCAGAGAAATGAATGATAACTTATACCTACCCAGCTGTAGGTCAAACAGGATTCATTCATGACTGGTAGAGATTACCTATGATTGCAAGGCCTACTTGGGTAAATTTCACAGCCCTTGAAAACATCCAGCTTCACCCATTATCATGTGGTAATGTTTAGTTTTATAACTGGAGTTATTTAAAAAAAAATAGAGGTCCAATCTTTACTAAATAATTCCATTGTAACTTGGCACCAAGGAATAGTGGGACAGGCAACCCAAAATCAGTTAGTAGCTCAGACGCTGGAGGAGCCGGAGGGTGAAAATGAATAGCTAGTGCTGGCTTCTCCATCTTGGGGGGCGGGGTAGTGATCTGGTTGGTTGCTTATGTGGGGGTGAGGTTCTTAAATGGGGTTGGTAGCTCTCTCTTTGTATGTGTGGGACTGCAAGATGCATCTGTATATGTGAAGGAGGACCTCATATGCCATAGGTGCTTACATCAGCCTCCAGGGGCAGGTTTAGGGCTTTATTAGAAATGCCTTGATATCCAGTTTAAAAAATCTACTAGCTAAACCCTGTCAGACAGGGACAAGTCAGTAGCAACAGGAACTGCGGCAGGAAGATGTTTGACAGTGAGATTGACCCTTCTGTGTTGGTCTGTTGGGTTGCTAGTTTGGAGGGCATGCAACAGATCAATGTTTCTCAGATGGCCTCAACAACTGTTATGCCTACCTGGCTTGGATGAATACCCCCTCCAGTGGGCTGTTGACTGAATTTGTGGCCATATCACAACTGATAATGAGCAAATGGGCTAAAAGTGATGAGGAAGCTGATGGCTGGCAGGTGGGGAGGCAAAAAGTGCATATGAAAAAATAACTCCATTGTATAATGGCTCCCTTTTGCTAAGTGGATGTCTTCACACATAGAAGGAAGCAGAGATGCCCTCACTGTATAGTGAGCACACATACATTTTTGTAATTGCAGTCTCACATATAGCAAAAAGATGAATGTATATAGCATAGCTTATACCACTTGTAAAAATGGCATTAAGTGAATGACCTACATTTAAATGCTGCATAATGTAGTTTTCATCTGGCAGTCCAAAAATGGAAGCTTTTTTTTGTATACTTATTTTTACAAACTTGCTGTCAACAAGTTAATGGCAGGGAGTTGAAGTCTGTTTGCTTATAGCTGTTTGCTGAATGGATCTTTTTATAGTGTTAATTCTAGTTTAATACCTCTAAAAGGACTCTGTTCAGCTAATGAAACAGCCCCATTTTAAGTCTACTTACTTTAGCTATGATAAACAACGTGAGTAACATTTTGAGGGTCCTCTGAGGTGTCCCTTGCTTTTGATGCATTTAATTGGATTTCAAGTAGAGCTTGCTGTAGCATGCTCCAAGTCTAGCAACACAAATCCTGAGTACTGGCTGGTTACTAATGACAGAATTCTACTGATTTTTACTGAGTGTTGTTAGAAGGAATACTGAGATAATTTTATTTTGAGAATGGGTGACCTGTACATTGCCACTCTGACCGGAGAACGGACATTCTCCAGCAGGGTATTAATGTAGAGGTAATGCCCACTGAAAAATGAGTCTGTCACTTCACAGAAGCATATTAAGCTGCCATGGAGCTCAGACTGTAACAAAGCTATTGGCCACCATTATTTTGTGCTTGATAAGCAGCACTTTTGCTGTTTAGGTAATGTAAAATTAAAAGAAAGTACAAATTAAAAAAAGATAGAAAAGTGTGTGTGTGTGTGTGTGTGTGTGTGTGTGTGTGTGTGTGTGTGTGTGTGTGTGTGTGTGTGTGTGTGTGTGTGTGTGTGTGTGTGTGTGTGCAAGCATGTGTATGTGTGTTTGTGTGAGCATATGTGTGCATGAAAGTGACAGCGAGATTGACTAGCCATTTACACTTGCTAAGTGGCACCTTTGCTGTTTAGCAAGTGTAAAATTAAAATAAAATAAAATTAAAAAAAAAGTGTGCAAATTTGTTTATGCTTCTGTCTGCATGCTTGTTTGCTGGTGTGCAGGAAAGTGGAAGTGTGTTTGTGTGTGTGTGAGAGAGAGAGAGAGAGAAAGTGAGATCAATCAAGCAGTGGCAGCAGCAGTTAAGATGTATGCATACCTTTCTATCTCTTAGCTCACACAATCTGGATAAAGCCTAAAATAAAAGGGGGACAAAGGCCCAAAAATAGGAACAGATTTTAAACATTGTTGTTATAGCATTAGAAAGTTGCTAGAGTAAAAGGATTTGTTTTAGCATGCATTTTCTGAAGGAAATACAATCTGAAACTCAAATGTATGTCACTGCTTAGTGACTTCAATCTCCAATGATTTGCCAGCAAACCACAAATTTTATGAGTAAGGGACCAAAACAAATTAATTAAATAGCTGTACATTTTTTAAAAATCTTATATTGTGGATGTATAATACTTCCTCCAACACCATTTACACAAACTACAGCAAGTTTGAAACATTAGGCGGAGAAACTGCTTTACATCAAAAATATTATAGTAATAAAAATAAATAAATAAGTAAAACGCAACAATTTTTACAGACCACCCATTCTGTAAGTGCACTGATGTCCTCCAGGGTGTGTGCTACTGTGTAAATAACACCCTTCCAGAGTTGTAGAGCTCCTCCCCCTGCAGCACTGGGCCCCAAAACACATGTGCTATTTACACTGTAACGCACACCATGTTGGGCATTATTACTTGCTTAAAGAATAGGTGAACTATACATTACATTTTCCAACAGGGTGTTAATGTAGAGGTAATGCCCGCTGAAAAATTAGTCTGCCGCTTTACAGCAACATATTAAACTGACGTAAAGCTTGGACTTTAAGGAAGCTAACGGCCACCATTTCACACTCACTAAGCAGTGCTTTTGTTCTTAGTGAATGTAAAATTAAAACAAAAAAAAAATCAAAACATATGGTTGTTTATGTCTGTGTGTGAGTGTATGTGTGCATGAAACTGAGAGTGAGATCAAATGAGCAACTATTTTATGTGTAAAATTAAAACAAATGGATAATAAAGAAAAAAAGAAAAAAGTGTGTGTGGTGTGGTGTGTGTGTGTGTGTGTGTGTGTGTGTGTGTGTGTGTGTGTGTGTGTGTGTGTGTGTGTGTGTGTGTGTATGTGTGTGTGTGTATATGAGTGCATTGATGTTTCTCTCTCCGTATGCGAGTGTACGGGTGCTTCTGAGCATGAAAGCAGGTGTGTATGTGTGTGTGTGTGGTTGTGTGTGTGTGTGTGTGTGTGTGTGTGTGTGTGTGTGTGTGTGTGTGTGTGAGAGAGAGAGAGAGAGAGAGAGAGAGAGAGACTGATAAAGTAGTGGATGCAAGTCATTTAAAATTGAGGCATGCAATGGATAAAGCCTAAAATAATGGCGGGGGGGGGGGGGCAACAGAGGCTCAAAAATAGGGACACATTTTAAAAACTGCTCTGATAGAATTAAAAAGTTGTTATAATGATATGATTTATATTAACACACATTTTCTGAATTACATGAACCACACCTTTTACCTATCTCTGATTTTCAAGGACACCCTGATTTTGACTGAAATTTTAGTTCAGCCTTCCTTAATTCACTCTAAAACTAGTGACTTTTGGAAAAAAGGTGGTGAATTACACATAATAATAAAGTTATACTTTTTTTTTACTTCAGAAAATATATATTACTTCACATTCTCTTATTCTGTCAATGTCTTCTAATGGTCAAACAAATGGTTTTTGCTTGGCAAAAAAATTAGACTGCATCCTTGGAATTTCTCCTTTCTGTGAGAAGCAGCAATTTTGGAGTTGATATATATATATATATATATATATATATATATATATATATATATATATATATATATATATATATATATATATATGTGTGTGTGTGTGTGTGTGTGTGTATAGGGTCTATATTACAATGTCGAACTCACAGGAGCCCGAATGTTGTAATAATCAAACCCAAATGTTTGAAATATGAAAATAGCGAAGCCACGGCACACCGATTTTTTTCCCAGGGAAAAAAATCAGTGGGCCATTTTTGGGGCTTTGCTATTAACTCCACTGTGGTATGATCTTGGAGTTGGTATATTTAAGTAGGGGTGTGGGGCACAGCCCCCCATGCTGGGGTGTGTGGGAGCGAAGCCTCCCACATTAGTTTAAGTTTAAAGTGTAAGTGTTTGTTTTTTTTTTAAACCGGAACAGCGATTTTTCCCCCTGGGAAAGAAATCGCTGTTCTGTGTTTTCGTAATTCTTGAGTTCCGAACTTCATGGTTCGATAGTACATCGTTCGAACTCCTGTGAGTTTGACGATGTAATATAGACCCATATATATATATATATATATATATATATATATATATATATATATATATATATATATATATATATATATATATATATATATATATATATATATATATATATATATATATATATATATATATCAGTAGCGAGTATGTACAGTGTACAGCCATCCCCACTGACACCTTGGCCCCCTGCAAAACTTTTTTAACAGTTTTTTTTAATTTGGACAGTTATACATAGTCAAGTGATTGTGATGTTTTCTGATCACACTTACAAGGGTCAACAACAAATGCATTTGCAGTTTAATTAGGATGCACTTAAACTGTATCCTTCTTAGTCTGCTATCTTCTACCACTATTAGTTCACCCCATACAAACCTAACACCTTTCTTCAATAAAAATAAATATTCTATGGTTACATAATATAAAACCATGTTCAAATTCAATGAAAAACTGAATAAAGTCTCTGTCCTAAAACTGTGTATTACAAAGGGTGAAATATTTAGAAATGTAATATTTCTGTAGCCTGGAAACATAGTGCTGCAAAGAACACTTCATGACTTTTCTCATAATCATAATCTTTTTTGCCATAACCACATTTTTTTCAGATGGGTTCATATGCAGATAAACACTATATTTGCAAAAAAATAGTTGGATTGGTCCCTGAAACCATTACTTTCTGCATGTGTTCCAGTTTCAGAGTCCTGCCAGGACTGGATTTTGACCTGTGGGATAAATGATTTTGTGATAGGAACAGGGACTGAGACAATTATAGGTTACAATCATGTTTTCAGCAATAAATCCTTATGTCTGCAATAGTATGTATACAGAATAGATTTTTACACTGGAAGAATAATAACCCAGAATACACTAACAAATACATACAATTTTGTAGAGCAGCAGTTTGGTTATGCAAGTCAGGCAAAGATATTAAACACACGATGTTCTTTTCCACAGTTAATCAAATCCAGGAATGTGTGATGGCAGCCATGATTAATAACTGATTAGTCTGAGATATGCTGTGGAACCATACATCACAATGTCAAAGTTTAAAAGAATAAAATATGAAGGACTGGCATCTTTTTTTTCAAATAATTAACCACTACAGATGTATGTTGCAATGTTACAGCAATACACCATGTGAACACACTGCATCCACATCTAGTAGATCACAGCTTGTTTTACTCTGTCTGATTTATAACAGTAAGTAAGGAGTATTCTGTTATAAAGTTACTATGAAGACTTCAGTGCAGCACAGCTTGTTACTTTAACAGTGCTTTGAATACATTACTTTTTTGTTTCAATCAAGGTGGTTTTTCTTATGCTTTATTAAAATCATTTGTGTGTGTGTGTTAGCTACATTTTTAAATTTTGGCAAATCTTATGATCAACGCTTTTCGCAGATGTGACTATTTACAGATTTTCAGTATTGACATAAAAAAATCTTAGAATCATGGGTAATAACTAAATGGAGACCTGGCCTTATCAGAAGTTTGGGCTGAGAGGAATAAAATAAACACCCACTGATAGTATATTTCTTTCACTTAGTGGAGAAAAATCAAGGGCATAATCTTGAATATATTGTTCTATTGAGTGGCTAAGAGTTAATGCAACGAATGGGGAGAAAAGATGGCACTGGTTTTATGTTTCTATTTTTCTTTTATTTTCCAGCTTTGTTGACTTATGAGTTTCTTGCACATATCTTTTTAACTCCATTTGTCATCTGCTCTTTTTGTACAGGATGCTGTGTAATCTGACATAATTCTTCATTAAGTAGGTCCGTAGTCTATTTAGGTTGGGAAGGGGTGTTTCAAGATAGAGATAAGAAAAAGCCCCAGCAGCCATCATCTGCTGAGCACTGGAAGTAAATATAGACCTGTTTCCTTTAAGCTGAATACAAGTAATGACATCACTAAAAACAGTCTGCATTTAAATTGGAACCTGTGCACTGAGAGAGAGCCTTACAAGACTATCTGCAAATATATAGAGCTGAGTATATTTTTCTGTATTATTCTGTATTATAGAGCTAAATTGTTGCTTAGATATCTGTTGTCTTACTGTTCTGCAAATATACAGAGATCAGTATATATTTTTCTGGTTTTATAATTTGAACTGTGATTCCTCACATCTCTGTTGAAACTGTCTTCCCCAACCCCCCTCCCTGATCTTGGTTGTAGTTTAAATTTGGTGGCTTTTGCAGTGCCCGCCCCACTGTAGATTTGATCTAGGACACTCCCCCAATCCCATCTTTTTACCACATTCTACCTAATAAACCCTTTCTGCACTTGCTTTTAGTCCTTTTTAATTTAATTACATTTTTTCCAACTGTGTGTGGACTAATATTGCTACATACTCAAGTGTGCCAGCTTGCACTGCATGTGAATTGTTTTTACTACTGTTTTTGCTACCTTTCTGAAAAAAAAAACAAATTGTAAACCTGTTTCATACCTTTCCTGTAATTAGTGTTCCAGATACAGATTTGCTGTATCCAGGACTGTTTGTAAGCTTCTGAGCCCCCCAAGCCTTTCTGTGTTGGAGGGAAGCCTTCTAGCTTATCAGTGGGAGTGGTAAGCATCAGGCAACCTGTCTACCACATAAGGAGTGGTTCTGGCCCATAATTTGTAGTTATTGGGCGGTCTTCCATCTCTCTCAACTTTCTGATTTGAAGGCCTGCATTTGCACTTGTTTCTGTCCTGTAACTCCTGGGCCCATCTCATTTGCTCACTCAAAAAAAAAATGTATCTGCTTTTACTGTATTTGTGTTTCTTCCTACTTTATTTTGCTTTTGCGTCATCTTAATAGTACTCAGTTGTATTTATTACTGCTTGGTGTAACCCATTCTAAGCCTTTTAGTTTAAGCACTTGGGCTTCAAACCAGTTGTTTTACATTAAGAAGGTTTGTGGACTGCACTGTAGTGGCAGAACAGGTAGCGTACATCCTTCTAAGTTGGGAACTGCTGATTGAGGGCTCAGTGTCTGTTATTCTAAAAGTGTATTAATTCTGGTTTAAGCACTTGGGCTTCAGGCCAGTTATTTTACATTAAGAGGGTTCGTGGTCTGCACTCTTGTGGGAGGAGAGGCTGGACTCTGCCCTTCTGAGCTGGGAATTTCTGGTTAAAGGCTTATAGTGCCTGCATATTTGAACTGCTTATTACTGAAATTGGTACACCTTGTTTGCTGTAGCATAGACTAGATCCAGGCCTGCTGAATCTAGCTTTGTTTGTATAACTTGAGCACTAATCTAAGCATTCTTTAAAGTATTCAGTTGTATTTATTACTGCTTGGTAGTAACTTGATTAAAGTGTAGCTATCATTCTAAGTCTTTTGGATTAAGCACTTGGGCTTCAGACCAGTTGTTTTACATTAGGAAGGTTTGTGGCCTGCACTGTGGTGGCAGGACAGGTAGCTTACATCCTTCTAAGTTGGGAACTGCTGATTGAGGGCTCAGTGTCTGTTATTCTAAAAGTGCATTAGTTCTGGTTTAAGCACTTGGGCTTCAGGCCAGTTATTTTACATTAAGAAGGTTCGTGGTCTGCACTCTTCATAGGTTCATAGATTAATACTAGGCTAATTGCCCTTTTCAGCTATTTGAAGCCTAGCCACTTACCCCATGTAAGAATCAAACCCTGCACCTTGTGTCTTTAAGGTGAACACCTTAACCATTATGTCATCCTCCCACCCTCTTGTGGGAGGAGAGGCTGGACTCTGCCCTTCTGAGCTGGGAATTTCTGGTTAAAGGCTTATAGTGCCTGCATATTTGAACTGTTTCTTACTGAAATTGGTACACCTTGTTTGCTGTAGCATAGACTAGATTCAGGCCTGCTGAATCTAGCTTTGTTTGTATGCTTGTTGTTTGTTTGCTTGTTATTTCCCTGAAACGCTAATTCCACCTAAAACGCAGCTTTCCAGCGCTTCTGTGGATCCCTAGTGATATCTGCATTGCTTACTGTACTTATTTCCTTGTTTCACTTGAAAGAAAGTTACTGTTTGTCATTTTTGCATTTAAGTTACCTGTAACACATTGCATTTAAGTTACCTGGCACTTGCTCACTAAAGCAATTATATAAGTCAGCACTAAAAAATTAAAAGCACTACACCCTCACAAACTACCCTTGAGTACCTTGTTCCCCATTGGCCCTTTTTTTCAATTATAAAGGAATTCCCAATACTATTCTAGCATGTCCAAAGGTCAGTTGTCAATCTCCTCTCTGGTCCAGCTGGTGAATCTGGGAATCTTGAGGCAATGTTACAACTGCCTCATGTACACAGACAACCCTCTCCTCCTCCCAACAAATTCCAACACATGTGAGAGATGCAACCATATAGCCAAACTGGAGACTAAGCTCTCTCAACTTAGTACTGGCGTAACCAATCAGGAGGAGAAGGAAACCACACTCACTACAATTCCAGTCTCACATAGACCTACCACGACAGCAAACCAAACACATAAACACACAGAAACATACTCGGAGGCTCTAAATAAAAATCTGCCTAAGCAGCAGAGACCTCCAAAGCAGACACTCAAGCAACCGCTACCCCAAAACAAAAATTGTGCAACACATACCTCACAAAGCCAGTGTGCTGAACAGTCACAGCCTTTAAGGCTAAACAACACACCTGATACACTTGTAATAGGTGACGCTATCATCAGGCACACTGACGCCCCGCTCACCAGGCTGAACAAGGAGAAGGTCACAGTGAGCTGCCTGTCGGGGTCTAGGATCCGCCACATAACACAAGCACTCAGGTCACTCCAAGGCAAGTACAAATATGACTCGGTCATTGTCCATGCTGGTGTGAATGACCTGAGATGTACCTCCCTGGACTACATGAAAAGAAACATAGAGGAGCTCTCTGAGCATGTAGCCCAGGCCGGTATGACCCTGACCTTGAGTAGCATCTTACCCTCACCAAGAATGATGCTACAATATGAAGACAAGATGATCAATTTCAACAATTGGCTTAAGTATTGGTGTCATTCAAAGGGGATCCAATGCCTGTCAGCCTGGGATGACATGCTCGACAAGCCACGATGCTTGCTAGGGACGGCTTGCACCTGTCACCCTGGGCTTTTGGATATTGGCAAAGGCTCTTGCTTCCCTTAGTGCCTTTTTAGGCAAGGCTCAAACGACAAACCCACCTCCATAGGTATCACAAGGGATAAGAAACTAAGAGTAATGCTACTCAACACCAGTAGTCTAAACCTCAAGATGCATGCACTCAAAACTCTCCTTAGCATGGAGAACATCGATATCTGTGCAGTAACAGAAACCTGGTTCAAGGCTCTGAAAGCACCCCAGCACTACCAGGTTATACCTCATACCATGCTTTTCGGCCCCAAAACTTGGACCGAACCACAAAAGGAGGGGGAGTATCAATATTCGTCAAAGATACCCACACCTCCAGGTTGGTGGCACAGCACGAAGCATCAGAGACTATCCATGTGCAACTAACAGTGGGTAAAACTGCCTTCCAGTTTATAGCCTGCTACAGACTACCCTCCCAAACCCAGGAACCCCACTTGGCCTTTCTAGAGAACACTGGAAAATATGAAGGTCTCTCCAAACACCATTATATTGGGCGACTTCAACTACCCAAACATAGACTGGGAGCATTACTCTAGCTCCAACACCCTAGCCCAAAGGTTCCTAGAATTTATAAACTCAGATGCTATGGAACAACTTGTTACCACTCCCACAAGAGGGGAAAACATTACTGGACCTGATCATCACCAACATGGGGACTCTATGCTCCAAACTAGAAGTGTATCCCTCACTGGTAAGATCAGACCATAAACTAATCTCACTGGATATTCACATCCTGACCCCACCCCCTGCCCAGTAAACCACAGTGAAAAACTTCTCTAAAGCAAATTTCACACTTCTCAAAACTGAGGTGGAATCCATCAAAGCCCCCGGGCCTGTGGAAAATACGGCCCAGACCACAGAATCCTTTATAAATGCCTTCTATGAACACCTTCAGGAATGCATGGATCATGCAATCCCAGATAAAACCAAGACCCAATCCTCCAAAGGCAGACGTCCTGTCTGGTGGACCCGAGCCATAAACAAACTATACAATAGAAGGAGGAAGCTACTACATGATAGAGCAAAATCCCAAAAAGGGAAGGCATCTCTGATCAGTATTAGCAAAAAACTACGGGCACTCATAAAATCATCTAAGGCCAGCTTCGAGAGAAAAATTGCACAGGACACTAAGGATAATCACAAGGCTTTCTTTAGTTATGTTAGGAGCCTGGGTGGGAATTCCCAGATATGCTCAGAATTAGTTCAAAATGACAAAAAATACATTTAACCCACAGACATTGCCAACATCCTAGCTGACAGGTTCAGCGCAAACTTCTCCCACCAAAAGGGCAAATATCTATCCCAGCAGAGTGCTGCCACCCTGACATCTCAGATGCTCAGGTAACAGCCGCCCTCTCCAAAGCAAAAAACACAGCATCAATGAGACCAGACTGTGTCCCGGGCTGCATCCTACATGAACTCCAAGAAGAGCTAAATCCAAACATAAAACTACTGTTCAATCTCAGCCTTACTACAGGATATGTACCCAAAGAGTGGCGTACAGCAACAGTGGTCCCTCTCCACAAAGGTGGTGCCTCAACGGATCCTGGAAACTATCGCCCCATAAGCCTGACTAGCTTGGTCTGCAAAGCTATGGAAAGGATCATCATGGACCTCATAAATAAAGATATTGGGGACCTACAGACACTGGATCCTATCAAGTTCGGCTTTGTTAAGGGCAGATCCTGCCTCTTAAACCTGGTTGATTTCTTTGAAACAGTCACCAAGGCCATTGACGAGGGGAAGGTGGTCCACACAGCCTACCTGGACCTCGCAAAAGCCTTCGATACAATACCCCACTCGGGCATTATAGATAAGCTCACCAGCTTAAATATAAATCCCTATGTCACTAGATGGGTTGCAAACTGGCTCAAGGACAGAACCCACATGGTTAGAATTGCTGGAGCCATGTCATACTCCAAACCAGTTACAAGTGGCGTCCCACAAGGCTCAGTCCTGGGACCTCTCTAATACACCAGATGCTGCATATTCCCCCAGTAAACACAGTGGATGTCACCACACTATCAGCACAGCCAAACAGGGCTACTTGGCCAGTAATTCCAATAGTGCACTCTGCTACTGGGTCTATTACCATTGTCAGAGTACAGATAGGTATGTTTTGGAAACCCACAACTACCACGTGTGGTTGTGTCACACATTATGACCTTGTGTGGGTCTTTGTGCATAACAGTGCATGCCATTGCCTAAACCAGCAATGGCATTGCACACATGATGTATGTGTGTGACACATACACATAAATACCTGTGACCTGCAGTAGTTACCATGTCTGACACATGCCTCGAGTGGATAAATGGTATTTGCAATGCATAACAATATGACTGTGTCTTACTGTGCAGGGGCCGTACGCGGTATGTGTCTATACAGTGTGGGTGTATATGGTACAATACCTACAGCAGGGGATACACATCTGGTCTGGGCCATATAGTCTACATGTAGTCGATGTACAGGTGCTGCATGTTCCCACCTGTTGTGGGAGTGGTAACATGTCATTCCACTGCAATTCAGTGACCACATGCTGGGAACCCTTCAACTAGTGTGTTGTAGCTACAGTAATGCTCACACACAATGTTTGGCTGGATGCAGTCCAGCCATATAAAGACAGTTCTTGAGACTGTCATATTGCCAGTGTTGTTATGGAGGATAGGTGGTTTTCCTGTGTATGGGAGGGGTGTGTGCCAGGCTATGAACCAGACGGCAGTCCGACACACTGTTAGCTGCACATGAATAGGCCCTGATGCTTTGTGCTGTGCCAACAACCTGGAGGTATGTGTATCTGTGGTGCCTTGGGATACCACCCCCCTGTCCATGTGTGTTACATGTGTAGGGGACGACAGGCATGGTATGAGGCATAACCTGGCAGTGATGGGTTGCACCTGTGAGCCATGAATCAGGACTCTGGTACTGCACAGACATTGCAGTTCACCGTGCTGAGGACAGTGTCCAGTGCATGCATCTTGCGGTGTACACTGCTGGTGTTGTGTAGCAGCACTGTTAGTGTCCTAACCTGTGTGATACCCATGGAGGTGGCTATGTAATCCGTGTCCTGCAGCATAAGGCAGTATGTGTGTATCAAGGAGCTTCGCCAATATACATTGGGCCATGGGTGTCACGTGCAAGCTGCCCCTTGCACATCGTTGTGGCTTCCCTAGCATGTAAGCACACATTGACAGCCAGCGGATACCCTATGAATGACATTGGGGACTGAGCAGAATGTAGACATACAACACCCTTCCTACATATAGTGGTGGCATACCTGGTGAGGGTATGATGGCAACCAAGATCAGGCTCATACTGGCCCGTGCCACATGCTGACTGATCCCTTCTATGTTCCCTTTCATGTAGTCCAGGGAGGTATGTCTCAGGTCATCCATAGTGGCATGGTCAATGACTGAGTCATATGTGTCCATGTCTCTGACTGACCTGTATGCATGTGTTTTGTGGTGGAACATAGTGCCCCTGAGGCATATCACTGTGACCTTCACCATATAAAGCCTGTTGAGAGGGACCCCACTGCAGCGCCCAAGACAGGTACCTGACACATCTGTAGCAGGTGTGTTGTGTAGCCCTACAGGCTGTGAGTGTGTGGCACATGGGATGTGTGTGCCATGTGTGGCATGTGCTCTGTTCCAACGTAACATATACCTGTGTGCCAGCTGCGGAGGTGTGTGATGCTCAGGCAGGATGCTATTCTGAGTCCCCACGTATGCCCCAGTGTGTTCAGCTTGCTGTCAGTGCGTGTCTATGTCTGGCTGGTATTGTAGTCACTGTAGTATGACATGCCACCTGACAGGGTATGGCATTACTGGGTTCAGAGAGCTCAGTCCCCAGATTGGCTATGTGGTGGCATCCCACACATGTGTTGTACATTCCTGGCCAAGGGTGATGGTTGACTGCATACATGTGGCAGCTGTGACATTGCCACATGACTCACATAAACCACAACTGGACCATAGAGGTGATTCACAGGTTACCTTTGCACATGCTACCCTAGTAGTGTGATTGCCATGGTGAGTACCAACACATAGGGCCAATGGGGAACAACATACTGAAGGTGTGAATGTGTGGGTGTACTGCTACTGTTTCATAGCACTGGCATATATGACTGCACATGTGGGTAAATGCCAGGTAAGACATGTGCAATGTGTCACAGGCAACGTACATGCGAAAAGGACGGACAGTGACGTTCTGTCATGTGTAAACATGACATGCATATCGTACGCTATGCAGATGTCACTAGGAGTCCACAGAAGCACTGTAACTCTGCATTGCAGGTGGAAGCAGTGTTTCAGGGAACCCCAAGCGAACATGCATGCAAACAAAGCTACAGTAAGCAGGGCTGGAAGTAGTTCATTGTACAACAAAGAAGGGGTAACACTAACAGTAGGTAACAGTGCAAATATGTAGGCACTATCAACATGTACCCAGGAATGCACAGCGCAGATGCCCATGGTAGAACTGATATTATGTCATAGTTAATTGTGATTTGGATTACATTGGTACGGCACACATATCAACATGCACAAACATCCACATTGCATAGTCGTTGTGGGCAACATGACACCATTACTGTACATGTCTATCATTGCATATCACTACTTGCATTATCTTCCCCCCTGTGCTACCCATGTATGTGTCTATCTGTTGACATCCTTACCACCGGCATGCAATAATGTGCAGCTGTTACACTTTGGTACGTACTATGGGTGCAGATAACAATTCAGGACAGTCATACGGTTACTGCATCAGGCATGCTGGGATATACACACAGTCATATCAGCACACTGTACTGTTACCAACATGATACTACTAATACACTTCTATGTAGTCACCCTGTGCATCAGCAACGTGTTTACCTGTTCCCGCAATGATGTTGGAGATTGCAGGAGGTGGCACAGTGTCATCATATGCACAGGGTGTGAATTAGGTATGCCTGAGTCTGCCACTGATACCACCAATTGACATGTGTGTGTATGTGTGCTGGGGAGGGACAGCAGTATAGGGTGGGGCACTGTTGGTGCAGTGTGTGTGCATGTATGTGGTAGCCCTAGGTGTTAACATTTTACATGTGTGTATGCACGCACACAGTTCCACCTCATGGCTGCCATATGCAGGGGTTTATGGACAGCCACAGACTGCACCTGGCAGGTCATACAGATCAGTGTCTGTGGGCATGGACACAGTACCTGTGCCTGGCAGGGGTGCTACGGACCGTATCCAGTACTAAGCCAGACTGGGTACTGTCATCAGAAGCGGGAGTGTGTTGACTGGACACAGGTCCCTGTTGGGACTGTCCAGAGCCAAGTGCACATGGTCTCCTGGGGCGTTCCGATGACAGCACAGACCCAGCATTGCTGGGGCTGCTGCTGGCACTATGGGGGTGTGCGCGGGCCTGTTGTCATCCGCGCAGACTGCCAGCTGCTGCTGTTGCTGGCATACGGCCACATCGACGCCGCAACCGCCCACCATTGCCCTGGCTCATGGACATTTGGTTGTGGAGCTGCTGTAATATGTCCCCACAACATCTGTCTATGACATCGGTGAAATTACGGATAGCATCCACGATGTCACACATACTGTCAGTCATGGCTGTGTGACATGCTCTCAGCTCCCACAGACCCTGTCTGGTGTACCTTTCCATACGCGACTGTGCCTGCATGGCAGCCCGAAACATAGCTGAGGTTGACAGACCTCTTTGGGCACGTCTGCCAGAGGCAGTACGCACACGGATGCTTCCACGAGAACCCATGGGCAACTGTCTGTGTGGTACCATCGCAGGACCCTGCCCATGGCTGCTGTGTGGGGAAGCATGTGCCACAGATACCACATTACCCTGCTCAATGCCCACTGTATCCTGTCCATCATCTAGGGACAATGGTGACAAAGGATGTACTGGCAGGATGACTGTGCGCAATGATGGAGTTGACAGCTGTGTACTGTCAATTGGCTGACCAATGGCGGACCCTGACACACCTTCCTGTACCATTACACAGATATCATCATTACCAGTACCTGTGGAACCAGATTCAGGTTCCCTGCTGCAGGACACCAGAGCAGCACCAGAACCTGTGGGAGGAAGACAGGAAACACAGTTTACAGTGTCCACACAATGTTACCAGTGATGCACTTATGCACACATGCACACATGCACACATGCACACATGGACACAGGCACACATGCACACATGCACACAGGCACACGTGGACACATGCACACAGGCACACATGCACACATGCACACGTGGACACATGCACACGTGGACATATGCACACATGCACACATGCACACGTGGACACAGGCACACATGCACACATGCACACATGCACACGTGGACACAGGCACATATGCACACATGCACACATGCACACATGCACACGTGGACACAGGCACACCTGCACACATGCACACATGCACACTTGCACACGTGGACACAGGCACACCTGCACACATGCACACATGCACACCCTGCAGTATACACACAGAGCACTACTGAGTTACACTAGTATTACTAGCACTATCAGGACTATTATAGGTATTGTTAAACACACTCACCAGCATGGATGGCCTGCCTTGCTGTAACACCGGAGGGACCTGCAGAAATGAGGAGATTAATGTCAGTGGGCACAACTGTGCCATTGATACTGCATATGATAGAGTGCAGTAGTACACCAGTTGCCTTTCACAAGTCAGCTGCTGATATTGCCAATATCACACATGCACAATTACATACTATGTTGACAGCTACATACCACGGACACACCTTACACATGCATAAACTAACAGTGTACAGAACAGTCAAGTGTACATATGGCATATTACCTGCACGCTCCATTTTGTGCTGCTGTGTGGATCCAGCCTCCATCATGATGCAGGTGTATTGCTGTTGCTGTTCCGAGGCTGGAGCCACAACACTTAGGAGTAGCCCCTCCAGTCTGGTGAGGGGGGATGTGTGGCCACCCCACCTCCTGTGGCAACCTGTTGCCTGTGGATATCCGACGCACGCTGACGGACATTTCTGATTAAATCACTGCAGTGATGTCGTACCTGCTCATATGTCCTATTATGCGTGCCAATGTCATTTACCCTATGGACACGGTCTTGCCACAGTGCAGCCCTCTCCTGCTGATTCTGGCTGGTGTGGGAAAACAGTATATCATACTCCCACACCAGGCTCTGGTGTGTCTCCTCATCTTCCGCTGCAGAGTAGGCAGGGTTACGCTGACACGCCATCTCCCTGGAAGAGAACACAAACAGGATATCAGCAGACTATGTCAGCAATATATGGCGCACATACTATACATGATACTCTAGTGTAGTGATATACTACTACTCCGATATGTTGCATGTGTGTGTCTCGTGGTGGCTACACAAGTACATGGCCAGATATCAGTGCTCAGCCAACACCCGTGCAACAATACCTGCCACATTCCATACAACATAGTAGCATGCCCCATCGGTCAGCACACTGCGACAGGTCCAATGCACAACCTCACTCTGGGGGTTAATACCAAGGTACTGTATGTGGAACGCCATCCACTAGTGTGATGTGGACACAAGTTACTCGGCCTGGATATACATATCCCACCACCACCACCAGCCCAGTAGACTACTTTGATATGTATGTGATTAGACAGTTATTCACTTGTTAGGACTGAGATGGTATCCATGCAGCCCACTGGGCCAGTGGAAGCCACAACCCACACTGCTGACCCCTTTGCGAATGCTTACCACGGACATCCCACAGATTGCATGGAACTTGCACACATTTCTAACCCAGACCCTATGCACAAAAGTTAGGCATCCTGTCCGGTGGACCCCAGCCAGAGGCAGATTGTATAACAATAGCAGGAGGCTACTGCAGGACAGAGCAGATTCACATTAAGGGAAGGCATCTGTGGTCAGCACTGGTAATACGCTACGGTCTCTCATAACAACGGCCACGGCCTACTCTGGGAGGGAAATGGCCACAAACACTATAGATAACCACAAGGCCTTCTTCAGTTATGTTACACATATGGACCAAATGCCTCAGATATGCTCTGAGTTAATACACACCTACTTAACATTCACTGAACACACAGATATTGGCAACATTCTTGCAGACAGGGTCGGTGCATGTATCCCCCCTCCTTCTCCCCCACAGGTTGAAATACTTATCACAGCTGAATGTAACCTCCCTATCATCTGACATGTCCAGGTGAGGGCCGCCCTCAGCAAAGCTGAACACACAGCATCACTGTGACCTGATGGTATCCCTGGATGTGTGCTACGTGCACTCCAAGAGGACATACAACCGCATATAAGACTGATATTTACCCTCGGCCGTACTACAGGATATGTACCTGGACACTGGCATACAGCAACAGTGGTCCCACACCACTAAGGAGGCACCTCTACTTTCCTTGGGAACTACCACATCATAAGCATAACCGGCCTGGTCTGCTAAGCTATGGAATTATTCAGTATGGGACGCATATACAGCGATATTGGGTACCTGCAGACACTTGTTCCCGGCCACTTTGCTTTTGTGATGGGCTGATCCTGCCTTTTAAACCTGGCTGACCTTTCAAAACAGTCACTACAGCCATTGATGAGGGCAATGCACAGACAACTGCTGCCAGGATCATGGCCTAACACTGACTGACATGTAATGAATGTATTGTCATCCCCTTTTGGTGGAACTACGTGCACACAACATATCACATGGACATACCTATAGATACAGACCTATGACACATTTGGAGGGTTCACAGTATGCAGACTATTAACCTGCTACTTTACATTACCTGTGTTTGTCACAGCTGGTTGCATTACCACTACTTCTGCTTTCTGCTGTTGCTGGCACGGCTTGCTACTGTCACTGCTGACAGCTTAGACTCAGTGTGTAGCGTGTGCATTTTTTTTTCTCACTCTCTGTCTCTGTCTCTGTCTGTCTCTCTCCCTCTGTCTGCTTCCAGACAGTGCAATGAACGTATTGCATGTGTGGAGTGTTAGTACTGGATGCTTTTGTAGGTATCTGCATAGGTCCATGTGATGGCCTCTACACCAATTGTAAGCCAGCATTTGCTAATTGCATGCAGCCAGTTGTGTACTGATTGCAGTTCTCACTGTGATTTCAGGACAGTGCTATAAAAGGGTATGTGAGACAGGCGTTGCACTTTCAGATTGTAAGGGTGGGGACCATGCTGGTATGCTGTGGACACTGTTCTGTGAGTGTAAAGGTTAGTATCTCTCTCATTATTCAGGCTGTGTTGTAGATTCACATTTCTCCATTCCTCTCTCCTGTTCCCTGTAGTAAGTGTGTATGCACAATGACACCTACAACTATATATATATATATATATATATATATATATATATATGTAAATATACATACATTTATATATGTACATTAACTGACATTATTACCTACTAGCTACCAACTAGCATGGCTGTTTCTGTTCACACACTACTATTATGAAAATCCACTAGTTTTGCAATTAGCAAACCCTGGGATCACTAGCGCTCTGGGATCAGAACGCAGCAGCAAATAACTCCCTAACTAAGCCTATAAAGTTAACCTTAGCGTTAAAAATTTGGTACCTGACAGAATTGGAAGTGCCTTGCAAAAGTACACCACAGAAACTTGTAAGAGGCAGGCGCTAAGCATTAAGAGTGGTATAAACATTACAACTTTTGAAAATTTACCATCTCTTAGGGGTGGAAGAACCCCGCTCATACCTCTGACGTATGAGAAGTTACAAAGGTACCTAGATGTACCGCCATTTCTTATGAGTCACTGCTGCGTTCTTGAACCCAGGTGGTAGTCGCCATAACAGGGTTCGTATACTATATTGTTTGACTTTGATTTAAACATATTTCTGTGGATATCTTAGCGACTCTTAGCGGACCTATTATAGCTTCATTGGGGTACCGTCGTTCAACTGAAAAGTGGTTGTTTTAGAAGTTAGAAGACAGCGTGCATTAACATGTTTTGAGCAAGTCAGTACTCTCAATGTTAACATTCTGCTATCTATCACGTTGTTATTGCAGACTAGAAAAGTGACTGTTTTATACTAGGAAAAGTGCTAAAGGTAGCATATATAATTCTTCAAGGAGCGTTAACTTGAATGCACATGTTAGCTATTTTGTAAATGAAAGAGCGTTAACGGGATAGTAACTTGGAATTACTACTGGAAACTGCATAATTGCCTTTATTTGCTTTTGCGACTAGTCCTGATTCCTGCATATGATTTTTGTTTTATCTGTTTCTAGGTGTATCACTGTGTTTGCCCTGGCGAACTAAAACAAATCCCCAACGGAAAGTAAAAAAATATTTCCGAGCTCTCAAAAGCAACTTTTAAATCAGCGAACAGTACGCTTACCCATTTCCAAAGGATCCCAACAAGGTCTCCTACTGCAATATTTTGCTATACACTGATTAATCTGTTTAAGCAAACCCTGGGATCACTAGCGCTCTGGGATCAGAACGCAGCAGCAAATAACTCCCTAACTAAGCCTATAAAGTTAACCTTAGCGTTAAAAATTTGGTACCTGACAGAATTGGAAGTGCCTTGCAAAAGTACACCACAGAAACTTGTAAGAGGCAGGCGCTAAGCATTAAGAGTGGTATAAACATTACAACTTTTGAAAATTTACCATCTCTTAGGGGTGGAAGAAACCCCGCTCCGCTCCCCGCCCTGCCCCCATATCCCACCCGCCCCCAGTATAGCTAAATTTATAATCAACTAGCCACTCCCCTACCTCTATTTCGTTAGCCAATCAGTTTTATCTTTTTACTGACTTTGAAACACCTCCCATCCACCCTCCAATAAGTTATCTAATACTGAACTCTATTACCCAAAGAAAATGAAGCCTAGGATATCCATCACAACTAAACTAACGCAAAAAATTGTACTGTGGATCCTACTTCTCATTATCAAACTATATCTACTAACTAGATATGAAGGACAGACACTCCCAGGTTCTTATTACCCCAGTAGCCAAACCAGTACCTCCTCATCCTCCAACTGTATCCATAGTGATATTACCCATCTGCCTAATAAAACATACCACCCCACTCATCATAACCCCCTCAAACTTAACCCAAGATTCACCAAATCCAAACATGAACTTAAATTATTATTTAAACTCATTAGTCTATTAGACTATATAAGAAAAAATACTACCATAGATGGGGATATCCATCCAAATCCAGGCCCAACACCCCCCACAACTATAAACAACCAACCACTTTCCTCACCTAATTCCCTTCAGATATACCACTTAAACATAAGAAGCTTAAATAAGAAGGTCCATGATATGCATGCCCTCATAGCAATGTATCTCCCTGATATAATGTGTCTAACAGAAACATGGCTAAAACAAGGGACCAAAGATAATGAGGTAATACCACCAGGCTATAATATATTTAGAAATGATCGACAGTCTAAAAAAGGAGGTGGCGTATGTGCTCTATAAGAACACACTGAATGTCACTATAAACTCCCTCAACCACCTCAAATTTCAAATGCTGAAATAATAGCACTAAAACTAAAAATAAACAATGACAAAAATATAAATCTAATTGTGACCTATAATCCCCCTGGAGACAACTCTGACACACTAGAACACATCCTTAGCTGGCTGTCAAATAACTATCCCCAATAAACCATTATCCTAGGAGATGTTAACATAGACTGGACTAAATGCTCCTCAGAAACCAATACTACTCATATTAACTTACATGGATTTCACCAACTAGTATCTTCCCCTACCCGAATAGGTAATAGTAAGCAAAAAGAGAGTATCCTGGACTGGATCCTCATCAATAGTCAACCACACACATATTCAGTAGGGACCCTTCCAAACAACCTTAGTGATCACCTCATCACCTATATCAGGAAATCAAAGGCTATTGACTCTAATCCACCAATGTATAGGCTAGTCAGAAACAAGAAATATTTTGACCTCAATAAATTTCTGGTAGAACTTCAATCAATCAACTGGGCACCCCTTAAACACCTCCCCTTAGAGGAAGCAGTACTTCTTTTTAACACAACATTCCTAGCCATACTTAAGTCACATGCCCCCATTAGAACAATAAGAGTAAAAACCAGAATTGCACCCTGGTTAACAAAAAATACCACTTCTCTAATTAAACTTAGAAACAAAGCATGGAGCATATGGCGATCAACCAAATTAGCCTCGGACCGCATTAAATTCCAACAACTAAGAAATGAAACCAAAAAAGCAACATTATCTGACAAGAAAAATTTTTATTGCCAACTACAAAATAAACACCAAAACAATCCTAAAAAATTCTGGTCTGGAATGAACAATCTTCTCCACCCAGGTAAATCCTCTACACCCACCCCAGGACAACTAAGCGACAAAACCCCAGAAGAAGTAGCCAACTCCTTTAACAACTTCTTCACTGATATTATTCAATCCCTAGCTAATCAACTACCGGATACCACTACTATAAACACAGACAACTCCCAACAGTCCCCATCTACATTCAAATTTCAGCCTGTCCCTACCTCCTTTATAAGATCCTTACTAAAGAAACTAAAACCAACTACACTCTCTGCAGATTTACTCCCGGCTGAATATCTACAGATAGCAGCAGATGCCATTGCTCTCCCTATCTCGACAATTATTAACAGAACCATAACAGAATCTAAAATACCATCTTTATGGAAAATATCCCATGTCATACCCCTCCACAAAGGTGGCCTATCTACAACTCTCAAACTATAGGCCCATAGCTATACTGTCACCACTAGCCAAAATCATGGAGAAGTGCATACACAAACAACTTCTTCACTATCTTATCCACAACAATTTACTAACCAACTCACAACATGGCTTTAGACCCCACCACAGCACGACCACTGCTCTTCTCTTTACAGATACTATCAATCACAACAGAAATGACAGAAAAATATCTTCAGCACTGTTCCTTGACCTATCAAAGGCCTTTGATATGGTGAACCACCAGATCCTCTATCGCACACTAGATAATCTACAACTTGATAAACAAGCTCTAGACTGGTTTATAGGCTACCTCACTGATAGGAAACAAGCCGTCCTTTGGCAATCAAAACTCTCTAAACTCTTACCAAATACCATAGGGGTACCCCAAGGATCAATACTGGGGCCTCTCCTTTTACTATCTTCACAAATGACCTGTATAAAGCCATCCCTGAAGCCACCTGCATTCAATATGCAGACGACTCCACATTAATTTGTTCTGACACATCCTCTGTTAACCTACTAGCAAAACCCAGTCCTGCTTTATATCAGTAGAAAATTGGCTGTTAGAACGTAAACTGATCCTGAATCCAAACAAAACAAAATTACTACTATTTCATCCCACGCAAAAGATCACACCGCTATCCTTTTCTATTTACTCCAAAAATGGGACTATCATCTCCTGACCCCTATACCAAACTACTAGGAGTCTCCATAGACAACAAACTCAAATTTGATATACATATTAACCAGACCATTAAAACCGTTAACAAAAAACTAGGATCTTTTTATCGGATCAAATCATTTCTAACTCCTATAGCAAAAGTGACACTGGCCCGCTCACATCTTCTCTCCACCCTCCTATATGCATCTCCCATACTTACTAACCTCAACACATCTGAACTAAATAAACTAGAACGCTGCTATAATCATATTGCCAGATTTGCCACAGGTATGCCCTACAGAACACATCACTGTATTAATCTAAATAACCTAGATTGGATTGAATACCCTAACCTTCTAAAACAGACCCAACTGATAGAAGCATTTAAAATCCTGAACCAACCTGAAAAACGCCAGCTCTGAATAACCTAATCATACCCTACAATAACCTCAGTAGTTTGCTCCTCAAATAAACTTCTAGTTCAAACAATCAAAGCCAATAATGTAGGAGGCGACTCACTCTTCACCAATACCATTGGAAAATATGGAATTCCCTCCTCCTAGTCTCACCTGTAACACCTCTCTTAATTCTTTCAAAAAAAAACTACATCTCCATTTAAGGACTAACTGGCTCTGTCAGTGCTCCAATCCTGACTAATCCTTCTCTCCTTTCTACATAGATCTTCCCCCCTGGGCCCGTACCTTTTTTTGCTTTACCTTTTCTCATCTCTTCTTAACTAAAGAAGTTTAGTCCTCAATAGCAGAATATCTACTCCGGAATCTGTGTTGATTTTTTGCATATTCATTATTGTATAAATATTTTTACTCTTTTAATGTTTATTATTTGAATATAATTACTTTTGTATGAGTGTAATCATTTGTATTATCTTTATGTATTAATTACTGTCACTGTGGAGCTTTTCTCCCCGGGCCTCCGCTGAAAATGGACATGTAATCCAGACGGACTATCCCGGTCAACAAATGTAAAATAAATAAATAAATAAATAAATAAAATAGTTTTGACAGTAATTCTAAATGACATGCTTTGTGTACTACACATCCTATATTCCCTTTACATTCATTCCTACTATTACATGATGTATTTATTTTAGCACAATGTTCTTGTATAAGAGTCATGGCTTAGTGGTAGGTTATACAGACTACTGTTAGCAAGGTCCTGGGTTCGGGACTGACAGTGGGATTTTAGCTTGCTTTTGAACTGACTACAGGACCTGTCAATCAGAATGACTAAGGCACTTTTAAGCAGTTGTAACCGGGTTAGCGCTGGTTTGCGAGGAGCTCACACAGGCGCACTGGCGTTTAGATCCGCTTAACAGTGCTTACTCTGGCGCACACCCGCGCTATTTTCTTTGAAAGAAATGAAAATGGGGAGACAGGAAAGTGGTGAAAAAGGGGTCACAAAGAGGGTAAGACAGTAGGTAAACAAGCTTGGGATTTGCAGGAGGGATGTAGGTAAGGCCCATAGCTGCCCATTTCTTCATCAGCAACAGCTGTGCATATGTATGTAATTTGTTGTGACATTTGAAACCTTCCACCCCTGAGAGAGGTGTCAGGACAACAATACTTGTTGTACAGCCAATTGTAATTGATAGTTTCCATGTCCAGCAGACATGTGTGCGGAATGGGCAGCTATGTATGGGGCGTAATTGTTTTGTGGGTACAGAGTGCCCTTTTTTTTTTTTTCAGGTGAGAGTGGTATGTCAGGTGAAGGAAGTCGGTATAGCTGGGGAGGTAGGTTGGGTAGGTCAACAGACAAGACAAACAAGACGCATACAGGGGCGGTGTATGACATGTGTGGGGGGGTTACACAATTGACGGGGACGGAGGTTTGGCTATCCAGAGCCCATGAGCCCACAGATGGCAACAGTGGAACTGATATCCCCACCCATAGGCAGTTGCCACTGTTCCTTCACTGCCCAGGACGGGGCTGTGCTGGGGGCTGTGTAGGCTGGGCAACAGGCATGCCCGTAAGTTGTGCCACCTGTGCCTCAAGCTGGCGTAGGGGCCCAAGAACAGAGTCCTGGATCTCCCTACGCACCACAGTCTGGACGCTACGGAGGGTGAGTGGTGGTTCTCCTCCAGCCACACTTGCAGAGGGGGGACGAGCCCCATCCCCTGCAGCGCTTCCACCCACAGGTAGCACAGGGCCACCGGAGGAGGGTCCAGACTGGGCACTAGTGCCAGGTGCACTCTCCAGCTGAGGTGGGAGAGGTGGGTCCGCTGGAACCCGCCTTCCCTGTCGTCCTATGTTTTGCATTATGTCATGACAGCTTGGGTTAGTGACATATAATACCATTCACAATTAGTTGTAACAGCATGCATTAGTATTCCCATTAACCAAACACCCAGATATTCACACCATTGAACAGCGAGCATAACACATGCATAATTTGAACAGCAATACACAGTCCAACAACATGTAGGGTTGATTGATGGCAACAGGCCATCAGGTTTGGATGTATGAACAGGGCAGATGCATCAACGGACATGCAAATATTTATGACCCAACAGGACAAATGTCCAGGGGTGTTAATTGTGATTGCACATACCATTTTCACGTGGAATGGGTTATATGTGGTTATAGGGTGGGGTGAAGAAAATAATATTATACAATTCCACCCCTAAAACGTGCACGCTGATTGGCCAGCCCAACCAGCGTGCCCGTTGTAAATCCCTCAATATACTAACGGAAAAAGGTCCCATCGCCCGGACTTTTCCGTTAGTATAAAACACTGTTCGCTATGTTAAAAGAGTTTAACATAGCGACAGGTTTAAAAAGCAACGGAGATCTCCATTGCTTTTTTTAAAGCTGTCTCTCTATGTTAAACTCCTTTAACATAGCGACACAGTGTGTAAAAAGCAACTGAGATCTTGCGATCTCCTTTGCTTTTTTTTTAAAGCTGTCTCACTATATTAAATGGGTTTAACATAGAGAGACAGCTTTAAAATAAGCAACGGAGATATCCATTGCTTATTTTAAAGCTGTCTCGCTATGTTAAACCCATTTAACATAGAGACAGTAAAAAGCAACGGAGATCTTGCGTTCCTCGCTGTTTTGCCCACAGTTCTGATGTACCGCGCAGGCGCCGCAGTACATCAGAACTGCCGCAGAATACCAGACAGCCGCGGAAGGGCAGTAAAGAGATTATACAATGCCATTATTTAAGAAAAGTAATTATTTATTTTCTTAAATAATGTCATTATAGTAATAACTCCACTTCTGGTGGGTAATGTTGATTTACCACGGTTGGTTGACCGGCTTTGCCCTCGGGACCAAACCATGCCAACCGTGGGTAAATCCAGCATTACCCACATCCAGGCGTGGGTTATTGCTATATTAACACCTTCGAATACCAATACATATGCTGTACATTTCTTATAGCTGCACATATATACACACTACTGTTCTAACTACAGCTTCCTATATGATAACTACTTCAACTTGGTGATAGGACTGTTACTGCTACATCAATATACATTTTATTGTTCTTCATACACATTCATATCTAGCCTTGTTCAGCTACATCATCCTGCTACATTTGCTTTATATAGGTATAGACAACTGTGGATATTTGGTATATCAGAAAATCATACTATCTGCATATTGCAGACTGAGAGCAACATATCCAGATTTTGGGCTACACATTCCAGCTGCAGCAACACTTTGAACAGATTTCGCTGTTTGGTTTTCCTTCTCACATGCATTTCATTCTGTACTGACTGCAGTATACTTTATTCAGGGGTTATTACTACTTTATTGCTGGATTCATGACACTTTCTCATACTCTCTCACTAGTTTTCATTTTACTATTCAGGATGGTACTTACTTCTAGTCTTTATTGACATGTTTTACCTGTAGTTATTACAATCCTTTCCAGCAGTGTCACTTCTATCATGTTTCAGTATTTCAACAGGGGTATATTTCACACATGTGATTTGCTCATCTTGTGCAGCTGTACTTTTCAGCCTGCTGCAGGTTGTGTACTATTATATTACAGGTGGGGCATCTTTATTTCAGACTTTATTTCAGACATTTTCATTTTTCTGTTTGGATTACAGACTGCAACACACTTTTGTAATCAAGAAATACTTGCAAACACTCTTACACTTGTTACTTGCACATTCTATTACTTAGTGACTACACTGCACTCTTTTGCTAATTGTCATACTTTTATATTTCTTTACAGTTACTGGGAGGGGATTACTGACTTGCCTGGTGGCGCAACCGCACCAGCCTATCGCCATAGGCTCTGCGGTTCGCAGAACGGACACCTGCAGCTGTAATATAAATGAAGTAATATTGGAATACACATCTCCATAATATCAGCTAGTTTAATTTCTTACATACATAATTACATGTAACTTACTCAATAGTGGGGCGTTGGGCATTTGCCGGGCCTCCTGGATCCAAAGGTTCAATTGGTCCTGCTTGCGTCTCTTCAGGTCCGCATGGTGGTGATGAACCTGCTCACCAGTCCTTGGAATCCCTGTGGCACTGGTGAGATCATGAGTCAACCGGTCCCACACCTCAGACCTATATGCTCCCCACAGGACCTGGCCCTGCATGAGTTGGGCCTCATGATTGTGGACTAGGAGCCAGACCATGTATCTGGACTCCTTAATGCCCCACCTCTGTGCTCAAAAGCAACTACCCTCACCTACTCCTGTCATTCTGGCTGCAAGTCAGTTCTACAATTGTTTATGCTGTGTATTCCCGCCTATGGGGCTTATATAGGCCATTTTTCCTGCACATATCTGTGATTGGCCATTTTGGAATTGTATCAACTTCACAAAACCTGCTTTGTCATGCTCCACTTTGTATTCATTCCTATATATTTGCTATTACTGCATTTATAGGTACTGCTGTCATGGCTTAGTGGTTCAGTACCTTGACTATGATGTATAGCATCCTGGGTTCGAACCTGGCCACTGCTTTTTATTTTTTATGACTGTCTAGACAAGCTGAGGGGTGTGTCTGTGTAAAGGCAGTTTTGATACGGCTTGCTCAACGTTGCCCGTCGGTTAGCTTGTTTGCGCGGTGCGCAGCTCCGCGCAAAAGGGGTACGCTGGTTTATGCCTCATTTGGCTATCAGCACGCATATTACGCTCTGCTCAGCTAGGGGCACACAGTTTCAGCATGTTAAACCACTGCTCACCTACAGGCACTCATTTTGCACCTGTTAAACCACTGCTCACCTACGGGCAGATGCACTCACCTTGTTAAACTGTAGCTCAGCTATAGGCACATCTGGCATCTTTAATTATTTTGTTATCTCACATTTCTGCAAAATAAATGGACTATTTCATTACATTATACATGAACTATGATTTTATATGTGTACATGTTTGTCAGGGACTTGTTTCGTGCTTATTTTACTAGAAATAAAAATTGGTGTTGTGGGGGCTCGAACCATGAATGCCTGCTCTTCAGCCAACGTCTCTACTGCTACGCTATTGCTTCTTGGCTTACTTTACTTATTTATTTCTTATATCCTTTTCCACTGACTGCTAACTGTAGCTAAGCTACGGGCACGCACTCGCAAACGAGCGAACTCATGGGCACACATCTTTACGATTAAAAAAAATATATAACATGTTCATTTATATATTTTTTGTTCATAGTCTGTGGGGGCATGTGTTGTGTTGTGTTTATTCACATTTCCATGGCCTCTGTCGTGGGTGTTTACCTTGGGCAATTTTACTCTTCTGGGGGCGTGTCCATTTGCAGGGCTCGGCCTACGGACACGCCCCCTACTGTCTTCCACGGACTGTGTTAGCCTTAGATGTGATTCAGCATACTCTCATGAATATGCAGAGCATGCTGACATCACTCCGTTTAACTGCAGCCTCCATGTAAGAGTTATAACTCTTACACGGAGGCTTCGTGAATCCTGCCCACAGACTTGTATATATCAAAGAGAGATATAACACTGCAAAAAATTCCATAATATTATCTGTGATTTTTAGCAATTAAAACTGTGAAAAGAGGCAGCTTAACTATGGAAATATTAAAAAAATGAGGAAGGTGTTTCATAATAAAATATAGTATGATATGTAAGTAGTAGAGTAACCATGAAAGATTTGTTACATCTGAGATTGAGAAGTAATTCAGAAAGTTAGAAAGATTGGCGCTACTTGCACTTGTTATAAGAACTGTTAGTTTTGGACAGATGAGGAGAGAGATGAAACTATGACAGAGGGGGGCAGAAGCATAGCTGTCTCAGCCAGCATCCTGTGCTGGTACCACAAACCAGTGTCCTACCCCCCTCGGCTCTGAAGAACAAACACTTTACTGTAATTAGATGATTGCTACATTGTGGTGATCAGCTTATTATAGTTAGATTCACCCCCCCCAGCCTTTCCATTTAAGAGCAAAAAAATGGCTATTCCTTGCACTGGCACACATACCAGTTCACCAGATGCATGATATGCCCCCATCCCTCTCCTGCTGCAGCCATTCAGGTCTCATTTCTGTGCTCTGCAACTGACCCTCCTTTCACTCATTTTATTTATCATTTCTTCTTTCAAATTATAGCAAACTGCTTGCTACAAATGCAGCAAAAAGTTACTATAGTTTAAACCCTGCCTTAGCGGAGGACTACAATGCTCAGGTTTGACAAAAAAAAAAAAGAGATTTTCTTTTTTTTTTTTGTTATTTTGAAACTATAGCAAACTGTTTGTTACAATGTAGCAAGCAGTTGCTACAGTTTAGACCAAACACATATTCATACAGTGCTCAAGTTTGACTGCAAATGCAATACTGGCTTTTAAAAGTTGGTATTGCATTAAAGAGAGATCTGGAATAGCTGATCATGCCCTCCCTCAACTCTTTATGCCTGGGGCAGTTACTCCACTTGCCCCACCCTAGCTACACTGCTGGAAGTGAAACAATTATATTGATTCTGCTTACTGCTTGGTGTGATGGATTTGAAGTGTTCTTAAGACACTCAGTCTTGCTGGCTGGATTCTGCTAAAATTCAAAGTCTGGTTATATTTGCATTCACAGTCTGTCGCATACAGAAACTTGCAGAATATACACTGATGAGAGAATATACTTTGCAGCACCTGTCTTTAAGAGCAGTAACCAATAACTTTTATAATAAATCAAACTGGACAAATGTTGCAGCTTAAAATACTGTTCCAACTTTACTTCTCATATAGTACAGATGATGTGAGAGATATAACATTTACCTTAGGACAAATGAGTCCCTACCATACCTCTAGCATAACTGGATTTATACAGCTCTTTATATACAGTTTTAGTCCTCTTGGTATTCTATTTTGGAGAATTGCTTATCCTGTAGAAACAATACTAAGCTTCCTTGTTTAACAATGTCTTGTAAGAGACCAGCTTTTCTGACAGTGTGGATATCCTGTAACAGTGTCCTGATGTCCATGTAGAAAAACATATTTTTGAGGAAACACATTGTTCTGTATTCTATTTGGATCTGTGTATAGTAACATATGTTCTTGTGCCAATGCTGATAAGCATATCCTGTTGTCCATGCAGAAAAACATATTTTTGATGAAACACATTGCCACAGTGTCATTGTCCATTCTTTAAAAGCAGATTTTACATTTTTGCTCTTGCATACATCCTGTTTTTAAGTCTGTAAGGGAAAAATGTCCATTCTTTAAAAGCAGATTTTGTATTTTTGCTCTTGCATACACCCTGTTTTTAAGTCTGTAAGGGAAAAATGTCCATTCAGCAGATTCCTTTTCCAAGCCATGGTCATTTAGTATGACTGCTGATCACATATTACTAAACTCTGTTTCTGCATTTAAGCAAGCTTTTTCTTTCAGCATATTTACAACATAATTAATTTCAGCATTATATTAATAAAATCTAACAATTCCCTCTGTTTTTAAACATACTCAAAACATTTTATATAGAAAACACATTAAGAAACAAACCTTTAGTTTGATACAACAAATCAAAATACAATTTTACATAGTTAATACAATGATATTAAAGTATTACTACCAAAACTGAATGTATTTAACAACTTTTTCTTTTGCAGACCATTCTGTGAAAATATTTTTTATCAATTATAAGCTGTGTCTGCTTTAATGTTATTTTTTTTAACTTGATCAATTTATTTTTTTGCAATCACAGAATTTAATTCATGACTTAGAACTGTTTCATTAACTCTTTGCAACTGTTGAATTAACTATAAGAGACAATAACTATGTGCTACTGCAAGCATTTATACACTGCTGAAAATATACAGTTTTAATGTCATTTTAACCATCACATTGTGGTCATGTCTTTGAACTGCCCATTAACATATTGGTAAAGTAGATAATAAATATTTGAAAGCAGTTATTTTACTGGGGTAAAACCAGTGATATTACAACTTGACAAATTACTTTTGAACTTATTACGCTGTATCCTGTACAGTATGTATTTACACAGACTGTTTGCTATTTATGCATTTCAATTTACTAGGTATACTGGACCCATTTTTTTAAAATATGTTTTTTCACACATATTTATTACTAGACATTCATTTAATTTGTACTGAATTCTTCTGCATTTGTATATACAAAGACTATCATTTGTACTGAATTCTTCTGCATTTGTACATACAATGACTATAAAGTACATTTAGTCTAATCTTACAAATTTAATAACATTAATATTAAGCAAAATATTGGAAAATGTTTGTCTCTTTAGAAATATTTAGTGGAATTGCCACCAAATGCTTATGTCCTGTTATTTTAAACTACACATTTAGCAATTAAAATATTTATGCTTTTTTATACCAACATTGTTTTGTCAAAAACATATTGAAATAGTGACCAATCTTGTTCAGTTTTTTACATGTCTTTACTCTCTCTTGTATAGCTGTAATAAAGCAATTTTAAATCATCTCTTGTTTTTTTAAACCATCTCTTGTATAGCTTTACAATTTAACAGGTTGTAAATACAATTTAATTCTAAACAATACAATAATAACCATTATGATAGCTATTAACAACTTGTAAAATATCTTATCCTGTCAGGTTTAGTCCAGTTTACCAGTATTTCTAATACACTAATACCTGTTTTTCCTCCGTCTAAAAGAGTATTGTCAAGAAGGAATGAGATATTTTTTCCTCTAGATTTATTTTAGACCATTGTTGTTTATTTTTTCTGTAGATTTATTTCAGACCCTTGTTGTTTATTTTTTTCAGTAGCTTTATTTCAGACACTTGTTGTTTATTTTTCCTATAGCTTTATTTCAGACCCTTGTTGTTTATTTTTTCTGTATCTTTATTTCAGACCCTTGTTGTTTATTTTTTCTGTAGCTTTATTTCAGACCCTTGTTGTTTATTTTTTCTGTAGCTTTATTTTAGACCCTTGTGCAGTACTGCTTATACAGTCAGTGTAAAACTGAGAAACTGCCCCTCCCCCTGTAGTACTTCAGTACTGTTTTTATCTGCTTTATGCTGTGAGAATAGAATGCATGTCAGCCCAACACTTTGGTTATACATGCATTTTATTAGGTTACTAAATAAAGCTTTCACTGTATATTACCTCTAGTAGGTATTTACACCCTCCTGCACAATTGATTTGAACTGTATATATACTATAGCCCATTTGCTGGCTGTACTTGATGCAACTGAGTTTTTTTTCTTTTAACATTTACTTGCAAACAGATTATCAGTGACATATATGCACAATTGTGACATTTATTATAATTACCAAATAGTGTTGCCTGTAAACATTTTAACAATTATGTTTTAATAACAATGATGCTTTAGAAAATCTCAAGCTACTTATCTGGCAATCAGTCTTGTTGTTTATCTTATCTTTCCAGCATTTCCTGTAACTTTTCATTCAGTCTAGGAAGGTCTGAGCTCACATTTTATACTCTATAAACTATAATTAATTCTTTTGGCATTTTTCCTTTAATGTGATTGCGATTTGCATAACTATGCATTTATACAACATAAATAGACATTATTTTACAATTACCTTACATGGATTTCAGTATTTTTTTTTTAATTTATTTAACTATTTAACTATCCTGCCATTAATTTTACAAAAACTGTTTGAATAATACCATCTGTGATTTTCTTTTTAAAATTCAGAACTTTAACTGTTTGGTGTTACTATATAATTATAAACAAATTGTAAAAAACAAAATAGATATTAGTTTAACCAACACATTTATATTTATATTATGTATATTTGCTGTTGTCTGCCTGTTATTCTTGTGTATTGTAACAGATGTACTCTAGATGAAAAGAACACACATGCATGTCTGTCTTGTATATGTATATCTTTATACAAGCATGTCACGTCTTGCGACTTTAAATTTTACTCATCTATTTTTATTTAATTTTATACACTAGAACAGTTTTGTTTACCTTTTGACTATGCTAATGAATGGCATTCATATGCTTTACTTTACTGTAGTACTGATAGATGTCTTGCTTTAACTGAATGAAAGTAAAACATTTAAGAATGATTTGTCCAGACATCAGATCCTACCATCCTACCATGTATGTTTAACCATTTTCAAAGCATAAACATATTATAAAATATATTTCTTTTGCACAGATTAGCTGTGTATGCAGGAAGTTCCCAGTCTTTGTCAGTTCAGCTAATTTATTTCCTTTATCCTGCAACTGCTGTTGAATTTCCAGTAATGTTGCATGGTCTTTCTGACATTCTTTAGTAAGCTGTTCTGCTGAATTTGAAACTCCTATGCACTTTTGAAAAGATGTATGCATAACTTGTCTAAGCTTCCTGAACTCATTGTGTCTGTCTTTTAGAAGTTTACTACATTCCTTTGTAACAAAATGTACTAGGGGTTCTATCAGTAACTGATTTGACTCACATGTGGTGACAGGACATAACTGTTCAACATCAGAATGTAATGGAAACACTTTACCCTTAGTTAATTCTTTATGATGAACGGCTCTGTCTTTACAGTCTATTTTTTAGCAGTATATGATGCAATATTATTTTATGGCATAATACACAAAATGCAGTTTTTGTTGAAGCACACACTAAACATTTGTCATTTTTCACATAGTTTTCTTTGAGATACCAGTCAAATATTGTAATACATTTGCATAATGCCTTACTATCAACCTGCCCTAATAAGGTTTTACATTTAAAACAAACTGTTGCTGAACCAGAAAAACCAAGAAAAAACAAGAAAAAACAGACTGTATCAGCGAAATCAGAAAGCCACAAGGTCCACTCAGCGATATTTAGTCTTAACGCACCTTTTATTACAAAAACAAGCAACGTTTTCGCTACAACCCCTGCTGTAGCTTCCTCAGAGTACAAAATAAAATCTGTGACAGTTTCTTTTTTTAAACATAAAAGCGCGCCAAACAGGGAGGCAGCGCAACATTGTTAAAGATACAGTCAGTGTAAACATAAACACATATTTTCTTCTAAGTCTAAAAGATGTCCTTCCAAAAAGTTATAGGACTAAATCATTTAATTGGAACCTTGGAATCATTAAAAGAACTTAGAGTAGAATAAAAATAAAAATGAAAATAAAAACCATTGACAAACAAACCGGAACCTGTCCGGTCAGAGCTTGCACACACCATAAAGCCCTGAGTGGAAAATAAGCTTGAAATATAGTGCCGTTGTCAGAGAACACCAATCTAATCTAAACTTGGTGCTGACAGGGCAAAAATCCTACGTGTGTAGGTGCCACTGAACCAGCTCATTAAGGTTCCCTGAGTACTGTACAAGACAGAGTCAACGACTACTAAATATATTAAGTCTACCCCAATTGGACAAGAAAAGGTCATGTCCTATGTGACCAAAATTAAAATATTTTAAACGTTAAAAATGTGCAATCTCTGAGAATGTACCTGTGCAACTCCCTGTTGGAAGTGAAGCGATCACAGTCAAGGCAAGACATAAACAAAAAAGACTGTTGAACGTGGGGATGAGCTGTCATAATCTGAACTTGATCTAAGCAAGAACTGAAGCCAAATAAACAGTCCTGCAAAAGACAGTGAGAGAATTCGCCACGCTTATCAAGACCCAACAAGGTACATTACCGGGAACAGTGGTCTACCAATAATTGTAGAGCCATCCTGTAAACCATGTGGAAAAAGTAAATGCCATAAACATCGGACATTAATGTAATGACCGAGCCATACAATCCACTTAGCATGTTGCCAAGAAGTCAATACAATGCAATTCAGGCATATGTCTGAGGATACAAACCAAAATATTTTGGAGTTATAAAAAGCCTTGAGAGCAAAATAAGTTAATACAACCTTACCCCTTGAATCCATGCCAGGTTTAAGAAGGTACATCCCCCATTAAAGAAAGCTGTCTAAGTCATCTCGTGCAAAACATCCGAGGGCGTTGACGCCCCACATGACCCCCTAGTACAGGGGCTGAAAAATAATTGCGTCATGCAGACTGTAGTCTGAAAGTACACAATTAATATCAGAACAGATAGTCCAGAATAAAACACCCCTTTTTTTTCAAACATTCAAACGCAAAATATGCGAACCTATGAAAAAGCAAAAAGCAAGTGTAACAGTCCAGCAATAGGAGTCCCCAAAATCTGGAAGTTGTTGCTAAGCAACAAGATGTGTAGAACCTTACCCAATCCAACCGGACCAAAATGACCACGTGTATTCTACCTTTAATAATGTAAGCCCCAAAAAACGGGGCCATTGAAAGTGCATAGGGTTAAAAAATCCCTAAATAAAAAAACAGGTTATTGGGCAAGAGTGTCCTCCCTAGATTATATGACAAGGAATAGTAAGCATGAAAATCAAATCATGAGCCATGTTGTCAAAAGAGAAAACACCTGAATTAGACAATCCCTAAAATGTGTACCAAACTCCAAGACATGTGAATGTAGTCTTGGGAAAACCTGACCCAGGAAATGGTGTTATCTCAGGTAGCTCTTTAGTTTTAATAAACAGGAGATGTTACAATTATCATTTAGTCCAGGTGGTTGGAATGCATCAAGTTTTAGTTGCCACTCTAGTTCTTTTGTTTCCAAAATGATAGAGGCAGGACCACCTCTAATGTTATGAGGGACATGGTCAATAGCAGAGAAAAGGAAACTATGGTCTTTATTAAGTAAAATGTGTTTAGAGAGCGCGTTGTCTTCTTTGCCTTTTTTAATGGCATAGGTATGCTGGTAAATTCTCTCTTTAAATTTTTGCTCAGTTTTCCCAATGTAGTAAGCTGGGCAACAGACACATTGTGCTAAATAAACCAAAGATTTTGTGTTACAGTTGACTTTGTAATGGCAAATAATCTTTTTGCCATTTACAACCAGTGTGTTCCCTGTTCTGATGTATTTACAAAAGTTACAGTTACCACATGGGAAACTGCCTTTCTGACGTGAATGGAAATCGAGGTGTTTTTTAGATTCCAAAAAGTTTTTTAAATTTTTACCCCTCCTATAGACTATTAGTGGTTTGTCCCCAAGTTTTTCCCCTAAACCACTATGGCTAGAGATGAGGTACCAATTTTTAAATAGAATGGAATTGATGATCCTAGAGTCCATGTTGTACACTGTGATAAAACTAAAAGAGAACTTGTTTTGTATGTTACTGGAAACTGTTTCTAGATTACAAGAAGAGGAGGTAAGTAGTGTTAGATCTAGGTTCTCAGTTGTAAGATCATCCCCAGAGTGTCTGGGCCTGTTGCAAAGTAAAGGTTTGTAAAAACCCTCCTGTCTTTTAGTGGTAACTTCTGTAATGAGATCTTCCAACAAATCACCTGGGTAGTCATGATTTGAAAACATATCAAAGAGTAATGTACATTCCTTATCAAATAGTTCCATGGTGCTACACATTCTAGCTGCCCGAATCAGCTGACCCTTGACTATTGATCTTTTTTGTCTATAAGGGTGTTGACTTGAAAAGTGGAGAAGTGAGTTACAATAAGTAGGTTTCCTGTGTATTGATGATAATAATGTATTGTTCAAGTCCACCTTTTCAAGATAGACATCCAGATAGTCAATGGAGTCAGTTGAAAAGTGAAAAGTAAACTTGAAGAATGGTGTAGTACCATTCATAAAGTCAATGATAGAAATAGCGTCCTGTTCAGAACCTTGGAAAAGGATAAAAATATCATCCAGGTATCTCGTGTAGTAGATGAGGTGTTTCACTACTTGGGGATTAGAAAGGAGAAATTTTTTCTCCCAGTAGGCTACTACCATGTTTGCTATAGTTGTACCACAGGGTGAGCCCATGGCTATACCCTGAGTCTGTAGAAAGTATTGGTTCTCAAAGATGAAAAAATTTGATGTAAGGATGATATCTATAAGTTCAGTTACTGTATCGATTTCCATTTGGGGAGCTCCTAGTTCATGTAACAGTAGTCCAACCCATTCTGATGCCTCCTGATGGGGGATGGAAGTGTATAAGTCCACAATGTCAATTGTCAAAAAGTTGAAGTCATGATCAAGTTTTAATTGGTTGATGTTAGAAAGGAAGGACCAGGAGTCCTTGCAAATGCAGGGTATCATTTTTAGATATTTACTAAGTATATTATCCACCAATCGGGCGCAAGGGTGGGTCATAGAAGACCTCCCATCAATAAGTGCTCGAATTGGTGGGTCTTGTAGATTTTTGTGAATTTTCGGGATTCCGGAAATTATAGGTGTTTTAGGTAAGGTGATGTCTATAAAATGATAGACATCACTATTAATTTTCCCTGCTAAAAACAAGTCCCTGAAATAACCTCTGTTTCTGACAAATGTGGTATTCATTTCGTTAAGTGAGGAGGACCTGTAACCTGTAAGGTTTTACATTTACTAATGTGCTGTGTATACCAACATAGCAATTTACTAAAGTTTGGTTTACTCCTGCATGAATTATAAATAATATCCATACTGTCTAATATACAAACTGTCTATGAATAAACTATCTTAAGAATATACAAACTGTTAACATCATCCACACTAAATATGTGACACAGAAAAAAGTCTTACCAGTTAGCAAGAAAACAGGTGATCAAGCTGTTATTGCAGATGGCTAGAAATTTTTCAGAGTCACTTGAAAAACAGGTGAAGCACAACAGGCAGCGGACTACTGTGCTAGTTGACATTCACCTTTTCTTGAAGAATTTGTGGCACTGCGAATTTCTTGAACTAGTCTCACTCCGGATTGCAGACATCTAAAAAACTTTACTACTGCAAGCTGCATAAACTGGAATACTTCTTAGGATTTACACATACGTACAAATGTTAGTTACTGCAATTTGACTGAAGTGACCCTCTGCAGGGCTTACCATCACTCCTCCTGTGTTTGAATGCAGATTGTAGGTTCAAATGCAGGCTAGCTTGCCATTCAAAAAATTATATTGATTCTGCTTACTGCTTGGTGTGATGGATTTGAAGTGTTCTTAAGACACTCAGTCTTGCTGGCTGGATTCTGCTAAAATTCAAAGTCTGGTTATATTTGCATTCACAGTCTGTCGCATACAGAAACTTGCAGAATATACACTGATGAGAGAATATACTTTGCAGCACCTGTCTTTAAGAACAGTAACCAATAACTTTTATAATAAATCAAACTGGACAAACGTTGCAGCTTAAAATACTGTTCCAACTTTACTTCTCATATAGTACAGATGATGTGAGAGATATAACATTTACCTTAGGACAAATGAGTCCCTACCATACCTCTAGCATAACTGGATTTATACAGCTCTTTATATACAGTTTTAGTCCTCTTGGTATTCTATTTTGGAGAATTGCTTATCCTGTAGAAACAATACTAAGCTTCCTTGTTTAACAATGTCTTGTAAGAGACCAGCTTTTCTGACAGTGTGAATATCCTGTAACAGTGTCCTGATGTCCATGTAGAAAAACATATTTTTGAGGAAACACATTGTTCTGTATTCTATTTGGATCTGTGTATAGGAACATATGTTCTTGTGCCAATGCTGATAAGCATATCCTGTTGTCCATGCAGAAAAACATATTTTTGAGGAAACACATTGCCACAGTGTCATTGTCCATTCTTTAAAAGCAGATTTTACATTTTTGCTCTTGCATACATCCTGTTTTTAAGTCTGTAAGGGAAAATGTCCATTCTTTAAAATCAGATTTTGTATTTTTGCTCTTGCATACATCCTGTTTTTAAGTCTGTAAGGGAAAAATGTCCATTCAGCAGATTCCTTTTCCAAGCCATGGTCATTTAGTATGACTGCTGATCACATATTACTAAACTCTGTTTCTGCATTTAAGCAAGCTTTTTCTTTCAGCATATTTACAACATAATTAATTTCAGCATTATATTAATAAAATCTAACAGGAAGCAGGAGACAGTGTGATAATGATTGATCTAATCAGAGAAAAGAAGAGATTCAGTCTTGTCACTTAGAGCCTCTTATTGATATAATTTATGTAAACAAAGTTACTCCTTGTGGTTAAGTGAGTATCTTTCTGGCAAGATGGAGGAAAAAAGGATGACATGGAAAAACAAGTATTTAGAGAAAAGGTATCAGGTGTGGCCAAAAATATATATTCTGTCTAGGAACTGAGCAGTAGCAGAGCAAGGTTTTGCTTCAATGTTTTAGTAGTAACTTGAAGGTATATGTCTTGTCTGTCTGTTTCATTTGCAGCGGGTAGAGTTACAAGCTTTAGTGACTTGGTGGGAGTATACAGAACCCCTACCTAAGGTGCTTGCTTTGGACATGAAAAAGAGAGATTTGTTACTTGACTGAAGTAGTCTAGAACCAGAGTATAGTTTGAGCATGTTTCAAGTAGCATCCTCAAAGCAGCCAGCAGCTTCACCCCTGAAGACCTGAGCTGTCTCATAGGAACATAGGGCCTCAGTAGATGTTTCAGATAAACAGGACTCAGGCCATGCAGGGCATGGAAGATAAGGGTAGGGATCTTAAGGACATATCTGACCACAGCTGACAACCACTATGAATCCCACAGCACAGGTGTAATATGAGCTGTTGTAGCTATACAAGTCAACAGCTTGGCAGCAGAGGTTTATATCTGTTGAAGCTAGGCCAAATAATCATCTGAAACTTCCAAAAGAAAAATATTGCAATAGTCAAGATGGGACAGCAACAGCACATGTGCAGTCATTGCAAAGTGTGAAGATGGTATGCAATGTGTGATCTGGGCAATAGCCTTCAGGTGGGAATAGGGTGTCTTGGTGAGATACTACACTTGGTCCAAAAGTATCAGTTTGCCACCAGGACTAATGTCCAGATCACAAATGTGCAAAACAAAGTCTCTCTGATTCCCACCATGACTAATCAGTGGATGGCAGCATGGAAAAACATTGTCTCAGTCTATGTTGGGTTGAGCTTCAGTTGATTAGATGCCATCCAGTCAAGGATGGCACTCAAGTAATCTTCCAAATAAGTAAAATCAGACATACTCCTTTGAGAAAAAAGAGAGATAAAGTTGAATAATATCAGCTTAAGACTGGTAGAAAATACCTCTCCTTACCATGACCTACCTTAGCAGCAACATGTACAGTATGAATAACAAGGTAGCCAGAACTGAACCCTGGGGTTGGGGTTGGCATAATGGTTAAAGCATTTACCTCACAGTCACAACATACAAGGTTTGATTTTCACCTTTGAAAAGGAAATTGGCTTGGCTAGGCTTAAAATGACCCACAAGGGCAAATATTCTAGTACTTGCCTATAGACCTGTAAACACCGCATACCAGCAGATAGGACCCAGAGGAGTTTATCCCTGACACCACATACTGGGAATGACCTGATGAACAAGAGGTAAACCAGTTCAAGACTATAGTAATCCAAACAATGGTAAATGAGTTGTTGGTGCACTCAGAGCCAGTAAAACGTCAAGTCAAATGCTGGATAATTCAAAGAAGAGTCACATTTATTTATTGCTTTCATCCATCAGCTATACAGGACCTCAGAAAAACTTCAGCTGACACACCAACCACATGTGTATAAAAATGAAAACAAAGTCATGTGACACCAATTTCATTATGTGTGAAAAAAGTTATGTGATCATGAAACAGAACAGATTATTAAAACCTTACAAAAGGCAATATTGTAATGTAGCTGAAATAAAATACCAGGGCGATAGAGATAATATCATTCAAGCCTGGATAACTACCTGAATTCATTTTGCCAAATTAATTATATTCTAATGGTTCTCCCAATTGTACCCTTTCAAATCTTGAACTTTCTTGATGATAAAAAAACACAAACTTTTTAAAATTTGAAAAATAAATAGAATGTTTAAAGTGTTTTTACTATATTTCTTAGAAATACTGTAAAAATATTCATAAATACACTGTTGTATTCATCTTTCAGTTTTTGCATAGATGAAACGTGTCTCAGACTGTATACTTATCAGTATATAGAAAACCAAATGTGAAGGTTTTACAACTGGGGCAGGGGATTAGCCTTGGATAGTCATGGAAGACCAGTGATCTGCTCTGGCGACCCCTAACCGCGAAAAGCCGAAAGAAGAAGAAGAAGTCATGGAAGACCATGTTTGGACTTCCATAAATAAATCTACATGTCATTGTCTGACACACCCACATTTCAGCACAATACAATTCAAATTAACTTTCAATGAATAATTCTGAAAAAATATATTTGATATTACTCATAGACTTATAAGTGAAGGTTGGCTCATTACACAGTTTTTTTTTTGACATATTCATTATTAAACACCAGTTTTTAAGCATGATCTCTTTGAATATTTTAGTGTCAATAGAAAAATGTAACATGATTTTTATACAATATTTTATTTGAATACTGGAGTTAGTATAATGTGATACAATGGGTCTGCTAAAAATAGTGACAAATCTTCCATGTCTGCCTGCTATAATGTCATTAGCAACAGAATCTAATAAGTCTTGTAGGTATCCCCTATCTAAAGCCATTTGTTTATCAACATTGTGCTTGTTTAAGAACATTTCATCACTGGAGGCAACTCGATACAGTCTAACCGTCTGAACCTTCACAAGATTCTTTTCTTGTCTGTATGCATGGTGCTTTTGAAATGCAAGTAATTTTAGAAAAAGTCAACATGTGAAAAGAGTTGATCTATAGCCATCAACATTACCAATTAAGACCATGCAAGATAATCCACAGTAAGTGTTTGATCAGGATCATGGGCTCCATAGTGCCACACCCCAACAAAAGATGAAGATGGACCAAGACTGAATATTTTCTTTGATTTCTCACCATCAGGAGGTCATTGATTATTTGAATGAGTGTAGTCACCATGCTGTGCCTAGCTTTAAACTCAGACTGACACAGAGCTACAACAACAAACACAGTTCTCAACAAGCATCAAACTATGTGGAGAAAATAATGTCCACAAGCTGCTCATAATCAACATATTCAAACTGACAGCAAAAAACCCAAGTCACCTGTCATTGGCAGATAGCAACCCTCAATGGGCACTACCTAGGGGAAAGAGGACCTTATTTTCATCACCTTTCATCAAAAAAAAAAACACACACACAAGCACACACACAACTTCCTCCAGTTCATCAGATTAAACATCCTGAAATTCTCAGATAAATTTTCCTGTAAGTGCACTGAGAGAAATGATACTGCACTCTGGACTCTTTCACCTCAGGGCCTGGTGTAATTTCATATGCCATCCTGATAGGGACAATTACTGATAATGATGTAGAGAACAACTCTCTAAGAGCACAGGATGACAGTAGGGTAAAAATGGGTTGGGTGGGCAAAGTAGTTAACATATGACAGAAGAGATCTTGACTAATGCTTCTTAAGAATGATGATCATGTTTAGAAAATATAACAGGTGTTTCAGTTGTATACAGGAGGTAACATACTATAGTTCTTAAAAAAATGTGTAGCCCAAACTTTCAAGATAAACTGAAGAGTATAGACTCACTAGTCATGGGTTGGTTGAACAAGCTTGGTACATTTCTATCACACATTTAAATTATTCCTACTCTGTTGTTGCTGCATTTGTGGAATAAAAAGTTTATGAGAATGGATTTGCCTCATTTCTTTATGAATGCCTCCCATTCCCATTGGTCCTTTTAGATGCGTGTGTAGTGCTTATGATTTGCATTATCCTCCAGGTACCTTGTGCAGCATTCTGTTGCACCCATCTGGGGTGTTCTCACTGTTTTATATAGAAAGGGATATTTTCAGTTCTGTTCAGCTTTGTGTTATCTTGCCCTCACACAATCGGCTAAATTACATGAATTCTGAGAATGCTGATTGGTTGTTCCTCATACCATCAGCTAAATGACAATAACTTTGAGAATGCTGATTGGTTATTCCAAAGGGGAAAGATCAGTGCATTAAGATGGAATGCTTTGCCCTTACAGCATGCTAATTACAGATCATGATGTGGGTACGGGAGGAAGGGTGGGGAAGTATATCCTGCAAAGTAATTAATCTGTCAGATTTTTTTGTCCTTTTCTCCTCATACCTGTCAATGATAAGACACCAAACATCAGATCATATCATTCATTTTTCATGGGCGCTAGAGCCAATTAAAGGAGGCCAGCCTTCACAGTTATTACTTTTGACCCTACCTCCATTACTCCTCATGGAACCTGACATGTATGTTCTTCTACAAGACCAGCCCAGTGACACAGGCAGGCTTGGTGGTTGCATGTATCTCAGGCTATGGTAGATGAACATGATGCATTCTGGGTATGCACATGGTTGTGCACATCTCACCCATTGCTATGCACATCTCAGCCCATAGTGTTACATACTGCCACAGTCCCCTCTGTTGGAGGTCAGCTATGCAGTGGGTTTGGCTGCATTCCCTCCACTCATGACGGGCACAAGCATTGATCACTTATTCCCACCTTCCCCTGCTAGCTCCTTTTGAAGCGGAGTCAGTAATTGATCACGAGTCTTTGGAGCTGCAACCATGACTTTATCCATCTGTGCATAGTCTCTTTTTGTCTTTATTTCAGAGATACCAGCTGGTGATTGGAGTTGGGGGAATAGGCTAAGGCAAAGAAACCACTGTGGACTGTAGTTTTTTGTTTTAAGTGAAACTGTAGTCAGAGGGGATGTAGGGACATCTCCTTTTCAGAAGTGAGGGGTCTATAAGTGTGAGTCTCTCAACTTCAAAAAATATAATACTGTGATTATTCAACAAATACAGTAAATGTTAAAATTCACTATAGTACCATTACAGTGGTTGTGCCCTAACCCCTGTTGTTCACTCTTCTAACAAGGATAGCTTTTGGCATGTCTGTATCACTGTAATATGCTGTGCATATCCAAATGTTTGCTAGCAGTGATTAGAAGACTTCTTGTTAACCAAAGATGCATTGAACCTTTCAACAGTGTGGTTTCAAGGTGTTGCATTTCTGGTTTGTGCATACTTTAATTTTTTAGTACAGATATTTTGGGCTTTGGTTTTATTTTATTTGATGTTTGTTATTTTTTCCTAAGTTCATTTGTCTCCCCAGATTATGTCCATTCATTCTCCTATGCTGGATGTCCCTAGCATGGAAGAAAGATCTGCCAGATACCCATAAGGATAGTTTGTACCCTCATTAGCATCCCTGAAATGAAGGTGTATAAAATATACCTCTTAAATGTACAGATTTTTGCAGAATGTCCAGATTTTTGCCTCATATTTTTTGTCTGCCCCTCATAAAATTTGTGGTTTTCTGGCAAATCACTGAGGATTGAAGTCACTAAATAATGAAATTCATTAGAGTTACAGACTTCACATGATTCAGAAAATGCATGCTAATACAAAACCTGTAATTCTAGCAATTTTCTAAGTTTATATGAGCAATATTTAAAATCTCTCCCTGTTTTTGAGACTTTGTCCCCCCAAAATTTTAGGCTTTGTCCAGATTTCTTGTTGTAAGAGGTTGAGAGGTATTAAACAGCAGTTGAAAAAAAAACTAAGAAGTAAAAAAGCAAAGACACCGGCAATCAAACCACTGACTTTTTAATATACGATATATGTAATAATCACAAAGAATTACTCTAGCAGCTTAGAAGCAATGCCACAAATAAGCCTGGGTTAAATGAAACAGTGTAAATTTCGAGTTATCTTAAACTGAAGTCTGAATTTCATGTTTAATATAGTGGCACTAATATTGTAAGGTAATAACAATATTTTTATATTGTTTATGAATGTTGACTAATTTCAACTTTATCTTGTCAAGGGGGATGGTTTTTGACTTGTTAAAATGTTCATTATAGTTTTCACTTGAGTCTGGTATTTACACTGTGACGTTTTGCCTTCATGTTTTTAACCAATACTTTATCGCAGTTTGATCATGTGATTTTAGTTGTTTCTTATTTAAATGGATTTGGATGATGGTTGTTTTTATTCTGAAGAAGTCTTGTGGCAAATGCCTGATGAAAGCGCTTAATAATATTAAAAAGTCAGTGGTTTGATTGCCGGTGTCTCTGCTTTTTTACTTCTTAGGTTGAGAGGTATGGTATAAAATGAGCCCTACCCCTGGGGGGCACAAGTGACCCATATTACCACAGGGGCAACTATGTCTTCCACTGTGAGAGTAAATGATGATGATGATGATGATGATGATGTCGCTGTTGTGCACCTGTAATGAAGACTACTGCAAAGGAGCTTTTGAATAAACACTCATCCACAAGACATTCTTTTTATTGTCAGCTCTCCTCGGAAGGATAATGAACTAGATGGCCTTGCTTCATTCTCCAGCTCCATGCCAGCTCCAGCAGATGTCTAAACTGCTAATCAAATGAAGGTCAAGCAGACCTTAGTCAGGGCTTTATTCCCCCTATGCCAGCATAGATGGTTGTAGTAGCCAAATGGAATGGTGCAGCAAGGCTGAATGTACTTCCCCTGCAACAATGAGAATCTGTGAAGGAGCTGGGGTACTACAGGCCTGTTTGTCTCACTTCCACTCAAGGGAAAAATCATGAAAATGGTTATACTAATTATTTGACTGATGGGCAGTCAGCATGGTTTCATGTAGCAGTTATTCTGCCAGTCCAACTTAATCCCATTTTAGGAATAGTTATCATTGATGTGGGTAAAAGGGATCCTGTAAATATTGTACGCCTGAGCTTCAGAAAGGTTTTTGACACTGTACCTTAAAGGTGTTCAGCAGGTGAGTTAAAGGGTATGAGGATCAATGTAGTAATGTAGACTGAAAACTACTTGGGGAGAAGAAGAGGATTTTTTTTCCAGAGGAAAGTAGCAAGGATAAAGGACAGTAGTAAGGGGTGGCACAGTGGCACAGAGGATAGCATTGCCACCTCACAGAAAGAGGTTCTCTGGTCCAATTCTTGGCTGGGTGCCTTCTGTACAGAGTCTGCATGTCCTCTCTGTGTTTTCATGGGCTTCCTTTGGGTTCTCTAGTTTCCTTCCACATTTCAGTGACATGCAGTAGGTGGATTGGACACTCTAAACTGGCCATAGGAGTGAGTGTGTGTGTGTGTGTGTGTGTGTGTGTGTGTGTGTGTGTGTGTGTGTGTGTGTGTGTGAGAGAGAGAGAGGGAGCATATGTGTACGTGTTATTGAACTTGATGCCCAGCTAGAAATAAACTACACCACAAGGTTTAGTTCTTTTCTTCTGTACTTGCACAACAAAAAGCCTTGTATAACAATCAGTATGACAAGAACATTATGGTCTGTAGGGTATGTCACCTGATTTACTGGAAGTCACTGTTTTGGCACAGAATTTTATTCTATACCTCCTACATTTTATGATTTGTTTTTTTTTTTTTTTTTGAGAGAAGGTAGTGGATTTCAGTTAGCAAATAATGACAATTGTTACTGTTATAAGCTTTCTTTACTTCAGAAAACTCAGGTTAATTAAGTTTCTCTTATTTGAGCATCCCATGTCAGTGGTGTCCACAGTTATGGAGATAAGTGGTTAAGACCTATGTGTCACACTGCCACCAATGAAAGATTAGCAGTAGAGTCCCATAGGATTTTTTTTACCATGATCACTCCTGTTTAGCATATTTGCGGGCGATATTTCAATAGAATTTCAGAACAAGACTATCTTTATGCTGGTGATATAAAGACTGGAGCTGTAACCACAAGACTGGGGATGGCCATCACAGCAGAAATGACAACAGATGGCATTGTAGACAAATAGATAACAGGTGGAGTTTAATTTAGAAACATGCAAGGGTATGATTTTAGAGGAAAAACCCTTGAAAAAACACCATTATTAGAGGGGTGACTGAGTAGGGCAGAGGAGGCAAAGGATTTGGAGGATATTATCACAGTGAAGCTTAGCTGTGATATACAGTGTAAAATGGCAGTGGGCATCCTACAATGAGTGTGTTTGAGTACAAAGAGTAGATTCTAGAAATGTTTAAGGCATACTTTGGCTTACAAAGACTATTAAAACCTTAGCTGGAGTAGTATATACAGTTTTGGAACTCATGCAGATGAAGAGGAAGTAAGCTGGTTGAATACTTTTTACACAGAGTGCCCAAAACAATGAAGTACACTGAGGAGCTTGAATATGAAGAGATAATTAATTGGGGGAGGGTATGATTTGGACACTGTGGCCTGCAATAAGAATACAAGGATAGTAGACAAATTCCTGTTAAAAAAGGCAGCAGGTCTCAGTGGATATACAGCAGTATTTACTGTAACATGCAAAATAAAACTCACACCTTTATTATATGATTTGCTTAAATCAGAAGTTTTGTAAAACAAGTCTCTTATTAATTAGACAATTCTTGCAATTTTACTCGAAAAAGTTAACAGAGGCACCAAAACAAGATTGCACTTTAAATGCCTATTTCTTTTTCAAATACAGAAATAAAAATTAATGCAAAATTCAGCATTGGCTGATAAAGTTATTTCAAATATAATTTCAACAACTTAGTTTCCTAATTGTGACTCAGCAATGGATATTGCTTTGCTTATATTTCAAATAAGAGACAAAATCAATTGGTCAATAACTTCTGTGTGTCTGTTAAGAATAGATGCTAAAAAAAATAAAGACAAAATGGAGCCATATTTTCAAGAGTGTAGATATATATAGATTTCCTAGTATATTAAATGTCTCAGTGAATATCATTCCTTATTAATTATTTGATACGCTATGCACTTATTTTTAGGAACTCGGTCTTATTCCAATTTTCTGAATGACCAGAATATTTCTTCAATGTTCCCAAAGAGTAAAATAACCTATTTTACAGATATTTTAAGATCAGATAAAATGAGAATCAGGTAATTTGCCTGGATAGCTATTTTAACATATATTCATTACTTGAATATGCTTGTCATTCATATTGGTTTGCCATTACGCCTTTGCCTTGCTTAATAACTCATCACTTCATCTGACACGCTGCTATAATTCCCTAGATGTTTACATCACATACTCACGTTACTTGGCCTTAGTATTCATTTTCATATGGATTACAGTTAGTTGCTATTTATAGGATGATAGGATCATAGGAGGTTACTAGGCTAATGTCCCTCGAGCCCTTACAAGCCTAGCCAAGTTCAACCCTGTTTCCAAGAGTGTCTGTTTGAAGCGGACACTAATATCAGCACAAATTGCCCCTGTCCAAGTGGGACACAGGTGGAACCCCCAGGGTGAATTTATGGTTATGCATCCAGTCATTCAAATTATGCTTAAATAGAGTCAACGAGGGGCTCTGCTTAATGTGTATTGGAAGCCTATTCCAAAGGTGAGGTAACCTCTGGGAGACAAATCTGTCCATCCAGCAGGTTCTGTTGATATCGTATACCAGGTTAAGATCCTTAGAATAACTGACTCATGTGCCATTAGGCTTGCAAATATGCAGCATTTCCATTAAGGCAGGGTCCAAGATAGCTTTATATGCAAGGCACAAGTCACCTCTGAGTAGTCTGTACAACACAGAGTACAGTGACAATTATTTCAGTCTGTCCACATAAGGGCGGTGCTGTTGACCCTAAATTTCTTTGTAAGAAATCTTTGTGGTCTCTCTAATTGGTACAGTACTTGGAGAGGTACATACCAAAGGGGGCATTGTACTCTTGTTATTGGCCTAATGAAGGAGGAGTACAAGGTAGTTATAACCTCCATTTTAATGGAGGCAATGATCTTACTTATGAGATGACAATGTAAAATGCTCTTCTTACCACTGTGGAGACATGGTGGTCAAAAACAAGGTTGCTGTCAACTTGTGTGTCCAGATCTGTCACCACTGACTGCAAGCTTAGGGTGTTATTAGTGATGTGGTAGTTTGCTGGCACATCACCCTTGCTGAATGGGATGATAATGCAGTTTTTTGCAGTAAGTTTAAAACCAAGACTTTGGGACCAATCATTGCTCTGTGTAAGTCCCTTCTCCAGGATGTTGACATAATTTAGGGACTCGATGACCACTCCCAGTGTGCAGTCATCTGCAAACTTTGTCAGCCACAGGCTTTTGGTTTTTACCTGAACTTTGGAGAGGTAGATTCCGAACAGTAGGAGTCCCAGAACTGATCCCTGTGGAACACCACTGGTTATGGCATGGGGCTGCTGGAGAAGGTGGAGTCCCCTATTTTGACTGTATGAGTTCAGTCTGTGAGCCAGTTTGTAACCCACCTAACAATATAACAGTTGATACCCAACTGCGGAGTTTATCAATGATGCCTGAGTGGGGAATTGTGTTAAAGGCCTTGGCTAAGTCCAGGTAGGCTGTATCCACAGATTTACCCTTATGTAGGGCTTTGGTGACTGTCTCAAAGAAGTCCACTAAGTTTAACTGGCAAGATCTCCCCTTGACAAAGCCAGACTGGGTGAGATCGAGCATTTGGAGATTTCCTATATTTTTGTTGATAAGGTCCATGATGATTCACTCCATGGCCTTGCAAATAAGGCTGCTTAAGGTAATGGGTCTATAGTTCCTGGGGTCAGTGAATAAACTGCCTTTGTACAATTCTATTTCACAGGGATGAAGCCACTGCTAAGGCTGTGATTGAAGAGAGTACCCAGGAGCATTACTAATTCTTGCTTTAACTCATGTAGAACACAGCCTGGGATGTTATCTAGTCCCATAGAGGCTGTGTTTTTGGTCTTGGAGAGGGCGTTTAAGACCTGCTCCTTAGTAATACTAGGTGGTGGACAGGTGTTAGGGATGCTTTGGGGTATGAGTGGTGGGGACAGGGGAGTGAAGTTTTCAGTGAACCTATCAGCCACCAGGTTTGCTATATCCACAGGCCCTGTAAATGTAGTGCTCTTATCTACAAGCTCTGTGCAAATCTGCGACCTACCTTTGAGGTTTTGGATATAACTAAAGAATACCTTATGGTTGTCCTTAGTCTGGAAAGCCAATTTGGATCCGTAGTGGCCTTTAGAGGACTTTACAAGAAGTCTTATTTGCTTGTTTAATTTGTTGAGGGAATGTTTCCAGTTTTGAGACCATTCCCTCCTATTATTGGACAGCAATTTCTTCCTTTTATTGTATAGCTTGTTAATGGCAGGTGTCCACCAGGCAGGTTTATTCTTCTTTGATGATTTGATCATTACTTTAGTCCCATCGGGTATGTGGTAGAGTCAATACTTGTACTGATGTTCATATATAGCACTGGTGTATAACCCAGCATAGGTGACCACTTCATCTGTGGGGGGTGGGGCTGTGAAGTTATTTATCCTGCCTTGGAAAAGTTTTTAAGTCTAGTTGCTGCTAAATGGTGGTCAAGTATCATAGTTATGTCTAGTAAGATTGCTTTGTGGTCAAATCTCACCATGGAGGGCTGCACACTGGTGGTGGTGCAAAGTTCCCGCATGTTGGTCAGCACCAGATCCAGGATATTTGAGCCCCTTGTGGAGGTGTCTACCAGCTGATCCATGGCATTGGAGTTAATGAAATCCAGGAACCTTTGGGCAAGGGAGTTAGAATACGTATAAAACCAGGGTGTTCAGTAGTATCTTGATTGATTCAAGTAGCTCAAAGTAGGCTGAGTGGATGTCCTGATTCATGGAGGGGGTCCTGTAGCTGGCAATGACTTGAAGAGGGATCTTTCCAACATTCAATTTCACCTGGAGTAATTCCAGGGAATCATTGTATAGATGTGAATTTATCTTTACTGAATAATGATACACCACTTCCTTTAGTTTTCACTCCTACGGTTTGTGGTCTGAATGTGTGGAGGGAACTGTAACCCAGTATGGCTGGGGTACTCTCCGCAGGTTTAAACAAGGTCTTTGTGACTGCAGAAATGTCAGCATCTTCCAAGGTGAGGACTGCTTCCAGTGAGTGCAGTTTCAGGTTTAGACTCCTAGCGTTGAGCAGCATAACCTGTGATTTTTAATACATATGAATAATGTTGAAATGTTGACTGACAGAGGAAATGTTTTTACTCCTCCCATTTTTTTATGCAAAAAAAAAAAAAAAAGTTCATGGGCTCATCGACACTTAAAAGATAAATAACATTGAGTATGTTTTAGCTATAACAAAATACATAATTTTAAGACGGTATGTTTTAGCTCTCCCATGTTACACTTCCTTTCTGGCTTCATTTCAACATTTCCTGGTTTGGTATGAAAGTACACTTTGTATGAATCAAATTCCAGTACCAAACCTGTATCATATGTCAAAAATCGAGTTTTTCTCAAAGAAAGACATTAATTTGTGATTTGTACCACAAAAATATTTTGAACTTCTAGGGACAAGTTCCTTATGCCGGTCATTAAGTTATAGTTATCTGTTTACGACGTGCCAGTCTCTTGCCATGGAAAATGCTCTGTTTTACATTCAGAAATTGTGATTTCATGGCAAGAAAACCAACTGAAACAAATTGTGACATAAAGGCAAATGTGCGGATTCTGTGTAATTAACAATGCAAAAGCTTACTAGTTTTTGTGCAGAGCAAACAGATGAATAAAGATAGATATAAGCTCATAATGTCTATAGCCCTGCATACACAATGGAGGAAATAGTTTGTGTAAGAATGACACATTAAGATACAATTTATTTCCTTCTAGACACAGCCAGAGAACTCAAGAAAATTGGCTAAAATGCTCAGGGTCACTCAGAATACAAATGGGGGTTAAAAGGATTTCAAAGGAGGTCCCTGGGTTTGCAAGTCAGTTCATTTAATCAGTGTGCTGCATTATTCCTTGAAAGACATTTGAGAATGATGTGCTGAATTATTAAAGGATTCTGAAGCAGGAATGTAAGACCTGTCTTGTGAAATGTCTTGGTGAGTCACCACTCAGTCTGAATCCATGCTGCTAAAATCTTTTCTCTGAGTAAAATCTGCGCATTTCTTATCACAGTTTGAATCTATGCCCATTTCTTAGAAAGCAGAGCAGTCAAAGAAGTTAATGTGTACAACTGACGACCAGTTAGATCTCTGTAACACAAAAGTGACTTTGTATTGCTTAAGGGAGTTTAAAATGTCCCATTTCTGTTTATCTTTAAAGATTTGTTTAGGCATTGTATCCCTCTGGCCTGCTTTACTTTCTTTCAAGAATGCTTCTATCTCTAGAAAGGAACTTCTTGCACTTAACGCGTCTCCTCAGTATTGTGCAGATATCTGTAGCAACACCTTAACTTTTCTTACACATTCATTTGTGTATTTCCTTGATCAACTTTTTATTTATTTTAAATGTTGCCAACTGAACAAGATTTTACAAAGAACAGAGATGTCCTTTCAAGGGAAATGAAAATAAATGTGAAAGCTTGGTTACGTGTTCACTTTAAAACATGAAGTAGGGTTGATAGAATTTAAAACCTGTGTCTTCATATTTATTGTTCACTTGACATTAACTTAATATTTATTCAGAAGGAAAATTGAAAGATGTTACATTCAGAGCTGTATCAAAGCACACACCATAGACAAGAAATATACGACTACAGCTATAAATGCAGCTCCCCAACTCTGATAGTTGCAAAGTCAAATGTACATTTAATGAAGCAGCATCATCTTAGTCAAGATAAAAAATCATAATGAATATGCAATGGCCTGTAACTGTCATTTCAGGTTTAGTCATTTGACTTGCTACTCACTGTCACTATGTGGAAACCAGGGCAATCTTGCACAGTTATTGCATTTAATCATTTCTTAGTACCCCATAGTATATTTAATAAAAACAACCAGATCTGCAATTGCATTTATCTAACAGAGCTGATAGAACAGGATTGGAAGATATGGGTATGGTGCAAATAATTTATCTAATAATCTGTTCCTAAGTGATAGACCATGAATCAGCTGAATCTGATTATTTTGTAGTATTAAAATCCAGAAGTATTTTTGGTAATAAAAGTATTGGAAATAAAAACATGTTTTTGTCAAGACCTCCATAATTCGTATCACCTTGTCTTCTATCACAACTGCACATACTTATAACATGCGAGTTATATGTTTTTCTTTAGATTTAGTTTGATTGACCTATAACATCCTATAACACACACTTTACAGTGATCTTGACTTCTGAATATATCTAGTTTCAGAGGCAAATTCTTTAAAGACTTTAGCCATGTACATTACATTTAAAGTAATAATTAACAGATTAACAAAATAAACCCAGAAGCACATCTCTCATATTTAGCCTGTCTGGAAGATAGAAAACCTTTACCATATGAATTCTAAAGAATCAACTATACCTACATCAAACTTGTTGGTATTATCATATTAAAGCCTTTTCTAGAGTTTAAACTCTATCTTGAGCCTAATGAATATCATTGCTTATTAGTTCTTCATTGCCTCCCATGATTTATATAAAAAAATTTACTTATTTGTTCCAGCATGAAAATTTACTAAATGTCGCCAATGTAAAAATGAACCTATGGGACAATATTTTAGGATTAAATAAAATGGGAATGAAATAATCTACCAGGACAACTATTGTAAGTAGCACGCATTTTGTGTTTGTTTGCTTGTTTGTCTGTTTGATAATCTGACTATGTAAACCTGCCCAAAGACCTTTCTGAACCTCAATCCTGGCCAAAATGCAAAGGGTAGCCTAGTAGTAAAGATCAATCCTCTGCATAGGTACTTCATTATTCCAATATACACTTCACCATATAACCATAGAAAAATAATTTGCTATGAAAATTAAATATTACATTACAAAATAAAGAAGTAATTATATTAAGGTGGAGACTACATGATGGATAAGTACATTAAGGAGGTAAAATGAAACAACACAGGCTAGTTCCAATTCAAAATCAGGTAAGTACTAAGTACTTGAAAGCAAAGTAAAGTGAAAACTAACTGTGAGCTCCTTTATAAAATTATAATTAATTGTTTTAATAAGTATGCTTGGTATTCAAACTGAATAATGAGATCAACTAAATAACTTTGTCTACTCCCTTTATTAGGCTTAAGGTAGTTTGACACTGAAACATTAATGAGGACAGATAAAGGGAGATTACATTACCCTCAGTTATTAACAGGAATAGAGTATTTATGTTTTATATTTTATTTTACCAACCAGGTACATTTCTCCGAGCCCATATACCTTTTTCATGTGAGTTATTGGAGGAAACATATCTCCACAGTCTATCAACACAAGGGTTAAGGCATTATTTGTATGTATTAAAGAAAATAAGAATGCAAATAGTAATATAGTCAAGTAAATTCACAGGAAAAATGAATGCCGAAACCAAGTTACATGAACATAAAATGAATCATAACAGTTTCCCAAGTGAAACACTAAGGGCCAGATTCCAAAAGAGTTGCTCTCAGTGCAAGTCTGTTCTTATTCTGAAAGACTTGTTCTCAGTGTAAGTAATTTACGTCTCTGTAAGGCCTATCGATAAACAGGCTTACATTGGAAGACAAATTCCAAAAGACCTGCTCTCAACCTGTTCTCAATGTAAGTGATTACTTACACCGAGACCAAGCCTTTTGGAATTGGACGTTAAGTTAACAAACAAGGCAGATGTTTAATTGCATAGTAATCTATATTAATGAATATTTATTTATTTGATTGCTTGCCTGTCTGCCTGTCTTTTTGCTTGTTAACCAGATAAACCCACTAGATATGAATGCCTCTTTTCAGAGGCAGCCTGGGAGTACTGTCTTGTTAAGTAAATAACTTGCTTAGATTCACACAGTAGGCAAATTAAACCTGGTGGAATCAAACCGAGTATTACAGGAAGAAACGTTTTTGAAGTTTTTAGCATCAATCATCTGTACAATACTGTCAGATAACTTAAAATAGTTATCTTGACAATAGTAGTGAATGTTCATTGTACGAGTCTTAAAACAGCCAAATTATATGCCATTTTTTTCTTTTTATAAGTTTGTGACCCTGATCTGCCACCCTCATGACCATTAAGACTTTGTTCTCTATAAGTCTATTCATTCCTCTCTGTTTTTGGCACTAGAAGACACCAAGGAGAAAAGAGAGAGGCATGATCCTGAAAGCAACCCATAGCCAACTGGCTTATCTATGTTTGATTGACTTAGCCTCGAATGAGTTATGCATCACCATTTTTTGTATTCCAAACTATCGCTCAGGAATGTTAAAAAGACAAAACAATATATTTTTGAAGGGCCAAGACCCCCGTGCATTCCTTATGTGGTGGTCTTAACCCCCTACTCTCCTTTACTTTCATATACTAACACCACTATTGCCTGACAGTGGGGAATGTGAAAAATCCTACTGCTGTGCCCTGGTTAGTTGAAGAGTATAACTCAGTACTGTTTCAGTGCGCAATGATCAACAGAAGTTGTATTAAAACTGTTCAAACAAACTTTGTTCATTGAAGTATGTTATAGCTCCCTCATCCAGTAATAGCTGGTGACTTTTTGGATATCCCTAAATCTTTTCCCCCTCACTACTGGAAAACATGGTGCAGTGACATACAATATCAGACTGAAGCCAGGACATGTCTTTGTACAATTATGATGCTTTTTGGTTTGTAAGCATTGTTTGCCTGGGCTTGCACTTTTGGGCTTGAGTGCTGGAGAACAATACAGTGACTCCCATCAAAATGGTACTCCTGTGGTAAGACATTGCTGACTTTGACCCTGTAAGATGAGCGAGAAAATCTCAAATGTTCGGTCCCATCCCTCCTGAGAGTGGCCTTCTACAGTGACCATGCCACTACTTGAATCTGGGTCATCTGGGGTGCAGTCAAGGTCATATCATCTACACTGTGAAGCCTATGTCATAGTTTATTTTACACACTGGAGACATACAGGAAATGTTCCGGTTAAACTGTTCAGGTTATTATTTTATTTTATTTTTTTTGCACTTGCTCTATTTCAGTGCTATTTAACAGTTTTGTGCTGCATTTATTGGTTTTGTTGAATTCATCACTGTTTTTAGCCTGCACTTTTTAAAGAAACACCATATGTTTGTTACTATACTGCTCTTACATTGTTTTAACAGTATTCTGATATTTCCTAGCCTCCTCTGATACTGTAAAAGCTGTTTTGAGTTTGCCAAGGTTCTCCTGAATTTGCCAAAATATTTCTAAATTTTGTAGAGTTTTTCTGTGTTTGTATGTTTGTAAATTTATTTCCAAGGACTCTTGATACTGCAGTAGCTCTGATTTTTGTTGTAAAGCATCATTTGTTGCTGCACTTGAGTTCAAAACCAGTTTGTTTCACATTAGCATGGTTTCATTCTGCACTCTAGTGAGAACAGAGGGCTGAATTAACCCATCCAAGTAGGGAACTGCTGGTTAATGGCTTATTGTGTGTTTATCTGATTGGCCTGAGGGCTTAGCTGTGTAAAAGTCTTTCATCCTGCTGGTATAAAGGTCTTGTGTTTGCTCATAGTGCAAATGTGCTTACCTGTGACTTGTATATGAGCAAACCTCTCCAGTTTAAAATCCTCTATAGGAAATGCTCTCCAAAGTCTCCCACTGTTCATAGCTTCTTGAAGAACTGCCAGTTTGTGCATAGGGCAGCCCCACTGCAAGACATCTTATAGTTTACTACTAAACACTCTCACTTAGATCTTTAAATGGCTCCCCCTATTCCTTCCTATCTACTAAGGATATGGTATAATTGATAGGCACTTCCCTGTCATCTTTGTTTCTAGCCTGGTGGATATGGGCATCCTGAGGCAATGTAGTAACTGCCTCATGTTCACTGATAACCATTTGATTTTAGAACAGACAAACACAGTGTGTGAGAGATGTAGATTTACAATGTCATTGGAGGCAAAGCACACACACACACACACACACACACACACACACACACACACACACACACACACACACACACACACACACTCTCACACACACACACACACACACACACACACACACACACACACACACACACACACACACACACACACACACACACACACACACACACACAAACAAACACACAAGATAAGCACTCCCTACCGACACATAGAAACAAAGACCCACATATCCAGAGGTACTAACATGTAATCTACCCAAACCTCCAATATCTCCTAAAAACATCTCTCAGTGGCTCCGCACACACTCAAAAAAGACAGCACCTCACACAACATAACTCTGAAAATCATACTAGCCCAGCTTCTAAGCCCAGAAGGCAATGTACTACACAGCTACATATTCCAGTTATTGAGGATTCCATTGTAAGACATACTGCTGACCCCCTTACCAGGCAGAACAAGGAGAAGATCGCAGTGAGCTGTCTGTCTGGAGCCAGGATCTGACAGGTCACACATGCATTAAGGTCTTTAAAACACGAGTACCAGTATGACATGGTCATAGTCCGTGTGGGTATAAACAACCTAGAACATACCTCACTGGACTATATGAAGACAGATATGATGGCACTCTCTGAATATGTGTCTCAAGTGGGTATGAATCTAGCCTTGAGAAGCATCCTAACTTCAGCAATGAGGATGCCACAGTACCAGCAAAAATGATTGACTTGTTTTCTGGTGTCATAACAAGGGCATCCAATATCTGTCAGCCTGGGGAGACATCATAAACAGACCACAATGCTTTGCTGGAGATGGTTTGCACTTGTCACTACTTGGTTTCTGTATACTGGCAAAAATGTTATCTATCCACACAGTGCCTTTTTTAGGCTGTGCCAAGTTGTTAAACCTCCAGTATAACTAAAATCACTTTTGACTACCTAAAAGTACTGCTGTTCAATGCTAGTAGTTTAAATTAAAAAAAAACTGCACTCCCTAGAAGCACTCCTCACCTGGAGAATGCAGACATATGTGCAGTCATGGAAACATGGTTCAGAACCATGGAAAGCACCCTGGCTATCAAAAGCTACAATGCCTTTCATACATTTTTACCCCCCTCAGCTCAGGATAAAACAAAGGGAGGAGGTGTCTCAATGTTCATAACGGACAAGTATACTGCTAGACTGGTCCAACAACATGACTCACTTGAGCTGCTGCATGCCCAACTAACCATAGGTGTGACCCGCTATCATATCCTTGCTAGTTACAGATCCCCTAACATGAGTCTGGAAAACCATACCTCATACCTAAACCTACTAGAAGCTCTTAACATTCAGCCTAACACCATACTTATGGGTGACTTCAACCACCCTTCCATAAACTGGGAGACTTATACAACCCATAACTCACTTGCTCAGAGGTTTTTGAACTTTGTTAATGCAAACACCCTGGAGCAACAGGTTAACTTCTCCACTAGAGGTACAAACATCCTAGACCTAGTACTCACAAACATGGGTGGATGGTGCTCTTTCTCTCATGCATTAACTCCTGCCATGTAAGATCTGACCACAAAATTATCTATTTTAGTATTAGAACTAACCTAGAACACCTATCCAACTCCAAACCTGTTAAGAACTTTGCTTATGCCAATTACCTCAAACTAAGTGACAGCTTATTAAACTTCCAAGCCCCTCTGAACCTGGATGACACTGAGGCCTACTCTGAGCTGTACACAAAAGCACTGTACAACTGCATTCATAGCTGGATAGAGGAGGCATTACCTGCCCGAGTCAAACCTATGATTACTGGCAAAAATAAACCACCCTGGTGGACTCTTAGCATAAATAATCTATTCAAGAAAAGAAAAAAATCCTCTCTAAAGCCAAGAAAGAACAGACAAAACAGTGCAAAAAGACACACACCAGACTAAACCAATTAGAGAGCTGGTCAAATCTGCCAAAGCAAACTACAAGGCAAAGATACCCTGAAAGATAACCATAAGGCTTTTTTTTTAATTATGTTCGTAACCTCTGGGGAAACTCCCAGAAATGTGCTGAGTTAATCATGAATGGCAACACTTACACCCAGCCTGAAACTATAACAAACCTGCTGGCTGACAAGTTCAGTTCAAACTTCTCCCCTCCATCACTTCCTGCCACACCCAATGAAATACCTTCTACCATCCCCCCACCAGTCATTAATGAGGGAACAGGTCCTTGCTGTGCTTGCTAAAGCCAAAAACACAGCCCCCATCGGTCCCGACAACATTCCAGGATGCTTCTTAAATACCTTTAAGCAGAATCTATCAGGGCCACTAAAAATCCTCTTTAACCATAGCCTCTGCAACAGCTGCCCCTCTGCACAAGTCAACTGACCCAGGAACCTACATACCCATAAGCTTGAATGGTCTTATTTGCAAGGCCATGGAGAGAATTAGCATGGACCCGATCAATAATGACACAGAAAATCTCCAAACACTGGACCAGACCCAATTTGGTTTTGACAAAGAGTGAACTTGCCTGTTCAATCTTGTGAACTTCTTTAAGGAAGGCATCAAGGCCATGGATGAGGGTAAAATGGTACACATTGTTTATTTAGACCTGGCCAAAACTTTCAACACAATCTCCCACTCCGAGATCATAGATAAACTTACTGAGTTAGGCATAAACATATGCATCATCAGCTGGATAGCAAACTCACTCACTGACAGGACACATATTGTCCAGCTAGGTGAATCCACCTCTATAAGAACCCTGTTACTAGTGATATCCCAAAGGGCTCAGAGTTTGGACCTCTCCTGTTTGGTATATACTTCTCTGAAGTGAAGGACAGTGTCAGACACCTCTTCTCACTAAGTTTGCAGATGACTATAAGCTGGGAGCAATCACTGAATCCCCAAATAACATTGACATCCTACAAACAGCCAAAAAATGACAAATGATTGGTGCCAAAACCATGGCCGGAAACGAAATGCTTAAAAATGCATAATCATATCTTTGGTAAATCAGATATCCTTGCAAATTATAATATTGATAGCGCACCCCTAAAAGTCAACCCAGTGGTGAGGGACCAAGGAACACAGATAGACCATAACCTAAACTTGGACCTCCAGGTCACTATTGTAGTGAGGAAATCCTTCTGTGTGGCTCAGCGTATAACTAAAGGCATGGCATTGAGTTCAAAAGGAATCATAGTGCCATTGTACTTGGCCATCATCAGGCCCATAACTGAGCACAGTGCTCCCTTCTGCATGTACCTAACCAGGCACTTACACCAACTGGAGCAGCCCTAGAGGTATCTCACTGAAAAAAAAAAACAAAGCTTAAAACACATGTTTTTATGCAGACTGACTAAAGGCCCTATACCTTTACTGCTTCTCATAATGTTTATTGAGGGTGACTTATGCCTGACCTACAAGGCATTCTCTGATCCAGCCCTGATGAATATTTTACATATTTACAAGAAAATTATACACGGATTGCATGTTCCATGGACCTGAACCTTATTTGTGACAATAACAGAACTTGCTGGAGAGACAGATTCTTATCCAAAAAGCTACCTCATCTATGGAATAAACTTTCCATCTTTGTAAAACAAAACCTGTCCCTCACTGTCTTCAAAAATAATTTGGATAAATGGATGGGGAACTGTAAATCCACTCCCAGGGTACTGCCCATGTTCCTTATGGACAAAAGCACCCAAAGATCCACTTCCCTGATTCTTCCCTATCTCATATCTCGGGAATTAAGATATAATATTGTCATATCCAGGGTATTTTGGCTAGGCTCATAAAAGCTCTTGTGCCATTAGTCTAATAATCACCTATGAACCTACAGAATAAGACCCCCTCCCTAGTTAGCACAGGTTAATAGAGGATGTATAGATCAATTAATATGCATGATTTATTACTGAGGCAGTTAATATTAATATATTTAGCTGGAAATTTTTACTTGTTAAATAGCTCAATTTTTCCTCGACAAATGTTTTTTCCAGCATTATTTCCTAATAGCCAGGAGGAGTTACATAGTATTGACGTATCCTATTACATGGAATATATTCAAGGTGATATTCATTTTCAGCTGCATTGGGAAAAAACAATTTTATAAACTCCCTGCTTCTGTATGGGTCAAAAACACACAAATGACTTTGCAGCTTGTTTCACTGTTTTTGTTAATATTTAAAGTAAAATAATGCAACCAGAAGCCTGATTTTTAAATGAAATTATTTTAAAAGCAGTTACCTTAAACAAGTCATCTGAAAAAGTGCATGTTTTGCTCTATTCTATACATTGTTGAAAATGTCACTGTGCATCCATCTGTATTTGGTGTTTCGTTAACCAAAGTTGATTAGTGGCTTCAGCTACTTATGGTAAAGCCTCAGATTGTCTTCTGTCTTCTAGTGAACACATGCCCAGCTTTTTATTTCTTATTATATCACAGCCCCTCATTGATTTCCCTTTTTCTTATGCCCTCCAGAACTGCTGACAGTATACAGCTCATACCCTACTAGTGGCCAATATACTGGAAGAACAGTCTTGATATTTCCAAAACCACCTCCTTGTGGTATGTTCCATAATATTTTATTAGCATTACTGCTGTCCTTTCACAGTCTATAGCATGATTAAGTATCAGGGAGATAATTACCCTCAAATTCTTTTTCATTTCTACCCTTCTAAGGGTCACCCCAAAAAGACTGCAGGTTTCCACGGATTCCTCCTTCAGCGATTGCAACTTCACACTTTTATTTATTTATTTATACATTAGATCTCATATGTTACCTGTCTGTCTGAAATGCTAGCTGCTGCACAGCTCTCCTGAGACCTACCTCCCAGTGTCTTGTTACAGCTCCAACATTTATATCATCAAAGTCAGTCCTGTTCTCCAAACCCAGTGAGATGATCCTAGCATTCTGCTTCGTGTTGCTCCACTGGTTTTGTAGTTTTCTTCTGGCAGTTTTCCTCAAATAACCACCATCTGCTTCTGATCCATCAGTCTTTCATCCATGTCACCATCTCGGACTCCACACAGTTTAGTTCTGCTAACAAAGTCCTATAAGATACAGTGTCAGTAGCCTTTCCACTGTTCAGGCACATCACATCAATAGGGTTCTACTTATTCCCCCTGAGTATTGACCAACTATTGGACTGGATTAAAATAGATTGGTAGACCTGCTATCTGTAATTATAGTGTAGACCAATGTGAAGAAAATTAGCATTCAGGATTTTCACCAACTTCCCATGCAGGGCCTTTGCATGACCTTGCCTTAATGGAATCAAGGTCTTTTAACTATATGCATCTTTCCTAGATCCACATTTATGGAAATAAACCACTATCAGCAATCAACAACACAGTTTCTGTTTACCAATGAGAGACTGTGTATTTCTACCACTGGTCCAGTAATTGCCCCTATCAGCTCCATTTTGTCCAGGATCTTGTATCACCTTTCCTTAAGATTGTTTGAATTCTGTGTTTGTTTCTTTCTTAGTGACCTTCTGAAGCTCCATTTGTCTTTATCCATAACTTCTCTACATTCCCACGCTGCCACTGTGAATGGGAATGTTTTCTGACATTTTCAAACTTCTTTTGTTCCTAGTTCATCCTCCATTCGCAGTGTATCTAAAAATGTCTTACCCTCCAACTATCTGCTATTCTCCAGCTATGTTGGCTTACTTGGTGAGCCTCATTACATTTTATGGCAGCCTAATCCTTCTTTTCATCCTGTCCCCATTTCTTATCCTTCTGTGTGATTTTCCACTTTCACTGGTAACCTGCATTACCTCTCTCTCTATAGTCAGACATTTTCTACTCTTCCTGTGTTTAATTTGCCCTTATAAAAGATTTCATTCCATTCCTCACTTCTTCTTCAAAGTTGTCCCACACAGTTCTGCAGCTGTTCTCATTTCATGATACTGTTTTATAATTGTAGACTGAAACTTAACCTAGATCTTTGTTCTTGTGTTACATCCCAGCATTAATCCAGGCATGGTGCACCATATCATGGCATGATTATTGTTACCCAATGGCTCTCACCTGTCTGTGTATTAGTTAGGGCCATGTGAAGGGTATTTTCTTCCATGCAGGGAATCTCGTTTTTTTATTAAATACAGTTTCTACTACTCCCCTTTCCCTCTTGACTGTAGATGTGGGCCCATCACAATTAACTGTAGAAGACAATGGTTCACATGGGTGTGGTTATCATTCCATTTATCCATGAGTGTGGTTATCATTCCATTCATCCATGAGTGTGGTTATCATTCCATTTATCCATGAGTGTGGTTATCATTCCATTCATCCACGAGTATGGTTATCATTCCATTTATCCATGAGTGTGGTTATCATTCCATTCATCCATGAGTGTGGTTATCATTCCATTTATCCATGAGTGTGGTTATCATTCCATTTATCCATGAGTGTGGTTATCATTCCATTCATCCATGAGTTTGGTTATCATTCCATTCACCCATGAGTGTGGTTATCATTCCATTCACCCATGAGTGTGGATATCATTCCATTCATTCATGAGTGTGGTTATCATTCCATTCATCCATGAGTGTGGTTATCATTCCATTTATCCATGAGTGTGGTTATCATTCCATTCATCCATGAGTATGGTTATCATTCCATTTATCCACGAGTGTGGTTATCATTCCATTTATCCATGAGTGTGGTTATCATTCCATTCATCCATGAGTGTGGGTATCATTCCATTCATCCATGAGTATGGGTATCATTCCATTCATCCATGAGTGTGGTTATCATTCCATTCACCCATGAGTGTGGTTATCATTCCATGCATCCATGAGTATGGGTATCATTCCATTCATCCATGAGTGTGGGTATCATTCCATTCATCCATGAGTGTGGTTATCATTCCATTCATCCATGAGTATGGGTATCATTCCATTCATCCATGAGTGTGGTTATCATTCCATTTATCCACGAGTGTGGTTATCATTCCATTTATCCATGAGTGTGGTTATCATTCCATTCATCCATGAGTGTGGTTATCATTCCATTTATCCATGAGTGTGGTTATCATTCCATGCATCCATGAGTATGGGTATCATTCCATTCATCCATGAGTGTGGGTATCATTCCATTCATCCATGAGTGTGGCTATCATTCCATTCATCCATGAGTGTGGTTATCATTCCATTCATCCATGAGTGTGGTTATCATTCCATTTATCCACGAGTGTGGTTATCATTCCATTTATCCATGAGTGTGGTTATCATTCCATTCATCCATGAGTGTGGTTATCATTCCATCCATGCATGAGTGTGGATATCATTCCATTCACCCATGAGTCTGGTTATCATTCCATTCATCCATGAGTGTGGTTATCATTCCATTCATGCATGAGTGTGGTTATCATTCCATTCATCCATGAGTATGGTTATCATTCCATTTATCCATGAGTCTGGTTATCATTCCATTCATCCATGAGTGTGCTTATCATTCCATTCATGCATGAGTGTGGATATCATTCCATTCACCCATGAGTATGGGTATCATTCCATTCATCCATGAGTGTGGTTATCATTCCATTCATCCATGAGTGTAGATATCATTCCATTTATCCATGAGTGTGGATATCATTCCATTCACCCATGAGTGTGGTTATCATTCCATTCATCCATGAGTGTGGGTATCATTCCATTCATCCATGAGTATGGGTATCATTCCATTCATCCATGAGTATGGTTATCATTCCATTCACCCATGAGTGTGGTTATCATTCCATTCATCCATGAGTGTGGTTATCATTCCATCTATCCATGAGTGTGGGTATCATTCCATTCATCCATGAGTATGGGTATCATTCCATTCACCCATGAGTGTGGTTATCATTCCATTCACCCATGAGTGTGGTTATCATTCCATTCATCCATGAGTGTGGTTATCATTCCATTCACCCATGAGTGTGGTTATCATTCCATTCATCCATGAGTGTGGTTATCATTCCATTCATCCATGAGTGTGGTTATCATTCCATTCATCCATGAGTGTGGTTATCATTCCATCTATCCATGAGTGTGGGTATCATTCCATTCATCCATGAGTGTGGGTATCATTCCATTCATCCATGAGTGTGGTTATCATTCCATTTATCCATGAGTGTGGATATCATTCCATTCACCCATGAGTGTGGTTATCATTCCATTCATCCATGAGTGTGGTTATCATTCCATTCACCCATGAGTATGGGTATCATTCCATTCACCCATGAGTGTGGTTATCATTTCATTTATCCATGAGTGTGGATATCATTCCATTCACCCATGAGTGTGGTTATCATTCCATTCATCCATGAGTGTGGTTATCATTCCATTCACCCATGAGTGTGGTTATCATTCCATTCATCCATGAGTGTGGTTATCATTCCATTTATCCATGAGTGTGGATATCATTCCATTCACCCATGAGTGTGGATATCATTCCATTCACCCATGAGTGTGGTTATCATTTAATTTATCCATGAGTGTGGTTATCATTCCATTCACCCATGAGTATGGGTATCATTCCATTCACCCATGAGTGTGGTTATCATTCCATTCATCCATGAGTGTGGTTATCATTCCATCTATCCATGAGTGTGGGTATCATTCCATTCATCCATGAGTGTGGTTATCATTCCATTCACCCATGAGTGTGGTTATCATTCCATTTATCCATGAGTGTGGATATCATTCCATTCACCCATGAGTGTGGTTATCATTCCATTTATCCACGAGTGTGGTTATCATTCCATTCAACCATGAGTGTGGTTATCATTCCATCTATCCATGAGTGTGGGTATCATTCCATTCATCCATGAGTGTGGTTATCATTCCATTCACCCATGAGTGTGGTTATCATTTCATTTATCCATGAGTGTGGATATCATTCCATTCACCCATGAGTGTGGTTATCATTCCATTCATCCATGAGTGTGGATATCATTCCATTCACCCATGAGTGTGGTTATCATTCCATTTATCCATGAGTGTGGTTATCATTCCATTCATCCATGAGTGTGGTTATCATTCCATTCATCCATGAGTATGGGTATCATTCCATTCATCCATGAGTGTGGTTGTCATTCCATTCATCCATGAGTCTGGTTATCATTTCATTCATCCATGAGTGTGCTTATCATTCCATTTATCCATGAGTGTGGTTATTATTCCATTTATCCATTCTTCATTAATTTTGTGTTTTATCCTGGTGGTGGCTAATGAAGTAAAATTGTGGGAGCAGGCTCATAAAAAGTAGCTGTTTAACAGCAGCTCTCTGCTTTTGTGTTTTCTCCAAGTTAGTGAGAATTTCATATGCTGGCTTATTAAATGAAGAATCATTATGTAGTAGAGCTTCCAGAGGCCAAGGCTTTGCACCATCTGCATGACCTTCTGCTCTGAGCCTGGCATGGCACCTTACAGATACTCTGGTCGATGAAGCTTTGATAGCTGCATCCCCTTCATTGTACGCATACGCTAGCATGTGTATTCCAGTCTCGACCGAGGTTATCTGCAGCATTATAAGCATATGCCATTATGTGTACTCTGATCTTGTCAGAGGTTATATGCAACACTGAGTACATACTTCAGTGTATGATTTGTACTCTGAGCTTTTCTGTTTCACCTCACTTTCAAGAATATACTTGAAACTATCATACAACTGACTCAGAATGGAAGTTTGCTGTGGTGCAATCCAAATCAAGTAATTAATAGCCTTTACTGTGTCTGCAAGAAGTGAAAGTTCTTTTTTTTATATGCACAAAATACTAGACTGTCTTTCCAAAGCTAGAGCAGCTAGAGGTTTGTTCTTCTGAAATCAGCTAGTAGAAAAATTGTGCTAGCACCAGCAATTGGATTACTAAATAAGCCTAGTATGTTCTTAGGAGCCATGTACAGCATGTCTGCTTTTTTGGGAGATGGATGCCTGAACATCAAGAACATCAGGAGGCTGAGGCTTTAACTTCAACAGATTCTTACATGTAAAAAATTAAGGAAGAGTGATCTGCTTGGTTTCATTAAGCTCAAGTCATTTTATGGGCTTTTTTTGGTAGGTTAAAAAAAATCACCCATAGAATTAATTATCTTACCGAATGAAATGTCCTTAGGGGAAACCCAGAAGACTCTGAGGAGGTGTTATAGGGGTTTGAATCTGAACCCCCTCTGAGAATCTGTTTCATGTGAAGAGACAGGGGAAGACGTTTTTATTTTTTGTTTTAGCTTTCCCCTACCATTATTTATATTGGCAAAGATACTATTTGTTCTGAATCTACATTCAACTTGCACAGGTGCTATGTCACTCCATAAGAAGGTCACTGCGATGTTGCTGTTTTCTCTGCCTGAGGTCCTCTCTGATAAATACTTTAAGATCAAAAGACAGGGATGGAATTGGTTATGGAGAGTTCAATGTTGAAGATACTGATGCAGGCGAGGCTGATATATTCTTCAGCAGACACAATTATACAATTGAGAGTCTTCACAATAAGTCATTCTGCACCTTTTGTAGGTTTATTTTATGCAGCTCTGGCAATGGTAGTTTTCAGTTGTGTGACTGTGTAAATAACTGGAACTGACGTGGTGAGTGACCAAGTTTTGTACCAGAAGAGGGAAGCATTGACAGTGTAAGCCACTTCTTCAGCTGAACTCAAAGAGGATTTGTAATTTATTGTGCATTTTCACTTACTGCCTCTTTATCTAATCTGCCAAGTAATTTTACTTTTCCACCTTTGATTGACAGGAATGAGACAACCTAATGTCCTTTCCTTTTTCTTGCAATTAAAATGTTTTTGCAACATCTGTAAAGTTATCCTAAGTAAGATCTTAGGGTCTTAATTTTCCATAATGTAGGGACTTAATTAATGCTCACACAAATCTATAGTACTTCTGGTCCCAAACAAAATAATCCCAATGAATGGAAATCATCATTGGTTGGTTGTATGCCAGAAGTACGTATATTTATTGATTTTGATGGAGAAGATGACGTAACCCTTCCCCAAAGTAAGATGGTATTTGTTCTCAGTGAAAGTGGTGCTATGCTACTTAGCAGTTTTACATGAATTCCACTCTTTGCCCTGTTCATTGGCTGCAAACATATAACTAGCACTGGAAATTAATGGGAGAAGCTTGGGTCCTTTACAGCAATGGTATTCAGAGTCATCAGGAGACTTGTCTAAAAATTTTGCATTGAAGATTTACAGAGTAGCATTTGGTTCTACAAAGTCCTGTTATAATTTTGGAATGGTGATTCATTACAATTCCACCATTTTCTGTTGTTACTAAGTATTTTCAGAAAATAAAAGTCTAAATATCTCACTGTGCCTTTTATTGCCTAGATGATGGCATTAATTATTGAACTGTTACTACTATATTCCAGATTTTATAGGGGTGCTTGGATACCATTTGAAGTTTTCGATCAAAATTTCTGACACTACGCATTCAGGGTGTGTGCTCTGTATTTCACCGATTAAAAGTCAGAACATAGAAAGTGGAGGGGTAGATAGAAAGAATCAGAAAATTACAAAGCATTTTGTTTAACTTCACCAGCTGGAAAACTGCTGCAATAGCTGATAAGATGATAAGCCTGTGGATTTTATACCCTCACCGTGAGTTTGGACTACTATTCCAATGCTGACACTGTAGTGTGTCATGGGGTGGGGTGGGGGTGGGGAGGATTCTGCTCTCCTGAGGACTTGTCCTTCAGATGGGACATTGAAGTTCTGTTGTCTGAGATGGCTGTAATGTATGTCAAGGTAAAATGTTTCATAACCTTTAGCAAGTAGAGTGAGGAGTGAATTTTGGTCAACAATCAAAAAAAAAACAAAACATACAAAGACACTGGAATAATGGAGTGATCCAAATAGCCCCATTTCAGCTGCAAATTCAAAGTCAGTATGAATAAACCACTAAAGAGAAAATGTATATATATATATATATATATATATATATATATATATATATATATATATATATGTATGTATATATATATATATATATATATATATATATATATATATATATATATATATATATATATATATATATATATATATATATATATATATACACACACACACACACACACACACACACACACACACACACACACACACACACACACACACATGCCACTAAACTGCAAAACATGCAGTTATACAGTAATTCCTAGAGCAATACAATGGATATTTTCTATGAAAAGGAAAGTTTTATGCAAAATAACTAGCATGCAGTGAATATTCAATCAACCAATAAAGGCAAGACATTTTTTTAGGGGAATTAAAGTAAACATGAAGTAAATGTGACCAAACTATTAAGAGAACATGTTTATGATCAGAACTGCAGCAGCTAGAAACAGATATTGGAAAAACTTGAGGCTGGAATATAAAGTATTATTAATCTTCTTCTTCTTTTGGCTTTTCCCAGTTAGGGGTCGCCACAGTAGATCACCTGTCTGCTCATTATTGGCAGTGGAGTTTTATGGTGTTGAGTTGGTAGCCCAGCACCCAACCTTCCACAGAAGGCACTCACTCATGTCTAGGGCCAATGTAGAGTATCCAATCTACCTACAGCATGTCTTTGAGATGTGGGAGGAAACTGGAGCACTCAGAGGAAACCCATGCGACCACAGGGAGGACATGCAGACTCCGCACAGAAGGCACCCCAGCTGAGGATCAAACCGGAGAACCTTTTGTTGTGAGGCAGCAATGCTAACTGCTGCACCAACGCAACCACCCATAAAGTATTACTAATGATAAGTACAAATTTACAAATGTTTATACTTATTAATGTACACCCAGTGCTTGTTAATGCCTGGTCTGCTTGCATATGGAATAATGTAGCAATGATTAATTGCTGAATCAAAGGAACTCAGAAATCATCTCCACCTTTAGACAAAACCTTAGCTCACACCTGCAACAGCAGTATAGATACATCTATAAGTTTGGAAAGGGTTAACAATTAGAATTCTGAAACAATCAAGGGCCTATTACATAGCCCTACAGGTACACAACTTAATTCCTGAACTCTCCGGTTTACCGCAACTAACTCTGATGAAGGGTATGTAGGTACGTAACCAGGACTTTATATGTCATTATCTTGTACTATGTAAATTACCTATTTTATTTTAGCTATCTACCAGTTTTAGAGTCGGCTTTTATTTGATAATTTCTTTGCTGATTGCATGTTGTGTAACACTCCTGGCTTGGGTAGTTTCTGAAAAAAGGTCTTTGGATCAGCTCCCCTACTCAATAAACCAATGTAACTAAATAATAGATAAAACTGCAGATCTGAGTAATGTGTAAGATACTTTTCAATTTCTTTGCAATAGAAATTTGGACAAAGTCAAAAATATTGGTTGGGGGGGGGGGATGTCAGGAAATATTTTAAATATTACTTTAATTCACTTAAAAAGTTAATAGCATAACAGTTTTGTATAAACATGGATTTTTTGAACAATAATAAATATGAAACTCTAATAACCAGCATTATCGACTAACTATAATATTCAGTGACATATCTGAAAATCAAAAATTTTACAAGGGACAGGGCAAAAATATGATCCAAACGCAGGGATGCTCTGCAAAATTAGAGACCATTGACAGGTATTTTAGGATGTTAGGTTACTTCCAAAAGCATTACATGTGGGCTTTAGTAGAAAAATGGGATATGAGTTTTGGTTTGAATTTTTGAAGAGGGGACAAGAAAGAATGCTGGTATGCAGGCTACCTTATAGTCTGGGGACAAGAATAGAAGGCCTGTTATCAAGTTTTATGTCAGTAAGGTGGTATACACGGGGACTGTAAGAAGTATTATGTCACTAAGGTAGTATACATGGGGGATTATAAGAAGTATTACGTCAGTAAGGTGGTATACATGGGGACTGTAAGAAGTATTATGTCAGTAAGGTAGTATACATGGGGGATTATAAGAAGTATTATGTCAGCAAGGCAGTATACATGGGGGATTATAAGAAGTATTATGTCAGCAAGGTAGTATACATGGGGGATTATAAGAAGTACTATGCCAGTAAGGTGGTATACATGGGGATTGTAAGAAGTATTATGTCAGTAAGGTAGTATACATGGATTATACGAAGTATTATGTCAGTAAGGTAGTATACATAGGAGATTATAAGATGTATTATGTCAGCAAGGTGGTATACTTGGGGGATTGTAAGAAGTATTATGTCAGTAAGGTGGTATAAATGGGGGAGTATAAGAAGTATTATGTCAGTAAGGTGGTATACATGGAGATTATAAGAAGTATTATGTCTGTAAGGTGGTATACATAGGGATTGTAAGAAGTATTATGTCAGTAAAGTAGTATACATGGGGGATTGTAAGAAGTATTATGTCAGTAAGGTGGTATAAATGGGGGATTATAAGAAGTATTATGTCAGTAAGGTGGTATACATGGGGATTATAAGAAGTATTATGTCAGTCAGGTGGTATGCATGGGGGATTATAAGAAGTATTATGTCAGCAAGGTGGTATACATGGTTGTAAGAAGTATTATGTCAGTAAGGTGGTATAAATGGGGGATTATAAGACGTATTATGTCAGTAAGGTGGTATACATGGTGATTATAAGAAGTATTATGTCAGTCGGGTGGTATGCATGGGGGATTATAAGAAGTATTATGTCAGCAAGGTAGTATACATGGGAATTATAAGAAGTATTATGTCAGTAAGGTGGTATACATGGGGGATTATAAGAAGTATTCCCCCGGATTTACTAATCTGCTGTGCCAGACTAAACTGGTCCTGCATGTAAGCGGCAGTTTAAGAGGAGGATGGCAGCTCGGCATGCATATTAATGAAGGCATGCTGCCTGAGCTCCAAATCCTACACTGAGCATGGACGAGTGCAGGGGGCGTGTGTGAGAGCAGAGCTCTCAGAATAAACATGCCCCTGCAAAGTAGAACAGAAAAAAGTGTAAATAAATGAGCGAGACCACTCATAGGTGCCCGCATATCTCCACCAACAGTCCCCATGTGTTCAACAGCAACAGTACATTGAAATAAAATGAAGAAACCCTTGTATTTATTGTTTTTAAGACCCCGAGTACAGCTAACCATGGATGTGCAGGTTTGCCCATCGCTTAGCTACGGTTAAAGCAGCTGAAAAGGCTGAAGAGGATAACAAGGAATATATATGCAAATAAAGCAGCACAGCAATAGTGTAGTGGTTAGAGCATTTGCCTAACGAACAGGCATTCCCAGTTTGAGTCCCACTGCAGCACATATCATTTTCCATTTGAAAACTGTATACGAACATATATTTACATCTTTTTGCCGTATAACCTACATAATAACATTTAAATGTGAACTGGAGTACTGCATGAAATGCACATGTGAAGTGTCAGTGTCATGATGAATAAGGCACTAGTAAGCAGGCTTTAAGCACAAATAAGCAGTAGTAAGCATGTCTAAGTGTGTTTGCATGGGGGTAAACATTACCTACACAGATTAAGCAAAGTAGTAAGAAACTGTAACCAGAGGTTAGCAGTGCTTACCGTCGTTCAAACCCGCGCATACCCGCTTACAACTACTTTAAAGTGCCTTAATCACTCTGGATCCAATGGCCTATGTTTTGCCTAGCAACAAAATAAACTACCTTTGCAAGGCTCAAACTCAGGACCCTGTACACTCTAGTCACAGTAGCTAACCACTAAGCCATCCTAGCAATAGATATGCATGAGGTATCAGCAAATTAATTCTCACCACAGGAAAATCAATCCAAACATGTGAACTGAATCTATGTACAGTGTGATGTTGGATAACCTGCCACAGAACATAAATATGTGAACTGGAGTACTGAAGTAAGCATAGATTTGAGGTGTTATTGTAATAAAGTGTAGAAGCCCCTAGGTCCCCATACAGTGTATGGCCATATGTAAACCCCACAGGTGGGAATACTACCCATGACTGGTTGTAGCTTCCTACTGCAGGCAGAATGGCTGGTGTGGGTGAAGGCACTCGATTTAGAATGCAGCGCTGGGGCATCCAGGAGTCAAAAATCATGGTATGGCTCCTGGCAAAACACCATGATCAGAGACTACTGCAGAGCCAGTACCAGGGCTCACAGTATAAAACGGAGGCCAGGGACAGTCTCACCCGTGACCTCACCAGTGCCACAGGTATCCTCAGACTGGTGAGCAGGTCAGGCACCACCATGCTGACCTGAAGTGGTGGAGGGGGGATGGACTGGAACAGTGGATTCAGGAGTCTTGGCAGATGCCCAATGCCACAGGACTGAGTAAGTACTCATTCTACTAAGTAATAAATAATTGCCTAGCTTGTGTATACTATGGATAGTTATGGCTAAATATCACTGCATTTCTCTGACAGCTGCAGATGAATGGGCTGCAAACCAGCAAGCCCATGATGCTAGGCTGCAAAGGCTGCATCGCAAGGCAGGTTAGTAATCAGTCTGCATGTACTGTCATAACAAATAAATATAAGAGCCTTAGAAAGTGTTGTACCAGTAGAAATAAATGTGTAATAGTCTGTGAATAAAGGTATAACCCCTGGAGTGCTTCTATTTACTCTACTCTCATATGTTGGCGATCTGTTCCATACTATAAATAGTACTGTTGTATCTTAAGCAGTGTCACCCACACTGTGGTATGCAGATAAAAAGGGCATGAATTCCTGCATAACAATGTTGGAAGTGCCAAGAGGTCAGCTATATTGTAAAAGTTAGGGAGACTTAGATAGAAAACAGTAGAAAGCTTTACATCAGTTCCCTGATAGCACAGTGTACTGTGATGTTAGCTATAATATTTTGTCACACACAGCAGGGGTTTGAATCCTAGGAGTGCTACTAAGTTGTATTCATAATCATATCCCACAACCATACATATTTTGATACAATATTCAGATAGAAATCTGTATGCATACTCACAGAATTTGCTAGAATGTTCAAATTGTAAGTTGTATGCATATTCATACCCCACAACTGTTCCAATCTGTCCAACATGTCCAGATAAATGGCCCATATCACCAGCTTGGTACCCTGTCCCCTGAAAATCCAGTGTGATGTTCCAAGAAATGTAGTTAGCTGTCAATGACATATAACTGATATTCAAACGTGTACATAGTCAGAGAATGTATATGGAAACAAACCTGTCATTCTAGCACCTCACCCAAAGTGTATGACAGCAATTCTCAACATATGTTGCATTAACACCTGCAGCTTGTCACGCCTGTATGTAAGAGACAGGTCACGTATATAATAATCTATAAACATACCAGTGTACAATATAAGGCCATTGTGTAGTGTAATATTACATGTAAGGGAAAGACCACTGCAGTGACTAAGAATGTTGTGAAAACTACAAGGATATATTAGTTGTTAATTGAACTCTCTCTCTCACACCCCTACCATATGTGCATAATAACCCAATGACACTCCTCAACTGGTATGTGTACCCTCCAAACTTTTGTTGGGACATATATCCTAATGGTTTATACATATTCACATTTGTTTCTATGCATGTGACATGTGACAATACACCCATATTAGTGGCTTGTTGCCATCAATGAAACCTGCATGCTCCTGTAATGACCACTGTTGTTCCATATATGCATTTGTTCTGCTTGCTCAGCAGCTGTGTTAAATCTGGTGTGTTGGATTAATGGGAATGCCTATGCATGCTGTTATAACTAATCCTGAATGCTGTTGACTGTTACTAACCCATATCTGTCATAAACCTGTGACAACACAGCTCGTATGGGAAGGTCAGTCTCAGTGGACCCACCTGTCCCACCTCAGCTGGCCATGGCACCAGGCACCAGCACATCTGGGGCCCAGCCTGGGACCTCCTCCCCTGTGGGCCCTGCACCTCCTTTGGGTGGAACCGCTGCAGGGGATGGGGCTCACCCCCCTCAGAGCGGGTGGGGAGGGGAACCTGTCAAATGTCAACAGGTCTGGGCCGTGGTATATAAGGAGCTTGAGCTGGAGTATCGAGAGTGGCTACACCAGCTTGAGGGCCGAGGGGAGCTATTAGAGGGTGAGCCTGCCCCTCCTACATAGCCCCCAGCACAGCCACCTTCGGGGTCATGAAGGTGTAGTGGTGACTGCCCATGGGTGGGGACCTCAGTCCCACTGTTTCCAGTTGGGGGTTCATGGGCTTGCGACTTCCATACACCTCTCCATGTCCAAGGTGTGTACCCCCACATGTATCATATACTGGCCCTGTATGCGTCTTGTGTGTCTTGTCTGTTAACCTACCCAACCTACCTCCCCAAATATAACTACTACCCCTCCCCAACATCCCACACTCACCTGAAAAAAAATAAAAGGGCAATCTGTTCCCACAAAAACCTCTCACCACATATGTAGCTTTCCATTTCGCACACGTGTCCACTGGACACATGTAATCTGGTCTAATTGGCATCACAATGAATATATGCTGTCCTCACCCCTCTCCCAGTGCTTTGAGGGTCCAAATGTACCTGCAAATATAGTGTATATGCACAGCTGTTGCTGTAGAAGAAATGAGCAGCTATGGACCTTTCCTATACCCTTCTTGCACATGCCTAGCTATTTTCCCTATTGTCTTTCCCTCTTTGTGCCCCATTTTTCACCACTGTCCTATCAACCCCTTTTTCTTTTCTTTTAAAAGAATTAGCACCGGGGTAAGCAGCAGTAAGCACTGTTAAGCAGCGGTAAGCAGGTTTGCGCGGGGGTAAGCTATGCCTACACAGGTTGAGAGATTTGAAAAAACATAAGTGGAGGTTGGCAGTGCTTACCATCATGCAAACCCATGCAAACCCGCTTACAACTGCTTAAAAGTGCCTTAATCACTCTGTAGCCAACATCCCTTGTTCTGCCCAGCAACAAAATAAACTGCTTCTCCAAGGCTCGAACCCAGGACCCTGCACTCCATACACAAAGTGATTTATCAATAAACCATGGCAGATATACATAACCTGATGTTTTCACAAGCATATCATGCAGCGCAATCAGTCAACAGTACAAGAAATGTATTATTATCACACCACATAACCTGTTAATGCAAGAAGTCTGGACAAAGTATGCCACACTGTGAGTACAAATAGGGATATATGTCAACTAATGCTCTGATACACTTAAAAGGTTGCTAGTTACACAGTTATATGTATTAGAACACATATGTAGAAGGAGATGAAGTCTGAAACACGAAGGTGTTGCTGCTAGTTACTGACTTCAATGCTGCGATCATCCATGACAATTGCCAAGTGAATGAGGAACAGGCCAAAATATGAGCTGAACATGCATGGACATATGGACAGATATATATCTGTAAATGTAGACAGATAGACAGCTATATGTAGATATATATATATATATATATATATATATATATATATATATATATATATATATATGTATATTAATGTATGACTCATAAATAATCATATAGGTTCATAGGTAGATACTAGGCTATTTGCCCTAGGGCATTTATAAGCCTAGCCAGAGTGTATTTGGCTTCCACCTTTCTATTAGATTAGCCTACTGTGCCTCTGTAAAGTAGGTCACAGAAGGTACCCTTTTAAGATTAGTTTACTGTGCCTCTGTCTAGCAGGGACACAGGAGAGATCCCAGGGGTGAATTTGCGATTTCCCATCCACGCGTCCAAATTTCACTTGAAGAGGGTCAGCGAGGGGCTATGAACATCAATTGTATATAAATATATATATATATATATATATATATATATATATATATATATATATATATATATATATATATATATATATATATATATATATACACATATATGTATACACACACAAAAGGTATCAGTAGCCATACATATGTAGAAGTAGTGTGGAAGTACTGGGTGCAAAGTATATCCCTCAGCCACAAGCCCTTTAACTGGCACCTGTGAAATGTGTAGTGTGGCATCCATTCCCACAAATGAGAATACTGACATTAAACATATACCCACCCACAATTCAAAGGACATGACACGACACACAGGTATCCATACATAGATAACGTTTATTCCTGTACTATACAATACTGTATGCCAGTACTGACACCACATAAGGTTTGAAATATGTAATCTGTCATGAATGCAAGGCCCACACAAAACAGTAGATGCAAGCAATGTGTATATATACCATACTATGCTGTCCAGGCCAAGGCCTTCAATTAGTACAACAGTAGAAACAGGATTTGCCTTCAGGATACGTAACAATCAACAATTACAGATGTAGCTCAGCAGCCTCCAATTACACCCTGTAGTCAAGCCCTAGGGGGAAAAGTAGCACTTGTGTTAATGTCACAGTATCTTGTACATAACATTGTTTAACCTAACATCTCACTATCACACTGAATGACCCTCGTCTTAACAGTTATATCCTTGGAAAGGTGCCATAGCCTAGGTTAATGGCATAGAACCCTCCCCACCATAAAAGGCTGTACAAGGGCAAGTAACACTGTGTACCACACACTTTCCTCTGGAATGTACAAGGGCACATATGTGTTCTCCAGCTGTTGCTCCCATATATATGGACTTGGCCCAACAGTCGGTGTGGGAGTCCATGACATGACTGGGATGATAGCAGTAATGCTAGTGGTAAATAATGATAGGCCATCACCTAACAACCCTTCCTGTATCACAGCAGGACAAAAACCAGCATATATGTGGAGAACAGAGGCAGGAACTTAGGGCCATATGTGCATTATTGCTGTTACACACCCCGGAAATTGCTGGTGTTACAGGATTTTTTGCAGCATACCCTTATGCAGGGATACAACATTGAAATACAAATGGATGTAGCCATGTAATGATAGCACTGAACAGACAGAATGCTACAGATATATCTGGGACAATACCTGTGTGGTGCACAGACAGAACCTAACAGCCAATCCCCCTGGTATCATATGGATAGGCCCACAGTTGAGAGCTATGCAGACAGACAACATTTCATGAAAAGTTGTTAAAAAGCTAATAAAATTCACGTTATATTCACTGCAACAAATCAGTTTATTTGGTAAGCACTTTCGGTGGTACAAATAATCCACCTTCTTCAGACCAAGAACAACATCTAAAAATGCATATATATAATCCTGTTACTCAATTAGTTGATGATTTGCCCTATAAGATCAATCAATTAATCAATAAATAAATAAAATACAGTATTTAAATAAATGATGATGATAATAAAAATCATTCTTAATAAACAACGTTAACATACTATAAACCATGTTAAAAACTCACAAAACGTTTTTTAAAAATAATAAATATCAAAATAAATTACATAATGACTGCTACTAGGAATCACTTAAAAATCTACAGTGGTCAATATTACATTTGATAACCTTACCCAAGATGGCAAATAAAATTAATTAATAAATAAATAATAAATAATATAACATCCTGAAGAGAATGCAACCTATATATATATTTTATGTGTATATGTAAGTGTAAATGTAAAAATTGTGACATATGAATTTATATAATGAATTAAAATAAAATATATGTAGTAACTACATACTAATCAAGAACAACTATACTGAACACTATTAAAATACTATACAGATAAAAATTAATATATGAATAAAAACTGGTTAATTATGCATACCTTAATTAAAACGCCATATGTATATTATGTTAGTAAACTTATATATGACATTAATGGTTTATCTATTTAATGCTTTTAGTTTCAAAACACTTTTAATGGAAACATAGTCATTTAAACCGGGAAAGATATATGCAGCAGTTTTAATTTGCCAATACAACTCATTCTGTTCTAATAAAAGTTGCCAAGGCCCCCCTCTCGGATCTAAAGATGTCTGATGTACAACTAAAAATAAAATCTCATGAGTTGGAAATTGCAAAATATGTCTTGCAAGAGCATTGTTGACATCCCCTTTGCTAACTGCATAATAGTGCTCGTATATTCTCTGTCTTAGTTTCCGCTCGGTCTTCCCTATATAAAATGAGGGACAAACTTGACAGCATGCTACGTACACAACAGCTTTGGACTCACAATTAAAGGAACCATTAATTGTGTACTCCTTGTGATTAATGTTAACAATAGTAGTCACCTGGATGTACTTACATTGTGTGCAATGCCCGCATTTGCACATACCTTTATATGTCTGTTGGTTCTGTCCTTGATTATTTTTCTTGTACTTCTCCAACATGTTCTTAAGGTTCAGACCTCTCCTAAAAGTAAAGTGAGGTCTGATACCTAGCTTAGTACAGATAGCTGGTTCTTCCAAAATAACTGCCCAATTTTTAATAAAAATCTCCTTGACCCTTATAGTGTTAGATGAAAAAGTGGACAAGAAACTGAGATGTAATGGTTTGTCTTCCTCGACAATTGTGTCATTCTGTTGTATAATTTGACTAATATTGAAAGTCTGAACCTTAAGAACACGTTGTCTGTAGGTCTGGAACCTTACCCAAATGTGGATTTGGCCTGTATCTGCAGGTTCTGCTGTAAGAGGTATTGCTCCCTGCTGTCTGTAACACTGATGTCCACACACAGGAAGGATGTCATCCATACTGTAAAGGTGAAGGGACAACGCCCACAGAAGGCAGCAATTTATACTACAGGGTTGCCATGACAGTGGTTCTCTGAAGTACTACACAGCAGGCTGCATGTAATTAACAACTGGTGGACACTGACTGGTGCAGAGGCCACCACCTGATCATGTGCAGTACCAACAAAAGCATGCTGCAGTCTATTCAAACCAGCTCAATCACTCTACTGGAGAGACAGAGAGAGAGGGAGAGAGAGAGAGAGAGAGAGAGAGAGAGAGAGAGAGAAACATTCAGGAAAGTTCACAAAGCTCAGGGTTGTGTTACAGCAGAAACAACATAACAGGTATGTGAAACAGATATGCATTTACTGGCATGTAGTATATGGCATGGAATAATAGGATGTATACTGTGAAAGGATGTATATGTGCCATCAGTACTTGTTCCTGTAATGATGTTTTGCCCAACAACTGCACTGGACAGTAGTGTCAGTCCCTGTGGGCAGTGGGATATACCTGTCAAATGTGCAGACCAGCAGTGAATGGCAAAAATGTGACTCATGATATCTGTGTTCTGTAAATTACTGTGGTCAACGGTTGGTGGGGGTATTAATACTGCCATGATAGACACATGAGTGAGAGACCACACCACCTGCAGGACAGTCACGTTAAAGTGTAGCATAGCACACCCAACTGCCATTGCAGTATAATATGCTTATCTAAAGTTTGTCACCATATATAACCCCCTAATGTTAGTCTGTGTTCACATGTGACACCTGTCTGTGTTGCAGCAAGGCAAAAGAGTTCAGCTGTGAAGTAAGGAAGGTACATGAGTGTGGTCCAGATGTTCGTATGCACCTCACATACAGATACATATATGTGTGATACATATGCCTCCAGGTGATGTAGCACATACCCATGTCTCTGTGGAGCTCCCTATGCACAAGACCCTTGATCTAACTGTGTGACAGACACATGTCAGTGTGTACTCCATGGGGGGGGACACCATCCCCTGAGGTGGTTCCACATGAAGGTAGGGATGGAACAGTAGATAATGAGGTTACATGGTGGGTCACGGATGTGATGTGGACTGGTAACATGTACATATTAGGTTGGAGTGGTGTTCCTGCTGGCAAATAACCCTTACACATACTGGTGTGTAACTGTCATGGAACATATGTGGGCTGTAATAGTCCACATAATTCCAGAACATGTCCAACAGCATGCATAGATATCCCCAATATCACAGAATGGCAGATGTGTAGCAATCACATAGCAGGCCTACCACATGCATATGTGGAAACATAGTGGCAGTGACAATGGCATGCAGGTGAAATATCCTGTAACAGCCCAGCAGCTCTAGTGTCCCCACAGGAAGAATGTCAATAAACACATAGCATAAAGTGTTGTACAATACAATATATGACCCAATGGTACACATACCAGACACATACCACTAGCGTAGTGTGAACATTATGTTGGAACTGATATGGTGGCGGGAGACTGATATGTGTATTGTATTATGGTAAACTTGACATATGAGTTGCTCAGACATATTTCCATCATTATGTCTTTCAGGGAGTATGGCACACCCGTGGAATCCCACCTACAGTGCCGCTGAGGAGGAGATTATAATCACTAGCATCATCCACAGCTACCAGCTGTTGTTCTCATGGACAAAACCAGCCGTTGAGAACAAAAAACCTTTATCTGACAACAAAGCTTTCAGGCAAAACCCTTTCTCAATGTTTAACACAAGGTATGATAAAATCACATGTTTAAGTACAAGCCCGCAACATCACATGACCCGCAGCCATGGTAATATGATCTAATTTAATACAAAATTTACATATAAAAATAAAAATAAATAAAAACGTGCTTATTTATAATCACATATAAAATATAAAATATATGTGTGTTTATGATTTACAGCTAACAGGTGATATTTCATTAGATTTATTCCATTTTTTTTACTGTGCCGTGCCCTATAGTACCGCAACTTTATGGTATACCAAAATTGCATAAGTCACAGGATAACCCCCCCAATGAGACCTATTGCCTCGGGCAATGGGTGGGTTACTTAACCCATATCCCTATATCTGCAAAGGCAATTACAACCACTGTTAAATATTTGTCACACAGTGCTTAAAGATTCTAGTGATTTTCTAGTCAAACTTAAGAATTGGTATATGAACATGGATTTATCTGTAGATATTTTTGAACATATATACATGGTGGTAATGGATATTACATCGTTGTTCACCGTAATTCCTAATGACCATGGGCTGGATGCCATAAGAGAGTTCTTGATGACACAATCCAGTTTTTCAGTTAGGCATACAGAGAATATATGCATGTTATTAGATCTAGTATTAAGAAATAACATATTTTTGTTTGACAGGGAAAATTATTTGCAGCAAACTGGTGTGGCAATGGGTACACCAGTAGCAAATACTTATGCCAATTTGGTTCTTTTCCAGTGGGAGAAGATGTATGTAAATAATGGGGAGAGGCATTTGAATGAAAACCTGATATTTTATCAAAGGCTTGTGGATGATTGCTTTTTGCTATGGAAAGGCTCACTTGTTGAATTAGAAGAATATATTTTGTTTTTGAATAATACAACTGTTTTTTTTAAATTTAAGTTTGAATATGCATCTAGTATTATTAATTTCCTAGATATAACAATAACTAAGAAGGGTAATGTGATTAATATAACAGTGTTTAAGAAAGAAGTATCATCTGGAAGGTACTTATTTGCGTCAAGCATGCATGCTCCTCATGTCTTTAAGGGCATTATTAAGGCACAGCTGGCTCGTATTAGTAGACTCAATACTGATAATGTTGCATTTATAAAACAACTAAATGAAGCGTGTCTTGAATTTAAGAAAAGTGGATATCCATCCCACTTGGTACATCAAGTTAGTGAGCATATTACATCTAATAGACATACTCTTTATAAACCTACCTTCGCACAGATGCCCGAAATATTTCATGAAACGTTAAATACTCCACTAGATGGAGTTGGATTAAGATTCATTACTTCTTATAGTACTATGTCAACTACAATCAGGAACATAGGAAATACTGGAAGGTTCTTTTAACACTGGATGATGTTAAGTTGGTGGTAGGGGACAGAGCTCGTTTTGCCTATAGAAATATGAGGACAATAAAGAGTATGTTATCTTATAAGGATTTTGATAGAGCAAATTTTATATCTCCTGGCTTGTCAAGAAAAGGTACTTTTTGTTGTTATAATTGCAGTTGTTGTGTAGACATTTTACAACAACGTGATGCATTAAATCCTGTGAATACATTTGTTCATCCTGTTTCAAAAAAAGTATATACTTTTCACTGCTCTGCTACTTGTGCAACAAGTAATATTGTTTATTTGGCAACATGTGATATTTGTCCCTCCTTTTATGTTGGAAAAACTACAAGAAAACTTAAGGACAGGATTATAGAACACAAATCCAACATAAGGAAAGGAAGTGACACCAATGCTTTGTCGAAGCATGTAAAATGTTATGGTATATCCCATAGTTTTAAGTTTAGAGTTATAGATATTGTTAGTGTGTCTATTAGGGGGGGGGTTATGTAATTTATTAGATCTTAGGGAATATGACTGGATTGTAAGATTATCAGCAGATGGGTTCCCAGGCTTGAATGCAAGTGTTTCATTAAAGCCTGTTCTGACTAAGATACAACACACAAGATTAAAATGAAAAATATATATATTTTGTATTTATTTTTGAATACATATATTTTATATAGAATATGCATATATTTTATATTTTATATGTGATTATAAATAAGCACGTTTTTATTTATTTTTATTTTTATATGTAAATTTTGTATTAAATTAGATCATATGACCATGACTGCAGGTCATGTGATGTTGCGGGCTTGTACTTAAACATGTGATTTTATCATACCTTGTGTTAAACATTGAGAAAGGGTTTTGCCTGAAAGCTTTGTTGTCAGATAAAGGTCTTTTGTTCTCAACGGCTGGTTTTGTTCATTTTGTCTATATACAGCAGTATTGGTCACCATGTTCTTATGGACAAGCCAGGACCAGCAGGAGAGAACAGCCATGTGGAATGATGTGGTCCGCATGGTGAATGAGGTGGGGATGCACAGCCATACATATGATCAGGTCTGCCACCATTGTAGTGACGACCTCCGCCAAGTACGTCGCCATGTCACTGCCATGTGGGGTGACCACCTTGCAATGGGGGGGGCATAACATCCATCCCCCGCCTCACCAGAGTGGAGGAGCTGCTCATGAGCCTGGTAGCACCTGCCTGCCTACAAGAGCTACAGACTTATACAGTCATGGAGGTGGGTGCTACACACACACCAGACATGGAGCATGCAGGTAAGGTTCCAGGGCATATCAGTAGACTACTGTAGTGTATGCATCTCTACAGGTAGATCATGCATATGTGAGATGTGGGGTCTGTTGCTGTGTAGTACTGATAAGCAGTAATGCATAAGCTGTAGTACTGTGGACTTCAGCTGTTGTTGTACTGTAATATTGCAGCCACCTTATAGCAATGGCACAGCTGTGGCCACTGACATCAACTCTATACCATCTCAATGTAGGCACCTCTGGGATACCAGCAAGACAATGGCTGGATGCCGGTGAGTATGGTTTAAGGTTATGCTTGGTAATTCACTGTACATGTCATAGCTACGATGTAGGCCATGTACACATCTAACACACCTACCCATAATGCATGCTGTACATGTGCACTGACAGAGCACACTCCTCACTAATGGAATTACCAGCCTCAAACACATGCAATACACAGTCCATCCCAGACAACTGTGGCTACACTCCAGTGCACATTGCCCAGGCACAGTTGACATCTGCCCAACATACACAGCTATGTCATACACAGAGCAGTTGAACATGCTACATATAAAGACATCCCACTCCCTCTGCTAACACACGCTCAAGGGGCCTAAACCTCATCAATACATTACAGAGAACATACTGGAGGGCTATGGCCCTATCCTGGGGAATCCCCACACTCTGGAATGGACTACCCATACATGTCAAGCAATGCTACTCATTGGCCCTCTTTACTGAAACACTTGGCAATTGGATGGGAAATGGGGAATTCACCCTGGGTAGTATGTCTGTGTCACAGCCTGACAGGGGCACAGGGAAATAACATTAGTGGGTGGTGCATGGCTGGGAACCCCTGTGGCTAGGTTTATGTAGGCCCCAGGACCAATAGACCAGTACTCACCTGTGAACCTATGTCTACCACAGGCAGCATCAGCGAGGGTTCAATCATGGTCAATAATGGTCTCTACACTCACCATAGGTACAGTATATTGTGTCTGTGGTCAGTCTAACGGTAGTCTATCACTCATGCATGCACCACTGATGATGACATCTATGAATACACATCAAGCATTCACTAAACACGTGTCCACATGTGATCCAGAAACACACAAAGGCTGTGAGCAGCAGCGGAAACACAACTGACACACAGATACACATCCTGTAATGGTGTGTACACCTGTGAGGTATGGTGCACATTATATGCCAGGGTGCTGAGCAGAAGCACAGCAATGCTGTGGACATGGGTGTAGTGAGTTCCAGGGGGGGGCCATCACCTACTGACAGAAGCCATGTATCACAGCCATGTATAATGTTGGTAACGGGGATTGACTACAGTTGCACTGCATGCTGTTGAGCAACACATGTCCTGCATGCTGACATGTGTGTAATTACAGGTTTGTGTGTGATACTGTACTGCACCATCGCCTGCTATTGTGTGTGTTATGGGGGTGTGGGAGCTGTCTGTAGGTGCTGTCTGGTGGAGTGTACGGGTTGCCATGTATGTCGACTGCATTGTGTATGTCTGTGTGTGTGGCCATGTCTGCACACACGTGTGTGTGTGTGTGTGTGTGTGTGTGTGTGTGTGTGTGTGAGTGTGTGCGTGCATGTGTGTGTGTGTGTGTGTGTGTGTGTGTGTGTGTGTGTGTGTGTGTGTGTGTGTGTACTGTTTAGCGGTGATGTACAGGTCTTCAAGTCTGTTCCTTGTTTTCCCCTCACAGGTGGCGAGGTGGGGCTGGGTCCCCCATGCAGGGAATCTGATGTCACTGATACGGGGTGTGAGTGGCCTAAAAAGCATTGCTCTCTACTCAGTCAGACACACACAAGCCAGGTCGGGGGTTAGAATACCTACCTAAATACTTTCTCACACTACAGCAGTACACAGTTACAGGATGCGCTATGGAGATTACTGGGCTAGGATTTCCCCAGAGGTGTATTTCTAGGTGAGTGACATCAGCGGCCTTGCCAAAGTTGGTATATGAATTGTACAGGATGTGAGTGGCCTAAAAAGCATTGCTCTCTACTCAGTCAGACACACACAGATTCACACACAACCACACAATTGCCAGGTCTGGGGTTAGAACACCTACCTAACTACTTTATCACACTACAGCAGTACACAGTTACAGGACACACTAAGGAGATTACTGGGCTATGATTTCCCCCGAGGTGTAGTTCTAGGTGAGTGACATCAGCAGCCTTGCTAATGTTGAGTATATGAATTGTACAGGGTGTGAGTGGTCTAAAAAGCATTGCTCTGTACTCAGTCAGACACACACACACACATTCACATAGTTGTCAGGTCTGGGGTTAGAACACCTACCTAAATACTTTCTCACACTACAGCAGTATGCAGTTATAGGACACACGATAGAGATTACTGGGCTATGATTTCCCCAGATGTGTATTTTTAGGTGAGTGACATCAGCATCCTTGCCAAAGTTGGTATATGAATTGTATGGGGTGTGAGTAGCCTAAAATACATTGCTCTCTACTCAATCAGACACACACAGATTCACACACAAACACACAGTTGCCATGTCTGGGGTTAGAACACCTACCTAACTACTTTCTCACACTACAGCAGTATGCAGTTACAGGATGTATTACGGAGATTACTGGGCTATGATTTCCTCAGAGGTGTATTTCTAGGTGAGTGACATCAGCAGCCTTACCAAGCTTGTGTATATGAACTGTACAGAATGTGAGTAGCCTAAAAAGCATTTCTCTCTGCACAGTCAGTGACAGAGAGACACGCACACAAACACACACTCATACAGTTGGCAAGTCTGGGGTTAGGACTACTACCTATTTTATTTTATTTATTTTACATATATTTTATATCAGTTATAGATCTGTGTTTTATTTCAATTGCTATTTTTTCTTGTGTATGTTTGGAGCTTATCTCCCTGGGCCTCCACTGTAAATGGAGTTTGTTCCAATCGGACTATCCCGGTCAACAAATGTAAAATAAATAAAATAAATAAATAAAATGCCCGATATGTCTGGTCCACTGTTGTTTGCTGACATGGCCTTCATGTGTTTAAGTGTGTGAGCATACCCAGTATGGCCTTTCAGTATGTTGTTGACTGACATTGCCTTCATTCCACTGTGTGTATGAGCATGCCCAGTATGGCCATCTATATTGCATGTGTGGATCAAGTCCAGGTAGTTTGTACTGCAGTGTTGACCTTTGTGTTGTACACCAACAGGTAGCATGCTGTGTCTGCAGGGTATATATCGGTCATTTGGCATTGACTGTTGCTACATTTCTGCATAGCGGGAGGGGGCACCTGACTGTTTCTACATTTCTACACAGTGGTGGGGGGGCACACCTGACTGTTACTATAAGTGTACGTAGGATGGTGGGGCACACCTTACACTTTTACACATTTTCTAGGACTGTACTTGTATGTCGGGTAAACCATTTCAGTCTGTAGTCTTACCTATCGTGCTGGCTAGAGGCATACCAGTGTACTTCAGATCTTAGCTTTAACTACCTATATATTAGTTTCTGAATTCCTAGCCTTCACAACTTACATCCAACTGGCTGGTCTGCTGTAGTCTGTCTGTGTCAGCCTGGGGTAGGGGTTACCCATAGGGCTCATTCAGAGGCCATAGTACAACATTTGTTTGTGTTTGTCTACACCTATCCTGCTGGCTGTGACTGTTGTTGGGTATGTGCCCCTCCCCCCAACTGGCATGTGTGAGTCACTTACATTGTGGGTGTCCCAGTATTGAGGGTGGTGCTGCAGGGCTGCTTATGTCGGATGCACATAGTACACTCCCTATACATGGTTGAGCACAGTTAGTGTCACGTTTGGCATCCCTTTTACTGTATGTGCGAGTCAGAGAGAGGTGTCATTCCTTGGGTTCCTACTGTGTCAGTGCATGTGCTATGCGTTGCCTCTTTGCCAAGGCCAGGGCATACTGAGTACTCCTCCTTCTGCCTACTGGGGCAGTCACAGGTTGTTCCTCCTCCGAGTCACTCTGCACCTGTGCAGGCCTTGGCACTGGTGGGGGGTTGTGTGGCCCTGCCCCATGCTGTTCCTGATGCAGCTGTTTGCGCAAGATCATATTGTGTAGCATGGCACAAAAAAGGACAATTTGGGTACATGTAGTTGGTGAGTACTGCAAGGCTCCACCGGATGTGTCCAGGCACCAGAACCATGACTTGAGCATCCCAAACACATGGTCTATTATGATTCATGTTTGTGCGTGTGCCTCATTATAGAGTTCTTGTTTGGGTGTGTGTGCATTTCTGATGGGTGTCATCAGCCATGACTCCAGTGCGTATCCTGCATCCCCCACTAGGTGACCGTGTGGGATGTCCCCATTGGCAAATGTCTGGTACAGCTGTGTCAGATGCCAGATGTGGGAAATGTGGTAGATTCCAGGGCAGCCAGCACACCCATTCATTATTATGCCCTGGGCATCGCACATGACCTGGCAGTTGATGGGAGGGGAAGCCCTTGCGGTTGATGTAGACCCTACCCTGCTCACCTGATGGTGCTTTAATGCGTATGTGCGTGCAGTCTATTGCACACACTACCTCAAGGTATTCTGCTATTTGGTGGAAGAGACGCATATTGCTGGCCAACGCCTCACAGGTGATGGGGAAATATACGTGCTCACCGACATGTGCTGATATGGCATCCAGGAGCTGGTGGAGTACCCTGGATGCTGATGCCTGTGAAATCCCCATCATATCCCCAGTTGGCCTTTGGAAGGTACCTGTAGCTAGTATTCTTAGGCCTGCACATACCTTGGTATCCACTGGGATGGGTTACCCCCTGTTAGTTCTGTGTGTCAGGTGTGGCCGGCACAGCTCAACAATTTGCTGTAGGAGGTCCCTGTCCAGCCTATAGCACTCCACTATCTCCAACTCATGTAGCCCTTGGTAGGTTACCCTGGGTCTGTACACTCTTCTCCATCTCCTCACTGTGGATTGCTAAGAAGCATTCACATCCTCACCACCCTCAGCCTCTTGCACATGCTGGTTTATGATAGCAAAAGCAGCCCCTAACACTTTTTCTCTTGCTTTCGTTTTGTAAAATTTCCCCATCTGTATACATCAGTGGTGCAGAGTTTTTGGGAAAAACAAGGGGGAAAGGTGTTTGCATAGTTTATAGTGGGGTGCTGGGCTGGGCTGGTCTGCTGCCTGTGTAATTGGCTGATTCTGATACATTTCATCTGTCAGCTAAGCTAATTCTCCTTGATTACCTTCCTACTGCTGTTTTCCCTTCCCATTGCCACCCTGTTTAAGCCCGTGTGCGCGTTGCGCAAATGGAGTGCTCACATGTGCACAGAGCTGCTTTTTCCTGGTTTAGCTTCCTTTTTCTTCCTGTAAAACCCAGTGCATGGTGCGCACACCCGCTTACACTTTGTAAAGAGTGCTAGGCAGGTTTAGACACACCCCTAGCTTAGCTGTGCTAGGCTAGGAGCAATCCAGAGCCACAGATCTCCAATCCACTTACAGTATGCCTGACATCCCCCCATGATGTCACCTATATCCTAGCCTTACACCCAGCTATTTATAATCTTACACTCTTGGGTTCTGCCTCACACCCTGGGAAAATCTGGGATGCACTAACCTTTCCCTCATTTGCATAGGATTGCCTGCTAATGCATAGTTACATTTCCCACACTGAGCCAGCAACCATTACCCACTGGCCAGGTTGTCTTCTGTCTGCCATTCACTTGCATGGCAGAATACTGATTTTAGTTAGAATGCTTATTTTAGGTTTATTTTATTATTTTCCCCCCAATCCCATTTGCGCGCCGCTGCCCTATGCTTAAACAGGCGAGGTCAGCGAAAATAAATAAAAGTTGTTTATTTTTTTTTCAACAGTTTGCAGTGCCAATGGCCTTCTACTTGGCCATTGGCATGCTTCCTCAATGATATGCAGCCTTTATTTGGGGCTGTCATAGCTCCGTTTTGTGGATTGCAGAGATGTACTCGGTTACTAACCGAGTACATTTCTGCACACTGCACTCGTCCTGCACGGACAGCTGCCAGCTTCCTGGATCACATTTTACCCTCATTTGCATGGTTTTCACCTGCAAATGAGGGTAATTTGCATACAGAAGCTCAGTCCATGCAGGATTAGTCTAAGAGCTCACGTGAACGTTCCGGGAGCTCGTTCCTGGATCGCACGTTGGCCATATTGCCGAAAATAGCTCTTAGACTAATCCTGCACGTTCTACAGGGCTTTATAAATCCGGGGGATTATGTCAGTAAAGTGGTATACATGGAGATTATAAGAAGTATTATGTCAGTAAGGTGGTATATATGGGGGATTATAAGAAGTATTATGTCAGTAAGGTGGTACACATGGGGATTATAAGAAGTATTATGTCTGTAAGGTGGTATACATGGGATTATAAGAAGTATTATATCAGTAAGGTGGTATATATGGGGATTATAAGATGCATTTTGTCAGTAAAGTGATATACATGGAGATTATAAGAAGTATTACGTAAGTAAGGTGGTATACATGGGGATTATAAGAAGTATTATGTCAGTAAGGTGGTATACGTGGGGATTGTAAGGTGGTATACATGGGGATTATAAGAAGTAGTATGTCAGTAAGGTGGTATACATGTGAATTATAAGAAGTACTATATCAGTAAAGTGGTATATATGGGGGGATTATAAGAAGTATTATGTCAGTAAGGTGGTAGACATGAGGATTGTAAGGTGGTATATATGGGGATTATAAGATGTATTATGTCAGTAAGGTGGTATACTTGGGGATTATAAAAAGTATTATGTCAGTAAAGTGGAATACATGTGGATTATAAGAAGTATTATGTCACTAAGGTGGTATACATGGGGATTATTAATGAGGGATCAAAGATAAAATGGACTCGAAGAAGCAGTAAGCCTTGCTGGAAGTTGTAGAAAGGTATAGTTACTAATGGATTTGTACATGAGGAAGAGAAGAAGTTGTTTCCAGGACCTGTTTAAATATATAGATCTTCCAAGTGTATGTGTCCAGTGGTCATAGAGGGGATGGCACAGTGACATTTTTTGGAGGACAGAGGATTAATCAAAAGATTCTATCTGATATCATCTAAATGTCAGTAACATTTCTTAGAAATATGTTAAAAAGGAAGTCCATGTGAAACATGATCATACCTTCTCCCAAGCATTCCATAAAGTTTTCTATAAAATCCAATGCTGCTTCTCAAACTGGATTCAACTACCCTCATGCAAATAATAAGAGGTCATATATTTAAACAGGCCCTGCAAACAAACCACTGAAAAACAGCTGTGGGACATGCAAAAAAAAAAACAATATTTTTTTCAGGGGGCCAAGCCCCCTTGCCCCTCACACACTCTGCTAATTATATATACTAACTCTCGGTAAGATCATATTCCCCCTCCAGGAAATGTTCGATCTTGGACACCTGTCAACTAGCTGTTTAGTTGATCACAAATGGTTGACTAAACAGCTGTTGACTAAATACATATTCGAGCAAAGGGACGGAATCATATATATGTGTGTAAATGTTTGTCACTTTACGGTAGTCATTTGTGGTCTTAGCTCCACAGGAAGTTATACACTTTTACATGTGTACCCTTATATTATAATTTCTTTGAACTGCTGCTTTTGAACATCTCTCAAGGACTCCAGCTGAGGTTTTATGAAGCCTCTATCAACTATCTCCTGTTAACTTTGTGCACCTTTAATAATCCAGCATTGAATAATTCTTCAAATGTACACCTTTCCTGATGCACTCAAATATTTGCCTTTGTCTCCATCCTTCCTTCTGTTCCAAAAACACAACATTCTGTATTCATTTTAAATAATATATAAAAAGTTATATGTCAGTCAGCAAATATTACAGAGGTAATGATGACATAATGTGATTGACAGCCTTTAACCCATAGAAACACCTATGATTAATTAACCCACAGAAACACCTATGATTAATTAACTTACTATGGTGTTTAAATAAGTACAACTCAACATTTTTTATGAAATATAACCCTCCTTCTGGGGGCATACCAGAAGGTCTATGGATATAACAACAATTTAAACTCCCATCTGGAGGCCTGTCATGGGAACTTTGCCATTCTCCCATTTCCTTTTTTGCCAGATATATGTTTATTTACTTATCTGTATGTTTACATATTGAGCAGTTCATGTATCTGGTGCACTTCCTTTCCACACCAACAATTATCTGTTTCTTACCTAGTCTAACAGAGCCTGTACCCCCATGAGCAGGCTCTTGTATCTCAGCATCTGATCCCACTCCCACATTTTATCTTCTATTTATCTTCTCTTGCTTTATAATTCTTCTTGCTGAATACAAAAACCTGTTTATAAGAACATAGAATCATAGGGAGTGACTACGCTATTGGCCCTGAGGCCCTTATAATTATAAGCCTGGCCAAATGTTTAGCCCATGTTTAAACAAGTCAGCACCAAATTCCCCTGTCCAACAGGGGACATGGGTGGAATACCAGGGATGTATTTTCTGTTTCCAATCCAGTTATCCAGGTTGTGCTTAAAAAAGGGGTAAAGAGGTACTCTGCTTGATATGGAGATGGAGTCTATTCCACAGATCAGGGGATACAAATCTGTCCCACCAAATCCTATTGATGTCACAGACCAGGTTGAGGCCACATGTGCAAATTACGTGAGTGGAACTTGACAGCAGTCCCATCAAGGTGGGGTCTGAGATTACCTTGTATGCCACACAGAGGTCACCTCTAAAGGGGTCTGTATGAAAATAAATAGAGGAATAAGGCTTTTAGCCTATCTGTGTATGGTAGATTTTTGAGGCCCTTGATTCTTCTGGTGAGGAACCTCTGTGGTTTCTTCAGCTGCTGCATGTTGTTTGTGAGGTACATGCCAAATGGGGCATTGTAGTCAATAATGGGCCTTATAAGGGAAGAATACAGGGGTGTTATGACCTCCTTGTCCTTGGATGAGATACCCTTACTTATGAGGTGAGCCCTGAAGAAAGCTTTCTGTACAATGGAAGCAACATGGTGGTCAAAAGTCAGGTTGCTATCAACCTGGGTGCCCAAATCCCTCATGACTGATTGCGTGCTTAGGACGTTGTTATTAATGTGATAATTTGTGGGGATGTCACTCTTCCCAAAGGGGATAATGATGCATTTTTGGTATTCAGCTTGAGGCCATGTTTCTGGCACCAGTCATTTGTTTGGGTGAGAACCTTTTGGAGAATCTCCACATCAGTAGGGGAACTGATGACAGTGCTCAGCATGCAGTCATCTGCAAACTTAGTCATAGCCCACTAGGTTTGACCTGCACCTCAGAAAAGTATATCACAAACAACAGAGACCCCAACACCAAACCCTAAGGTATGCCACTCATTACGGGTCTTCTGCTTGAGGTGGCTTCCTCTATTTTGACTAGATGGGTTCTATCAGTGAGTCAGTTAGTTACCCATCTGGTAACATATGGATTGATGCCTGGTTGAGAGGTTATCTATTATGCCCAAGTAGTAAGGAATAGTGTCAAAGGCTTTGGCCAGGTCATGGTAGGTAGTGTGGACCGTCTTCCCTGTGTCCATGGCTTTGGTGACTGTCTCAAAGAACTTGACCAAATTTAACAGACATGACCTCCCCTTGAAGAAGCCAAACTGTGTGGCATTGAGTGTTTGGAGGTTGCCAATCTCCTTGTTAATGAGGTCCATGATAATCCATTCCATGTCCTTGCCGATCAGGCTAGTTAGGCTATAATTTCCCGGATTGGTGGACACCCTACCTTTGTGTAAAGGGATGACAGTTTCTGTCCTCCACTCAGCTGGGTGAAGCTGGTACTCAGGCTTTGGTTGAATAGGGAGCCTAATGGTGCTGCAAGTTCCTGCCTGAGTTCACATAGGATCCATCCTGGGATGTTATCGGGTTCCATGGAGGCTGTAGTTTTTGCCTTTGAGACAGCAGTGGTGACCTGTTCCCTAGATATAAGGGGAAGGGGGCAGGTACTGGGGATGTCCTGATTTACTGATGGGGGAGAGAGGGGTGAAGTTTTCACTGAATATGTCAGCCAGCAAGTTTGCTATATCTACAGCATTTGTATGTGTGGTGTCCTTGACCACCAGTTCTGAACAGACCTGGGTGCTTCGTTAGAGAGTGAGGACATATGTGAATATGTGAATAAGACCTTATGATTGTCCCTAGTAGATATGGCCAATCTGGACTCAAAGTTTTCTTTGGAGGATTTCACTAGTGCTCTTATTTACTTGTTCATGCTAAGGAGAGATTACTTCCAATTGGGCACCTGCTCCTTCTTGGTCCTGGACAGCAATTTTTTCCTTTTGTTATAAAGTTTATTTATTGCAGATTTCCACCAGACAGGTTTACTCTTCCTTGCAAAGGATGATTTAGTCATGTTGGGTATTCCTGGTTCCATGCATCTATACAGATGCTTGTATAGTGCTTTGGTGTAGTTTTGGATACTGGTGCCAGTTCCTAGAGAGGGGAAGGGGGCTGTGAAGCTGTTTATACCATCCTTTAGGAGGGTGTAATCAGCTTTGAAGAAGCTTTGAAGAAGTTTTTTGGTTTGACCCTAGCTATAGGGGGTCTGGGGAGATGGTGACTTTGAAACTGACTATCACCACCTTTTTAAGTTTGCTCCTCTTTTTCCAGCTCAGTGTTATGGCACTTTGGGTGTTGATAATTTTCCTTTCCCTGTTTCTTTCTATCCTTCTTCTCCTTTACTTAACATCTAGATATAAGATTGTCATTTTTCTTGACTAGTCCTTCCTATATTCCCATGTTGTTGTTGTTGTGTCTTTTGGCTTTTCCCGGTTAGAGGTTACCACAGCGGAACTCCAGTCCGCTAATGATTGGAAGTTGATTTTTATGTACTGAGTTGCCAGCCCTGACACACAACCTTCAACGAAGGAACGCCCATTCACGCATGTCTCCAAGCAGAAGACGCTCTAGCTGAGAATCAAACTGGACGGCGTCTTACTGTGAGGCGGCAATGCTACCACAGCACCACCATCGATTCCTTACATATTTCTTGTGCCCATCTGCACTCTTACGAAAATGGGCATCATATCAGTTTCTTCTTCCTTTGACAGGTTCTTTGTTGTAAACACAAAAGCAGGAATGGTGGCAAATATGCAGTCATGAAAAAGAAATTTATTTATGTAGACATGAAAAAGAAATTTATTTATGCAGTCATGAAAAAGAAATTTATTTATGCATATTTTCCACCATTCCTGCTTTTGTGTTTATTAGTTGTTTTGCCAGTTTGCGTTGATAGGTTCTTTGTTGTGTTTACTTTCCTAAATCTATGGTCTCAGTTGTAATTCTGATAATTTCTTGTCACTATGTTGTAATGGTCTTCCATCCTTCCTCCTTCTTCCATTTCTTCTTTCTCTCTTACTGTGGCATTTTCTTCAGTGTCCCTCATGTCCATGTATATCATCATCATTCCTATTATTTAATTGTTTTTCCCCCCATTTTCCTCATGAGGTGTGTGATGACCCACTACTAGACCAGTAATCCAAGAGCCTCAATCCTCACCACTGGAAATAGTGGAGGACGTACACTGGGAGGATGACAGGTACACACACAGTATTTCCAGATATAGCTCTCTGCATCAAGTGCAATTTCCCTTAAGAGCACACAGAGACCACAGTCAGTCTAAGGATGGTTTCTCCAGATCCCCAATAAGACTTCCCACTGGCAAAGCTATAGAGTTGAGAACTCAGCTGAGTGACCAAGCCAAGACCTACCAGCACTCTCTCTGTCCAACCGGTGCTTCATGTCCTGGCCCAAGTAGCTGACACACACACTCCTTGAGGTTTGATTTACACACCCACACACACACACACACACACACACACACACACACACACACACACACACACACACACACACACACACATACACACACCTGGGAAAGGCTAGCCCCCTTCTGCACAAACCATAAGGTAGTTACCACTGCCACCAATGAACTCCTCATCAGCTACTTTAAGGCCCTCAACAAAGGGTGTCCAATCTTATTGTGTAATATTAATATTAAAATAAATGGTAGTTTGACCAAGAGCAAGACTATTAACAGTGGTCCACACAATGTCACCAAATACATATGCAAGTACTCTCAAAACTTAAATATCTCTACAAAGAGCAGCCACAATGAAAGGTTTAAATATATTTAATAATAAATAATAAAATAACAAGAAAATACTCAGTATATATTCACAGTGACATCAAAGTTCAAAACCACAGGAAATATTTAAAACAACATTGCAGGATAGTTTCAAATAAATAAAGAAAATATATAAACTAAGCTTCACTATATTCCAAAATGAATCTAAGAGAATTACTATACCCTAGAAACTTACTTCATTAGAGCAAGACAGATGTTGAGGTGATTGGTTCTTGTCAGGTCCAAGACAGAATACAGAATGTCCTGTCTCACTAAGAGACTTCTCAAATTAATATCTCAAATATTACTGCTGGGATAGCTTGCAGAATGACATCATTTCTTGTCATCTGACTCTATCCCAGGTGAAACCCCCACTGATGGAAGCTGACAGTATTTAGCATCTACCTGTGAAAATACATAGATCTCAGATCTTTGGCAGATGCTGGAAACCATAAAACAATTACATTCCTCCACATTTCAAGACTAGTAATTATTTCACCCTAAAGACAATACAGAAATCTTCTCAGTGCAGACTCTGTGTCTCTAGCTCATTGAAAACTGAAATATACCATCTTTTATTGCATAGCCATAAAGTAATTTAATTTCAGCTATTTTTCTGAAGTTAACCTCTTTTATTCCAGTTTCCACTGTTAAAATATACATATTTAAACAGTTACAATAGCACATGCACATTTATGTTCTATTACAGTAGGGCACACTGTGGTTACATTTCAAACAGCACTTTGCAAAAACCTTTTCAACACACACTTCTGTACCAGTAGTTTGATATACACATGACATACAGTTCTGATACATTTGTAACACAAGCATCTTGTATAAATCATATTGCTATTCACAAATGACATATAATTATTTACAAAATTCTAGATAGTTCTGCTGGCAGTATCCCCCTTTGTCACAGGGTGTTTTCTTTCTTTATTTTTCTTACTCTGCTTTCCCATTTCTGCTACTCTTTTTCTCTGTCCATTTCTTTTTTAGCCTCAGATATGTCCACCTCTCCTCTTTTGACAACCTGAATCCCTGCATAAGTTCCTCTCTTTGTCTTCAGTACTCACTGCCTGCATTCCTATTTTGTTGATGTTCCTTAATTCCTTTATCCCTAGGCTTCTCCAGTTTTTTTCTGGCCTGCTTTTTTTCCTCTTTAGTTTCCACAGCCTTTTCTGTCCCTACCTTCTTTTTTCCCATCCTCCTCCTCTCATTTCATTTTCCATCATCTCTCATTGTCACTGCTGTTTTCTCCCAATATCTCTCCCTCATTCTCTCTTTCTGGCCTTCTCTCTCCTCCCCATAGCCTTCCATTCACACCTCTAAATTATATTTTAAGACATGTGGGGTGGTGGGACTCCCAATCCCCATTTTCTCTGTTTAGCCCAAGTTTGTTGTTTGCCATTCTCTTCCCTCTCTTTCTCCCTATCTAATCCTTGACTTCGTCCTGGGTGTTCCCTAGTCTTTAGTCTCATTAAGTTCCTTAGAGTGTGGCTTACCAATGGGAGTACCAATATCCTGACTGCATACTGCAATGACACTTTCCGGTTCTATGTATGTTAACCTAACCCCTCAGTGCAACCTTGATTTTACCTCAGTCTGTCCTTTTCACAGTGTGCCCTACAGGTAGCCCTTGGCACTTTTTGAACTCCTCCATCTATATTTCTCTCACCTTCTCCTTCTTCCTTTTTCCCTTATCAGTCTTACCAGCACAGCTGTTTTCTTCATATATCTGAGACCTAACACTGCTTCAAACTGTATGAAAAGCAGGAGCATTTCCTTTAGTGTTGCCTGTTTTTATTATGCATTTATTTTATTTATATTTGTTTACTGGGGTAGATCACTGATCACAAATGCCCCTTTGCAGTCTTGGCCTAAGGTATCTGAACAGTAACAGAAAACTGTATATCAACATGGCACATGACTATAGGAAACTATATATACATAGTGATAATATATATAATACATGAATATAGTAAACTCTGCACTCACACAGAGGTTAACATTTTTGTTCCAGTCAAAAGTATACAGTCATCTGCAAATTAGTAAGCCCCATCTGAGTATGTAAGGGATTGGTTGAAGTCTGTGGAGCTGTGTTAGAACAGGTAGGTCATCAGATTGTTGAGAATAGGTATGTAAGCATAAAGAGAGTAAGGGAGGGTCTCTTGTTAGGGACCTGCATAGTGAGGGGTGCACAGTTATGTGACACGCCCTATATTCAGGCAGTTATATTCATACTGCTTTTTTAGAAAGTACCTGAACTGAGTTCTGAAAACTGAGTACTCAGTGAGTTCAACTAGATTATAAGGTAGTGACTGCCATGACTTTAGGGCAAGGACTGAGAAGCTATGACTAGAAGAATGCAGCCTGAAAGAAGATGTTTGTAAAATGACCACCTCTGTCTTGACTCCTGAGTTTATAGTTTGTAGTTGGAGCAAACAGCTTTGAGATAAAAGAGGATGGGGTAATCTTGATGAAGTACTTTAAAAGGAAGGGAGCCAAGAAGAAGGACATTTCTTGTTTGCACTAGCATCCACTTAGCCTAAGAAAGAGCGAGGCAACAAAATGTTCATTCTGAAGGGAGTTCAGTATGAAGTAGCAGATTTTATCTGAGAGGATTTTAAGGTTGGGTAAGTTTTTGGCAGAGGCCAACAAGGGGAGTCTGTATGCAAGTTGTGTGAGAAGGATACCTTTACCTATAGCTGCTCTGCCAGGGGTAGAGAGAAACTGGGAGATTTTATCATCTCAGAAAATTAGGTAGTTGATCTTATTTCATCATTTCTCAATGTTTTCTTGGAAATTGAGGGACTGGACTAGCCATATACCCAGATATCTAAAATAAGTGATAGATTGAATGGAATTATTGTCACACTGGGTCTATATTAGTTCGCTGAAATGTCTTGTCAGTGAACACAGATTCATCGACTCTCATTCAGTGAAAATCACTTCTGCAATTCGCTGAATACTCCAGGGCAAAGAAATACTTCCCCGCAGCACAACCTTGTCCTTTTCCCACTGTCGTGTTTTCTTGGAATTGGTATATATATATATATATATATATATATATATATATATATATATATATATATATATATATATATATAGTTGGGGGGCAAAGCCCCCCACTTAGGTGAGTTTGATTTGCCTAGATGTGGGTCTGTTGTACCGTGGGGCAAGTATTTCTTTGCCCTGGGAGCATTCAGTGAATCCTGGAAATGATTTTTGCTGAATGAGGGTTGATGAATCCGTGTTAGCTGAAAAGACATTTTGGCGAACTAATATAGACGTGTCACAATCTGTGATGTGAAGAGATAGGGAAGACTTAGCTAGTCTTTTGTTTTTTGGTGTCAGACATCATGGATTGTCATTTTTAGGGATGAAGAACATTTTTTTGTATGTGAGCCAAATGTGCAGATTAAGTAGGTTTTTCTGGACTTATGTTTTAATAGATTTTTTGAGAGGGGTCAGACGTATAGATGACCATATTATCAACATATACAAGTATTGAAAGTTGGCGTAGGTTCATAGGTGTTTACTAAGCTAATGACCACAAGGGCCTTTTTAAGCCTAGTCATGCATCCCAAATCTCTGACAAGTTCTGATACCCCTGATAAATCAAGGGATAGTTTTTTAGTGATGACTGAGAACAAAAATTGGGCAAGAATATAGTCTTTTGGACCACCAGTGTAAAAACAGGCAGTATCAGAAATCGTAGACCCTCTATTTACCCTAAAGGATCTGTTATATAGGAAATCTTTGAGCCAACTAGTGGAGTCAGGGCTGATGACAATGTCTTGAAGATGGATAAGCAGGACTGTGATACTGACTATATCAAAGACACATAATGTGTCAATAAATATATCTCACCTGTCTAGTTCTCATTATCCATATTGGATAAAATGCTATTAGGTAGTGTCCAGAGTAAGAGTGCTGTTAGGGTACTTCTCACAGCACAAAAGTCATGATGTTTCTTAGAAAGCAGTGATATTTTTATAGGTAAGTGGAAAGTGGTTTACGGACCTTTTCTAGGACCTTACCTAGGAGAGGTAGAATGGATATGAGGCAAATATGACTGCAGGAGGATGACTTGGGTTATTTAGGTATCGTTCTGACAAAGGAGGATTTTCAGATGTTAAGGCAGAGATTACAGGTACGTTTTAATGGGGTTGGTAATTTAATGTCTATATTGTCTGGTCCAGGAGGAGGGTCTGGTAGGATTTGTTTAAGTCTAGGTAGAATCTGCTTAGTAGTTATTTAAAATAAGCAGAAGAGTGGAAGAAATGCTTGGGAGGGGGGTAGCTCTCTCTGAATAGAGTCTGTGTGAGTGTGTGAGATGGAAGGAAGGTTAGAGAATTTTCCAAAGAAGTCAGATGGTTACAGGTCCCTGCAAGGGTAAGATATGAAACCTAGGCTGGATGCTTCATTTGGAGTGGATCTTCCCATTATGTTGTTAAACTCTTTCCAAATTTTCTTGGTGAATGAAGGAGGGAGATTTGTGTTGATTTCAGGTATTTGCTTTTATATATCTGGATCCTTAGAGATGTTTAGTGGTCTTTTTGCTGGGTGTAGGATTTTATTTCCAATTTTCCCAGGCTTTGCCTCATAGTTTCATTAAAGTTTTAAATTCTTTGGTGAGCCATTGAGTTTTAGAATCCTTTAGAAGTTTGCATTTTGAGGTGAGAGAAGTAAATCTGAAAATCTGTTAGCAACTATTTAACATCAGTAAGATAAATTACTGGGGATCAATCAATAGAGGAAATCCTACCAAACGCCCTAATATTGGGTGATTTCAATTACCCAAACATTAACTGGGAGAACTACTCAAGTACTAACTCCCTTGCCCAACGCTTCCTAGTATTTATAAACTTGAACGCCCTGGATCAACTGGTCAAAACCCCCACCAGAGGTGACAACATATTGAACCTGGTCATCACAAACATGGGTGACCGGTGTTCTACATCAGAGGTCAAACCCTCGCTGGTTAGATCAGACCATAGACTAATCACTCTGGATATCCACATTCCGCCCCCACCCCAATCAAGGAAACCACCATGAAAAACTTTTCAAAAGCAAACTTCACGTTATTTAAGACCGATGTGGAAAGGTTCACAGCCCCCATGCTAAAGGACAATGCTGTCCAAGCTGCTGAATTCCTTACAAAGGCACTCTATGAGCACCTGCAAGAATGCATGGATCGTGCTATACCAAGCAAAACCAAGACTCACTCCTCCAAGAAAAGGAAGCCAGTCTGGTGAACCCCTGCCATAAACAAGCTATAAAATAGAAGGAGGAAACTAGTGCAGAAAAGAGTAAAATCCCAAGAAGGAAAGACATCCCTGATCAGTATCAGCAAGAAACTGCAATCCCTCATAAAATCATCCAAGGTAAGCTTCGAAAGAAAAATTGCCAAGGACTCCAAAGATAACCACAAAGCGTTCTTTAGCTATGTCAAGAATCTAAGTGGAAACTCTCAGATCTGCTCTGAGTTAGTGCAGAATGGCACAAAATACACTGAACCAACTGATATTGCCAACATTCTGGCAGACAGGTTTAGTGCAAACTTTACCCCTCTCTCTCACCCCCTAAAGGGCCCATAACCATACCAGAAGAATGTAGTGTCCTGGCAATCACTGACACACAGGTTAAAACAGCCCTATCCAAAGCCAAAAATACAGCTTCAATGGGACCAGACAGTGTCTCAGGCTGTGTCTTACACGAGTTCCAAAATGAACTAACCCCTCACCTAAACACACTGTTCAAACTCAGCCTCTCTACAGTCTACGTACCCATAGAGTGTCGCACAGCAACAATTATCCTGCTCCACAAAGGTGGGGCCACAATGGACACTGGGAACTATTGCCCTATAAGCCTGACTAGCCTGGTCTGCAAAGCTATGGAGTGCATCATCATGGAACCTTCAAACATTGGACCCTACCCAGTTTGGCTTTCTTAAGGGCAGATCATGCCTCCTAAACCTGGTGGACTTCTTTGAGACAGTTACCAAGGCTTTAGACGAGGGAAAGAGGTCCACATAGCCTATCTAGACCTCACAAAGGCTTTCAACACCACTCCCCATTCTAGTATTATAGACAAGCTCACCAGCCTGAACATAAACCTCTATGTTATGAGATGGGTTGCCAGTTGGCTCACAGATAGAACCCACACGGTGAGAGTTGCAATCTCTAGGTCTGACTCTAAACCAGTTACAAGTGGGGTCCCCCAGGGCTCAGTCCTGGGACCCCACCTGTTCGGTATATACTTTTCAGAGGTACAGGCAAGCACAGGAGGACTATGGCTGACCAAGTTCGCAGACAACTGCAAACTGGGGCCATAATTGACTCTCCAGCTAATACAGACATCATCTAGAAGGGTCTCACTGAGATGGATACCTGGTGTCAAAATCATGGCCTCAAGCTAAATGCCAAAAAGTGCATAGTCATCTCCTTTGGAAAAAAACAAAGTACCCGCGAACTACCACATATGTGGTAGTCCCCTAAATACATAAAATGTAATAAGGGATCTGGGGACTCAAGTAGATAGTAATCTCTCCTTTGATAATCATATTGCCAAGGTAGTTAGAAAATCCTTCTATGTGGCCCACCTAATCACAAAAGGGTTCGCATCTAGAACAAAAGAGGTTATTGTGCCTCTCTACTCATCACTCATCAGACCCATCATAGAGTACAATGCCCCATTTGGGATGTACCTTACAAGACACATGCAACAGCTGGAAAGACCACAGAAGTACCTCACCAAGAGGATTACTGGCCTCAAACATATGCCCTATGCAGCCCGATTGAAGAAAGTCCAGCTGTACTCGGTTGCATACCGCTTACTCAGAGGTGATCTCTGCCTGATATACAAGGCCATGTCCAACCCAGAACTGATGGACATGCTCCACCTAAAAAAAAAACAAATCCCCAAGAGCCACATGCCCTAGGGATCTAAACCTCACCACAACGATAAATAGGTCACACTGGAGGGATAGATTTCTGTCCCAGAGACTCACCATGCTTTGGAACAGGATTCCAATCTACATTAGGCAGAGCCCCTCACTAACACTCTTCAAGAGAAACCTTGATGAGTGGATGAGAAACAGAAAATTTACCCTGGGGATCACTGCAGTGGCTCTGCTGGACAGAGGCACAGGGAACAAATGGCTCTGCTGGACCGAGGCACAGGGAACTAATCTAAGGGGGCAGCGAAAGCCAACACATTCTGGCTAGGCTTATAGATGCCCTCGGGCAAATAGCCTAGTACTTACCTATGAACCTATGAACCTATATGAGTGTAGATGGGGAGTTTGTGTAGAGGCTTAGGCTTGAAGGAAATTAATCTTGAAGGGGTATTTGATTTTACGATTTTGTGAAGTGAAGTTAATAAGGCAATGGTCAATGAAGGTGGGAGGGTGAGTGCAGACAGAGGAGGTATTAGCAGGATGGGAATAAATTATGAGAGCAAACAACAAGTGCTGATCTGATTTGAGGTTGGGTCTAGTGAGATTGCCTATTAAATGGAGTAGCTTGTAGTTGTCAAGAAATTCAGTTAGATTGTGTTTTATAGTTCCTAGTAGGTTTAGATTGAAATCACCAATAATAATAATGTGTTTATTGGGTCTGATGTGAGAAAGCATGTGCACTAACATATATAGATAGATAGATAGATAGATATTCATATACACACACACACACACACACACACATATATATATATATATATATATATATATATATATATATATATATATATATATATATATATCACCAAAAGAAAAAACAGTGTATTCACAGAGACACCCCCCCCCAATCCTGCTTAACAGAATTCACTAAATTCCCCAACAAAATAATGAAACAAAAAAAAATTCTTAAACTCAATACCTGGATCTGATCAAGAAAATCTTTTTTTTTTAATTACATGTTCAAAGTCTTCTATTACTCTTCTTTTTTGTTACCCATGCTGTCTGATAGCCACATTCCTATTTTGCATTCTCCATGCTTCACCACCAAGTGCCCAGGGTCCTGAACAGTGAACTTAATACTTTCTTTTGTAATAGCAGAATTATACTCCCCGAACATTTTCTATAACTGGCATAATCTTCAAGTGTAGGTGACCCTATTAAACATCAAGAACATGTCATGTGCATATGACAAAACTATGGAAAAATAATACTTAGCACAGCACAATTGTTTCCCAAACTCTCCGTTTCACTTTCATAGCTCATGGTAATTGCCTGTGCAAATGTATGTAATGTAGAGCTTTTCTCCCCAGGCCTTCACTGAAAAGGGGTTTTGCCCAGTTGGACTTCCTCAGTAATCAAAGGCAAATAAATAAATAATGAATAAACATCCGCCTGACAACAGCAACTGATTAGACCGCCCTAAGCGACCATTATCAGGAGAAACTGGCAGCTCTTTCCCTGGATAAACTCTCTTACAGACTCCTTTGTGGAGATCTGTGTCAAGACTTTTGAGCCATGAAAGATACAACCATATTTGACCTCCAGTTCTTTTGCAGACGTAATGGTACCTCAAATACTTGGTTAAAGGAACTAAAACTTTATCAGCCGATAAATAAGAGACATTAGCATGATAGATTCATATCCTAACATATCATTCAATTCTGGAACAAATGTCCACTACATGTCAGAGTAGTACTATTGCCACCTTCAAGGTAAACCTAAATAATTGGATGGGCAGCCTTAAATTCTCCCCTGGTCTGTCTTGTCTTGCCCTCCTTAAGGATGGAGAGAACTTTTGAATGGGAATTTTTGGCTAGGCTTGTAATAGTCTGCAGACTGATTGCCTAGTACTTTACATATGAATGTATGAACCCCTGCTTCATTTTTTATAACTGAACAAACTATTACTGCTGCAGAATGATTGTACTATAGCAAAGGTCTAAGTTATTGTTAAAACCCCTTGCCTTGCTTTAGCTGAAACAGGTACACAATAGACAATCACTTCCAATCAGCTTTTTGAAGGGATAAAATCCACTACTAAAGCCCTTCCTGCTTTCATGCATGGACCTCATAAATCTCCAATATTTCAGGCCACCCTTTTCTTCAGTAACACCATGTCCTCTGACCATTCTAGTCCATCATGGCTTCATACTTCTTCCATTCCTAAGAAACTCTGTAGTAATAACTTGCCCCACAAATCTAGTATCCTGAATGAGAATAACTCAACCTTAGTGTTTTGTCCAGCTTAATATATGACACCCCATGTCCTAGTAATGGGGTTTAAACTATTTGTGTTTAAAAAATAATGCCTTCATTTTATTTATTATTTATTTTACATTTGTTGACAGGGCTAGTCTAACTGGATATATGTCCATGCCCGGGGAGAAAAGCTCCACATAAAAAACAAAAACAAACAGAACATTACAACTTCAGTTACAGTTCACTTGTGAGACACAACAGATGTTACATGATTCATGATAGATAATAGTAAAACAAAGTAGAACATCCCCTTTTTTATTGACCAAACAATAGCAGAAGAAAAGAGTGTTCAGAAGGACATGGGAGATTCACAAAAGAAAGTTATAAATACGGCACATGAGAATAGAATAGTTATAAACAAGACTGGGAGAATTAGCTAAGGGCAGTGACTCATTTAGAAGGCAGTGAAATGACCATACAGCCTTTCATGGGTACAATAAGTGTAACTTAGAAGGTAGTGGTCTTAAAGTGGCTATAAAGTGAGTATTAAATTGGTGTTATAACCTAGGATAACAGGAAGAGAGATCTTAGTCAGGGTTAGTACAAGGACATAGCCAGTGGGTTGTAAGGTATAATTTGAGTTTCTTTTTGAATAGTGCAGTTGAAGAAAGAGATGTGAGTTCAACAGGAAGAAGGTTCCAGCTTTTTCCCACAGTGTTAGAGAAAAGGGAATTCCCCTGCTTTATTGTTGGGCTTTTGTCTAGATGCCAGTAGTTTATTTGCTGAGTGTAGGTTTGTAAGATTTTTATATGGGCTGATTAGACTCATGAGAATTGGTGTATTACCTGGATGATGGATCATATCCCTGTTACATTTTTTGTGTCGCTGTTTTTTGTCCTCTTTTTCTTCAACTCCCCCCAACAGAAACAGTGTTTACTTTTCTTTGTCCATGTATTACATTCATGGGTTTATACATTTGTGCTAGGCAATTGAACCCCAGGGTCTTTATACACCTAGATGTGGAAGCCAACGCAGCTTTTTCTTCTAGTGCTTTGGACTCTTATATGGTGGGGTATGTTCATCATACACATGGAGTTCAGACTGGAGGTAAATTTCTGATTAACCATCCAATGATCAAGGTTTTGCTTGAAAAGGGTAAGTGATGAACTCTGCTTCATGTGAAAAGGGAGCCTGTTCCATAGTACAGGGGTCCTTTGAGACACATATTGATCTCTCCAGCATATTTTATTTAAGTTGCAGGCAAAGTTCATGTCCTTGGATCTAGTGTAACTGGTGCTGCTTGTTTTGTGGCTATAAAAGAGGTCAATCAGCTCTGGGTCTGAGGACGCCTTACATGCCAGGCAAAGATCACCCATCTGTAACCTGTAGGAGAATGAGTAAAGAGATAGGGCCTTAAGGCAATCTGTGTAGGACAGGGTATTCATACCTTGGATTCTCCTTTTCAAAAACTGTTGAGGGCATTCCAACTGTTGCAGGTGCCTGGTTAGGTACATGATGAGTATTTGATGATGGGTCTGATAAGGACTGAGTAGAGTAGTACTGTAACTGCTTGCACCTGGATGCCATACTTGCTTATGAGTCGGGCAACATAGAAAGGTTTGTCTTCATATTATTGTCATAGCACCTCAAAATTAGCTGGGGTATTAATACCATTCTACACTGTACCCTGTATGCTTACAATTCTAGATATGTGTATGACCCCCTCCACTTTCTCCATGGTATTATTATGCTTAGGATCTTTCACCCTCTCACACAGCTTCTAAATCTCATCTTTCCAAGGCAGCACATTTTCCACATCTTGGCAGTCTAACCAGAAATGCAAATTAAACACACTTTGTATGCATTTTCATACAGTGGGTTTTTATATGAACAACATCCTCACAGTCCTCACAAGAGCACTTCATATACTGCATGTGGACATGACCTATTCAAAGCCTTGGCTTCCTGACATACTCAAGGACATACTAAAGGAAAGATATCTATCATTCAAAATAATTTGATTAGGCAGACAAATCAGTGTACCATCCTGCAACTGTTAAGATAAAAAAACAATATCACTTACCTGGCCAGAGTCCTAATTTATCAACATTCATTTAAAAGTTAAGAAATGACTGCACAAACTTATTATAAATGGTAGAAAATCATTTCTTTGTAAACAAAGAAGTTTCTGCACATAATGTGTAATTAAAGCTACTTAAATGCATAAACCTGTTGAACCATGTCAGTCCAAGGAGCCACTCCCTGCAACTTCTCAAATTCTACCAAGTATAATGCTCGCTCTGACAGGAGAATCACATATTACAAATAGTCACTGAAAAAAAAATGACTAAAGCTTTACATTTCAGAAACAGCTAGAGCAATTAACCAAAACCAGTACTGGTCCTTGGGAGGCCTCCCTTTGGTCATCATTTATAATATTATTACAAAAGTCTGATTATCCACTGTGCAGGCCAGTGCTGCTGCAACTCCCTTGCTACCACCATCTCAGATGTGAGCTCTAGCTCCCTGGCTCTATGTCATTCTTGTATTTTTCCACTGGGCTTACTGACAGCATCACAAAAGTAGATGCAAAAGAAATATGCACTCCAAAAATGCCACAGCTAGGTGTTGGAGATAAATCTGACAGCTCAGACAATTATATTTATTGTGGCTCAAAAATCCTGTGGGTAATGTTGGACCACATTTTATCTACGGAAAATAAGTTTTATCCGGGACTAAGGACAGTAAAGTCTGCAAAGGCAAACCATATGTCCCATCTCACTTTTCACTATCAATTATCCTTGTCCAGCAGTCAACCTGTGTGTGCCTCCCTGTCAATGGGTAGGGAAATATCCTTAATGTCCTAGTCAAGTTACCCTAATCATTATGAATTTTAAGTTGGGTGCCCAGTGGAACTAACCTTGTCAACAAAGGTAAATAAATAAATAAATAACATTAACTGAATATATTACTGTCATTGGCATACAGGATCCAAGACAGCATAGATTCACACCAGGAAGGCTGTGTCAGACATCTAATTGATTTGACTGGGTTACCAGTGTAGTAGGCAAACAGAAGCAGAGGCTGGGGTCCTGGCTTTTTTAGATTGTAGTAAGATATTTGATGCAAGCACATAAGATTATCCTCCTTCCACTGTGTCCTGAGGTGGTGTCATGGATTAAGAAATGGCTTGACAACAGAACACAGAGGTAAAGAGTAAACAGGATGCCCAATAATATAAGGGGTTATATTTGGAATGGAATTCATAGATACCTTGCTTTGCATGAAGTACACTGTTGTACCAATTCATAGTCATCTCACTGGTTTATAACACAGCAGCAACAGGTTTGGCACCACATGTAAGAGCAGCAATCTGTGGGAGTGTGGCCAATGCTAATGAGCAACCTGGGACACTGCCCTGGATGGAAAATTGCATGGTATAGTGATTCATAGCCATATGTAGTGCACAGTTGTTTTAATGGGAATATGTGCAACCTATCTCTGTGCACCTATGTACTTAAAAGGGAGATAATCAGAGCAGTGTTTAGGGGAGCAGTGTCACCCTGATCAAGTATGTAGTACAGTGCAGTAAGTATGTATGACAGGGTACGGGAGAGAGTGTGTGTGTGTGTGTGTGTGTGTGTGTGTGTGTGCGCGCGCGTGTGCGTGTGTGTGTGTGTGTGTAAGCATGTATGTGTGTGTGTGTGTGTGTGTGTGTGTGTGTGTGTCTGTGTGTGTGTGTGTGTGTGTGTGTGTGTGTGTGTGTGTGTGTGTGTGTGTGTGTGTGTGTGTGTATGTGTGTGTGTGTGTGTGTGTGTGTGTGTGTGTAAGCATGTGTGTGCTGCAATCTGTATGTCTGTATGTTTGTGGGAGGGAGGAGATTGTGCCCCTGTGTGCTTTGCTATGCACATGTACTGCTTCCTTCCAGAGCTTATTGGGGTGCTCAGCTGAGCACTTGTTACCTGTTGATTACATGTATGGCTATACAGAATGTGTATAACTGTGAATCCTTTAATAGTGGAACAATGCAATTCCGCTTATCTGTGCTTTGTAAGTTCCACTGTTTTCCTTTTGTCTATGAATTCCAGACTTGGTATACTGCAGGGTTCAGGGTTCAGGTCTAGGAACAGATCTCTTTAGTGTCTATGCAAACAGCACTACAGAGAGACTGGAGAGAAATGTGTATTTCTATGTAGAGTTCACAACTCCAAAATCACTCTGTGGCAAGGATGGGTCAATACAAATGGTGGGGGTGACTGAAATAAGTTTTCTTTATATAAGATGACAGAAATTGTTAAATATGTGGCAGCTCCGTTTGACTGCCGGGAAGTGTAATACAAAAATATGAAGGGGAACTTCATTAGGGGAACTGACATGCTGACAACAGACATTGAAGGGACTTTAATGTAATTACATCACATGATATAAAATGGGCCATTATTATGAGAAGACGGTAAGGAAAACTATGAGGATTTCAGGGATCCCTAGAGAAAGGCGTCAGAAGCAGAAAGCAAACATTTATTCTGCCTCTGTATTGACAAGTGGTGAAGCCATATTTGAAGCACTGAAGGCAATCCTGGAGACGTTGTTAATACAAGGCAATTAACTTCAAAGAGGATGTACGAAGAAGAAAAACAAAAATAATAAATAATATACTGCCTGTGCTGGGAGGCACAGCCAAAAGGAACTCAGTATGGACAAAAGGACTGGGACTTGACAGAAACATTTTAAGTTTTTCAGCAGTGTTGGCAACACCTGTGGGAGAGTAGCTTTCAGCTTAGATTTTACAGTAATAAAGGGCACAAGCAGAAGAGGGAGGAAAGCTTTTCCCGCGGTGCAAATACATGACATAATCTTTGTCCATGATGCTGTAGAAACAAAAATATTGGTGTAGTTAATGCTTAGTGTAGATGTAAACTATTTCAGATATATATTGGAATAAGTGGAAACCCAGCACCATGAACCAGAGATGTAAAGTCCTGCATGTTTCTTGGATAACCTTGGATTGGTTATGGAGAGGGCCTGAAGGAGTCAGCTGAGGAGGGTGGGAGTAAGTGGCCAATAATGACTCATTTATTCTGGGAAAAGGGATGCTGCTAGACCCACCACTCTGGTGCCTCCTAGAGAGGCTGGGTGAATCTACCAGGTAGCAGTGGGTTAGCTGAATGCAAAGGGTTGTGAAGTCTCGCCTTACATTGTAGCCAGTGTGATGCATGTTTGGAAATATGCATGTTCCATTTGGGCCCATCATTGCAGTTCTCACTTCAGTGGAGTACACTGCACTGCAGCCATGAGGTATAACAGCGGCTAGAGACTCAAAGTGAAACCCCTGCAATTGCCTAGAAAATAACCGAAGGATCAGGTAATGATGGATGGCAGGCATAGTATACAAAACATGATAAAATCAAAGTGTAGGGGAAGTAGAATATTAATTAAAAGGGAAGTACAACTTATTCTCTGATAGGTAAACAGGTAGACTAAGCTGTCGAGACACTGCTTATCTATTGATAGATGTTATGTTTCTGTCATAATTCTGATGTGCAAAAGAAAAAAATGTTGTCATTCCCCACTAACATTTTCATTCTGTGCTAGCAAATATTTTTGCTGTTCAGGCAATACAGCTATAGAAATGGAAGGCAAAATTCTACATATTGTGTATGAAGTGTGTATATATGTTGATTTATAAACATCATAATATATTGTTATGTTATGTGGAATCCACTTAATTATGAAGGATGTGGAAGCAGAAATTCAAGCCTAGCAGCTTTAGCATCGATGCAAGATGTCATTTTGAGCATATTGAAGGAGCATTTGCAAATAGTGTGACATAGTGTCATGTGAGGTTTTCGAACTGTGTTAACATTTGCACATCATTTTAGTGCACTGTACTAACAGCAACGGGACTACATAGCTGCAGTTTTCAAGGTCTTTTGAATTATGTCACTATTAACATTGGACTTGGTTGCAACAGAGCCTTTCTGTCCCTCCAGTTGCATTGCACACCTCATACTGAGAAGAGTATTTGACTGTTTAGCTTTCTGTCATGGCCACGTGATGAGAGAAAAAAGACCACACCAGGTTTTGTACCTTACACCACTCGCAACATACTGCAAAATGAAGCAGGTCATCTCACAAATTAAGGAAACAGACTTTGAAAATTGTAGACTATATAAATTAAGCTTTTACAACATCGATATTTAGGATACTAACATTAGGATTGACAACCATAAGGCTCTCTGCATTCAGACATACTGAGCTCCCCGGCCACAGCCAGTTTTTAGCATTAGATACGTAGATGTTAAAAAATATTGGAAACAAAATACCACCTTTTCCCTGACACCACAACCATCATTATTAACTTTCAAACTGCCTTGCACACAGATATTTTTTGATAAGTATCTCACTGTGTTACTCAGCATCTGTCTGCATCTGCTTCAGTTCTCATTTCCATTGTGTGCCACGCCTTTACCTAGTACTACCTTGTTTTTATGATGGCAGTGTACCTTTTTAACATACTTATTACAATTAAACTGCTTTATCAAAGCATCAGTAATGGTGTCTCCCATTTGCAAAGCCAAGTTAACCAAAACTCATACCTCTTATTTAATTACTTCGCTTGGTTGACCTGGTAGGGCTAGTTCCATGAATCCTTTCAGCCGTTACCCAGGCCAAGATAGCAGTAAAAGAGTCTTGGCACAGTAAAATATAAGGAGACAGTATAATTATTAACATGTACATATTGAATAGTTACTGTATACACATATTTGTTAGTTACTGACACAAAGATTTGGTGTGCAGTAACAAGGGACAGAAATATCATCAGTATAATCATTTGAATTGTTAGGTTGCATATTTTGTTACTACAATGTATACAGTTGCTAGACACAGTAAGTTCTGTATGTAGTAAGTGCTGTGCATACTTTCAGTGTTGTATATAGGAAAGCCTGAGATATACATACTTGTGCGATTAATGCCTATGTGGTACCAAGTTATCCACTGCCTAGGCAGCTATATTTATACTCCTCTACCGGAGGTTAAACAGGTTTCTGTCTGAATGAGGAAAAACCTTTTTTGAGTTTTCTGATATCCTGGGGATGAGAGTTCTCAGATGTGGGTGGGTGTCATATGAAAAATTTTCTTCTAAAGCCATATTGAAGGTAGGTCTGACTAGAATGGGGTATTGCCATTATATGGGCAAATAGGATAAACTGTTGATCGTGGATGGAGTTTTAAAGTGAGAAGCAGTGTCTGCAGTACAAAAGCTTGATTTGACAGCCTGCAGAATACTTTTTGCAGGCCTAGTAATAGTTAGAGTAAGAAATCTGGACAAAGCCATAACAAAGTGGTACAAAGAGTGACACTTCTGAAATATTGCTCTTACAAACTTAGAAAGTTGATAGAATAGCAGATTTTGCATTAGCATGAATTTTCTGAAGGGTATGAAGTCTAAAACGCAAATGTCTGTCATTATTTTCCAGTTTCAGTCTTCAGTGATATGCCACTAATTTGCCAGAAAGCCACAAGTTTATGAAAAACGGACCAAAATTATAAGGCAAAAATCTGGATATTGTGAAAATATGTACAGTTGAGTGGTATGCGCTAGTAACTCTGCCTATTTTGGAATGGATCTATGGTTTTTGACAATGGCTGAATCTGATACCGTGAATACAGATGATTGCTATTTACCTTGAAAGTGAAAGCAAAGTAACTGTAGAGGTGACACAATGAGTAATAAGAAATAATAAGAAATCCAACACAAGGATTACTACAGTGCACAGCCATGCTGACAAAATGAACCACTCACACAGAAAACTAGATGATATATTGTGCAAACGAAAGGAGAACATAAATGACTCTTGCAGAAAATGCAGTGTACACCACCCCTTTACTTCTCAAACTGGATAATTTCAATTGACAGTAACTTCTGTGAGAAATAATCTTTTCAGACGTTGAATTCTGTCAGCTTTTGGTTTGAAAAGCTTTATTTTTTCAACCACAATTTCTCCCTCTCATCTGTAGTTGAGACACCTACAGAGTCAAGTTTTGCCTGAGAACTTTTGCCTCTGCAAATCTGTCAGTTTCTCATGTGATTTTGGGGCTACTTTGCAGTCTATGCAGATCTGGGAGAGACCATGGTCCTCAAATAAATATATTTGAACAACAGCAGCAGGTCTCGTGTGTACTTTGGTGGAAGTAACACAGTGCCATCTAGTGGTGTTACATTCAACATGCATTTCTACTTTGTCAGTCTAGCAATATATTTCAGCAGCTAAAGCAGCCAAAAACCCACTGCAGTTGCTACTAATGCACTGCTTATCCTGTGTGCATGCAAACACTTTCCAGATTTTTGCTTTGCCCAAGATATGGTTAAAGAGCTTTCACTAAATTAATTAACAGGGGAAATGCCACAGTTGTTTAACACACAAGTTAAAAAAAAGATTAGCACATTAGCAAAAGTAAAATGTGTATACTATGAACAAAAAGGGACAACTGTCTGTAAGAGACGACAAGAAGACAGCAGATATATTTAACAATCACTTTTTGTTCAATCTTTAAAAGTTTATGAAGAAAGAACTAGAAAAATACACGAGGGGGACAAGCATGCTACTAGTGCTTTTATGTAATAGGGGATGTGAAGTAGTTCATAAGTTTGTAGGTTCATAGGAGATTACTAGGCTAACAGCTCAAGTGCCCTTACAAGCCTAGCCAGTTTTACCCAGATTTTACCCAATTTTCTATCCCTAGGGGAAAGATAGCGAGGGTCAGCAAGCAGGGTTTTGACAATTTTTTACAGACTGCCTTTGTCCATAAGGGACATAGGTACCAACCCAGAAGTGAATTTGTGATTTCCCATCCATTGATCCAGATTGTGCTTGAAAGTGGTGAGGGAAGGGCTCTGCTTCATGTGAATAGGAAACCTATTCCAGAGGAGGGGAAGTTTCTGGAACACACATCTGTTTCTCCAGCATGATCTATTCATGTCAGAGATCAGGTTTAGATCTTTGGAGCAGGTAACCCTCATGCAGTTAGTTTTGCAAATATGCAACATTTCCATCAGGGCCGAGTCAGAGACTGCCTTGTAGGTCAGGCACAGATCACTCCTCAGTAATCTGCTGGAAACTGAATACAGTGATAGGGCTTTTAATCAGCCTACATATCTCATGTTGGTTATACCCTGAAAAAGATCTGAAGATGCCCTAAATGTTGCAGGTGCCTGGTGAGGTACATGCCAAGAGGTGTATTGTTCTCAATTATTAGTCTGATGAGGGCTGAGTACAGCGGTACTATGACATCCTTAGATCTGGATGCTATGCCTTTACTTATAAGCTGAGCCACAAAGAAGGCTTTCCTCATCACTGTGGACACATGGTGGTTAAGGTTCAGATTACTATCTGAGTACCTGGATCTCTCACCACTGGGTTCAGTCTTTGGGTGGCGCTGTCAGTATTGTAATTTGCAGGGGTATTTGATTTCCCATTTAGTTTTAGGCCATAGCTCTGACACCAATCGTTAGCCTGTGTTAGACCTTTTTGTAGGACATCACCTTCCTTTGGGGAGTCAATGACTGTCCCCAACTTGCAGTCATCAGCAAACTTCGTCAGCCAAAGGCCATCTACATTTGCCTTGACATCTAAGAAGTATATCCCAAATATGAGGGGGCCCAACACTGAGCCCTATGGTACTCACTGGTGACTGTCCTCTTGCTGCATATGGATTCCCTTTTCTAATGTGCTCTATCCATGAGCCATTTAGCTATCCATCTGGTGACACAGAGGTTTATACTCAATTTAGTGAGTTTATCTATAATACCCGAGTGAGATATTGTGTCAAATGCCTTCGACAAGTCAAAGTAGGCAGTATGCACCATCTTACACTCATCCATGGCCTTGGTTACCTTCTCAAAGAAGTCCACCAGACTGAACAGGAAGGTTCTGCCCTTGACAAAGCCAAACTGGGTTGGGTCTAGAGTCTGGAGATTTCCAGTGTATTTGTTAATCAGGTCCATGGTTATCCTTTCCATAGCCTTGCTTGCATGTGAGGCTAGTCAGACTTTTGGGTATGTAGTTTTCTGGGTTAGTTGATGCCCCCCCCCCCTTGTGCAGAGGGATGACAGTTGCTAGCCTCCACTCTACTGGGACAAAGCCTGTCTGGTTAAATAGAGATCCACGTGGGTCTGCTAGGTCATGTTTTAATCTATTTAATAGGGACCCTGGGATTCTGTCAGGGCCCATTGATACCATGTTTCTACCCTTGCAGAATGCAGTGGTGACCTGTTCTTTTGTGATAACTGATAATACAGACTCACAGGGAGGTCACTAAAAGTGATGAAGGGGTGAAATCTGAGCTGAATTTATTGGCCAGCAGATTTGCTATTTCTTCTGGATGAGTATAAGTAGTGCCATCTACAGACAACTCAGCACATTGGTGATTGTTTTCCCTTAAGATTTTGGACATAACTAAAAAATGCTTTGTGGTTATCCTTTGCTTGGGAGGCTATTTTAGTCTGGCATTTTGCATTTTGTTTCTCTGTTGTGCACCCTTCCACTTACTTTTAGACATGATTTTTTCCTTTTGCTGTATAGGCTATTTACTCCAGGGGTCCTCCAGGGTGGCTTGTTTTACTGGCAGTCCCTGCCATTTCTATGCAGTTGTGTAAGTGGTTGTACAGGGAATTAACTCATGTATACTTCTGCATATGCCCCCATGTTTTCCCGGTTAGGGAGAGCTTTAAAATTTTCTATGCTATCACTTAATTGAAGACAAATTTGCCTTGGAAAAAAAATCTTTTGGGTTTTAGGGCTTGATGGGAGTTCTACCACTACATTTATTTCAAAGGATATGGATTTATGATCCAAGCTTACTAATGAGGAATTTACACTGGGGGTGCAACTCTCCCCCATGTTTGTGACTTCTTTGTCAAGTATATTTGAGACTGTAGTAGGAGTGCAGACCAGCTGTTCCAGAGCATTTGCATTGACAAAGTCCAGGAATTTCTGAACCTGCATGTTAGTGGTCATATATCTTTCCCAGTTCATGGAAGGGTAGTTAAAAATCACCCATGAATAGTGTGTTGGGCTGAATGGTAAGTGATTCTAGTAACTTCGGGTATGTAGAGTGATTTTCATGGTTCATGGTTGGGGATGTGTAGCTAGTGATGATATGATGGGGGATTTTGCCTATGGTCAGCTGGAAATGGAGTAACTCAAGTCATCCTGCTTGACCAATCTAGAGGTGTGATTTGTTTTTATGTAAATGGAAACACCTCCTCTATTTGTTTCTTTCCTTAGCCTAGAACCACATCTTTGTAACTGCACAAATGTCAACATTATTCAGGGTGAAGGGAGCTTCCAGAGAGTGCAGTTTCTTGTTAAGACTCCTAGCACTAAGCAGTAGTACCGTCAGCTTGGCATTAGAAGAATTTGTTACGTTGGTACATCTGTTGGTTTGGCAATGCCTAAAAACAGCACTATGGGGTGGCTAATGCCTTGACCAGTATTTGAAAGCCTAGCAGACTATCCCTAGCATAGCAGCATGGTCTGTTGATTATGTCTTTCCAGGATGACAAATATTGGATTCCCTTGGAATGACACAAGTAGCTTAGCCAAATTTTGAAATAAATCATTTTCTGTTTGTATTGTGGTATCATTCTTGGTGAGGACAGAATGCTTCTCAATGGGAGGCTCATACTAGCCTGTGACACTTCTTCACAAAGGCCCATCATATCTTTCTTCATGTAGTTCAGGGAGGTATGTTTCAGGTCATTCACACCCACATGAACTATGACTGAGCCATACTGTTACTTGTGGTTGAGTGACCTGAGTGTCTGTGTGATCTGGCAAATCCTGGGCCATGACAAGCAACTGACTGCAACCCTCTCTTTATCCAACCTAGTAAGGGGGGGGGGCATCTATTTATGTCACAATGGAGTCTCCTATCACCAAAATGGTTGAATGAGTGGTGTTTTGCCTTAGGGGCTTACTTGTGGAGATGCTGTTACATGTATTTTTATGCACAGTGGTTGGTGTTGACTTAGTTTTGTTTGTATGTGGTTTCTGAGGGCAGTGTATGGGAGGCCTCTGAGGTTTTGGTGAGTTACTTGTGAGTACCTCTGCATATGTGAGTTTATGTGTTGAGACCTTATTTAGTGAGGGAAATTATATGAATGTGCTGACAACCTGTTTGTCATTTGATTTGTCAGTATGTGACAGTTGTGTCTCAATTTTCATAGTACAACTCCATGTCTCACATACTGTTTGTTTTAGGATTAAGTGGTTGTCAGTATACATGAGACAATTGCTACATAGCCGCAGGATGCCCATGTCCACCAGGCTGGCCACAGAGATAGTAGGATAGTGTCTATCCATGTTTCAGTTTTGTTTACTACGGGTTTAACCAGGGAGAAGAATGGGGAGATCTAACCGGACTGGAATGAGAGCACATGGATGAAGAATGAGTGCTATACTCAGTGAGCTGCAGCTGTCCAACAAGGTGATGCTGCTCTGCCCGCAACTCAGATGCTCCTAGAGCAGCAGGGGGACTGAGGAAGGTTGCAGGGATAGTTATTCTGAGGGAAATTTTAACTTGAAAGTGTTTGCATTGATACAGAGCACTGCTAACCACTGCTGCATGAAGAGCAGCCCAGTGCAAACACTGGGCTTATACTTAATCACAAAAGCATGTTTTACAACAGCAAGCCCTACAGACCAATCAGCAGCCCACTACTCGGATCGGTTTGTTACAGCACACATCTGCCACTAGAGTGCAGTCAGAAAACTCTGTAAATATAAATGCTGGTTTTAGAGCTCAAGTGCAGGGAAATCACATAATTTAGATATTAATGTCCTGTAAAGCTAGCAGAGAGATTGTAATTAAATACTTCAGCAGCAGTGGAAACAGTTTATCTTTGAACCTCTACAAAAGTGTGAGACATGTAACAATTAATACAGGATTCTTATAAAACACAGTAAAAATAATCAGCAGAAGTGCAAAATAAATCTTATTTTTATTCTTTTAGCAGCGGACGGTTTAAATGCAACAGATTCTCTGTATTTCCCAGGCGATGTAGCCAAACCAAGAGCAGCTCTGAAAAACTGAGCACAAACCCATGCAAAGAGTGGGCTTATACAAAAATCAGAAAGACACATTTTACAACAGCAAGGCCTACAGACCAATCAGGAAAACACACAATAAGCTTTCAGCAAGCAGCCCCCAGAGTACAGTCAGAAATCCCTCTTAATATAAAAATGCTGGTTTTAGAGCTCAGGTGCAGGGAAACCACACAATCTAGATTCTTCTGTTCTGTAAAACTAGCAGATACAATGTAACAAAGTATTACAACAGCAGTAGAAACAGTTCAGCTTTGAACTCTGCTTAAGTTCAAAAAATGTAACAATTAATACATGAGTCTTATGAAATACAGTAAAGGTAATCAGCACAAGTGTAAAATGATACGTATTTTCTTTCTTTTGGGAGTGGAAGGCTTTAGATGCAGCAGATTCTGTGTAACTCTCAGGTGAAGTAGCCAAACCAAGAGCAGCTCTGAGTTCATGCAATTTTGACTGGATCATGGAAATCCATTACACAACCTCAGAGGTGCTGCAGGAGTAGAGGTCAAGCATACTTGTTGAAACTCTCTGTCAGGAATAGGAAACTTCCAGGAGGCTGAAGGAGGGAGAATGCATTAGCCAGAACACAGTAAGTATGAAAAAAAAGCTTAAACAGCTAATTAGGGGATTGTCAAATTGGGATCAGTGTTCAAGATAGCAAGATTTTATTTGTTGCAAAGGAGACAAAAAGTCCTGCAGCAAACCAGAGCCGGGTCATTGTCAGATGGGTCTCTAGTCAGGGGAATGGGCCAACACCCTCTGCAGCCATTCTGGTGTCCCATTACTCACCCCCCCCCTTCCCCACATACACACACACACATTAACATAAACACTGGTTAAAGCTGTCACATACATTATTTTCTTCTTAGTTTTGAAACAAAGACCGAGACATGGATTTAAATTAAAACTTTTCATTTAAATATCCTTTATTGACCAGATTAGACCAACTAGGTTAGTAACATCTTTTCAGTGGAGACCATTGGAGGTATTTATATTACTAGATGAAATTTAGTCAGGGCACTGGGGAACTTCCTGCTACTCGTTTTGAGAGCTCAGGTGGATGTAAAGACCTCACAGCAAATACCATTAACACAAACAGGTGGGGTTTCAGTTTAACATCTCATCTAAAGTACAACACACTCACAAGTGTAATGACCTCCCCTCCCTTAAAGTGCACTGCAGTATCAGCAATCAAGCTACATCATGTGGAAGTAGAACCCACAGCCTCCTGCACCAAAGGAAAGTATACTCCCTGTTGTGCTGCTAACACTGATTTGAAATTCTATAGTGCAGACACTGATAGCCATTTTCTAAACAAAACAGTTGCACATTGAAAACAGAGTTAGTATGAACCACAGTAAACTTTTCTTCCCTTGAAACTCTCATTCCTTGAAAATGCACTGAAACTCATATTCACTCTTGTATTTTGAAGATCTTTTTCCATTAAGCAATGAAACAAACTCTATGAGCCAATAAAAGACAAACAAATTACCAATTGCAGCTCATTTCAATCAACTCTGATCAGTCTGGTAGTTTCTTTAGAGGATTAAAGGTCTTGTCTCCTGTAAACAAGGTACAGTGTTTGAGCCTATGCAAGCTAATTAACTAACCTACCATTCCTAACTGGAGAATCCACAGACACACAGACACAGACACACAGACACAGACACACACACACACACACACACACACACACACACACACACACACACACACACACACACACACACACACACACACACACACACCTCTGAGTAGTAGTACTTGGAACATCTCCCAGATAGTCTAGTCTATGCAGCAGCAGTCTGTGCATAACAGTTCCAAGTTTTCTGGTACAATGTATGATGGAAGCAAAGCAGCCTGATCTAACGTGTGTTGGAGAAGTGAAGTTTGGAAGTGAGCAAATTGATCTAATGTGCGTTTAAGTCTCATGTGTTGCTGTGTGTGTGTCCTAGGTTAGGATGTGCTCACAGCAATGTGTGAGACTTAATGAAAAAAAATAATTTTTGTTTTTAATTAAAAATTAAATGTTGTGATAGCCCCCAGCAGGCCCCATCCAAGCTAGCGAGCCCTAGGCAACTGCTTGCAGCAAACTATCATTTTAATGCAGCATTACTTACCAGAAGGTGGGACAGGTTTAGGGATCATTTCCTTGGTATATAGCTCTCATCTTTGCACTCCAGGGTCAGGGACAAATCCAAAAATAATGGCAGATAAAAGCCCAAAATCAGGGACCATTTTTAATATTACACCAATTCATTTGGAAAGGCAGCAGAACTAACAAGTTTTGCATCAACATGCTTTTTCTGAAGAATAAGAAGTATGAAATTGTAATGTTTGGTATTACTAACTGACTGTAATACTTAGTGATTTACCAGGAACATTTAAAACAATTATAAGGGTTAGGGGAAAATATGAAGCAAAATCAGGGACATTTAACAGCTATGCCTTGGAAAAATGAGATGTAGCAAAGGAGAATGATGAGACCACGTGAAGCCTGCATAAACTTAAGCACTGCTGTGAGGAAAGTCATCCCATATGCTTTTTGTCTGTGACTTGCTGATAGAGTTGCTTTCTGCTTTACCTGCTCCATTTTGTTTTCTGTTTTAAGAAATCTGCTTGGCTTGGTGTTTTTGTTTTATGTGAGAGGTAGACACTTAAATTATCTGGGCTGCACATTTCACATGTTTTTTCATTGGTTAAATTGTCTCTTGTGATACTTAAATACACAGTGAATTTATGTGCCTTTGTCTTTTCTAAAAAGATGTCAAGCCTACATAAAATAAAGCACTGCTGGAGATTCCCTGTTAATTTTTCCTTACCCACCTTCTTCTTTGGTGGTCTGCTTTTTAAACCTGGAGATTTTAAGCTGCCCACCCCTACTGTAAACTGAGCTTAATAAGATTCTCCCTTTCTACACTGCTGTTGATTATGCATTTTGCCTCATCATTGTCTGCTCTACTGATTTTCTTGCTCTGAATTCATTATCTGGCTAGCTGTTGAATGAAGCAATGTATTTTTACAATCTAGCAGGCACTTGTTTTTACATCAGAAGGTCATTGGATTTTCCATCTAGTGCACTGGGAACTAGCTTGGTCTGTTTAGGCTGGGGAAACACTTGAGAATTCTGCATGCAGTTTTATTGGCTGGAGGGTTTATTAATCAGCTTATCTTGCTTTTAGTGCCTTTATAAATTCTGTACAATTGAGTGGCACTTGGCTCTTTTATACAAAGTGAAATACTTTTTTGAATAATCACTTTTATAAGCTGTTTAAATTACTCTGCTGTATCCGTATCTTTGTTAGTCTGCAGTAGCATTTCATATCTTTTATCTTATGTTTTTGGTAGCATTTCACTCTGAACACTCCTTTAATCTGCTTTTACATTAGGAGGACTGGGATTATTCATCTAGTGGCAGTAAGTGTTTATTTGGTCTGTCTGAGCTGGAAAGCACACAAAAGGCTCTTAGTATTTTTTTACTTCTCTTATATACTGTGGCTGTACTTTAGCAGTTTCAAAAAATGGTGCTGTCTGCTGCTGCTGCTTTAAGTAGTTAATTGCACTGTATTACATTGTATCTGTTATTGACCGTCCTTAGCCTACACAAAGTATAGGTCCCTCTTGTAGTCGCAGCACTACAAGCATAGTCCTGTCAAATTAACCCATTCCCCTATCTATTAAAACATACAATAAAGTAAGAGTCTGCTATCATGGAAGGGCAGTTTCCCATCATCTCTCTGGCCAGCCTGATAGACATGGGCATCCTGAGGCAACGTAGCAATTGTCTCATGTCTACTGACAACCATTTTCTCATGAAATAAATACTTTACGTGAAAGATGTAGTTATATTATGAAACTGGATGCAAGACTCTCACATAAGGACAAATTGAATACCAAGCAGGTTGTCAACACGCACACACTTCTGCTGTCATAAAGATTTCTGCAGTGTTTACTGTCTAAAGAGTGTAGGCTAATAGCTTTAGTATTGTCCTAGTTCAGATTTGCTGGCTCTGGGCCTGTTTGTCTTTACAGTGATTGTTCAAAGCACATGAACATGCCATCTTGAATTAGCAGAAGCCTTTCTTTACCTTTCTGGCTGGATTGTGTTAATTGGCTACTGGCTAGTGGGGGCTGGTTCTTTTGTGCTATTTTTTAAAAAAAGTTGTCTAAGGTTGTATCTTCTGGTATTTAAGCCCTAACTTTGAGAGGATTTCTGTCTATACACACTGAGCAGAGTGGAGGAGGGGCGTTGATTACAACTCTGATCTGAGATATATAAGTATCCTTTTTTTGGCTTATTTATACTGATTATTGTTTCTAGCAATTTATATATATCACTTTTTATTGCCTGCTGCATAGTTTTTATTGCATTTTATTGCTATTAACTAATCTGCATGGGTAACTGATTTGTTTGCAGTTAAAATCATTCTATAGAGTCTCTTTTGCTCCTTTATCTGCTTAAAAAGTTTTATTTTGTGGCTCACTGCAGTCATAAAGATTTCTGTAGTGTTTACTGTCTAAAGAGTGTAGGCTAATAGCTTTAGTATTGGTCCCCACATTTCCTCCCTGTTGGTGTCTTGTTGTTATACTTGGTGGCTTTGCAGTTGCTCGCCTGTACTGTAAATTTGATCTGAGACACTCCTCCCAGTCTAGTGTCATTATCTCATTCTACCTAATACAGAGAGAACATCTGAGAAGGCCTTCTGTTCCTCCTTTCTCCCTTTCTAAAAAAAAAAAAAAAAATTGCCTGAATCTCCTTGTGTTCTGGCTGTGCTTCTCAAACATTTTGGAAATATAAAGTATATTTTAGAGCATTTATTATAACTGCATTTGCCTTAATATTGCTACAACTCAAGTGCTCTAGGTTGCACTGCATCTGAATTGTTTGTGTGTTTTAGCTGTTTTTCTGTATATATAGACTTCTCTGTATATGTAGACTAGCTACTTATTCTGCTGTATTACTGCCTCTTAAATAGTTTTTCAGTTGTGCACTTGCCTTTCTTCTTTTAAAAAGTTTTAAATTGCTAATGTTGTAGAGTTTTAATTGCATTTACTGTTTAGGACTACACACTCAAGTGTGTTAGCCTTTTCTGTGTTAATTTACTGTATTATTGCATTGTTTAGCCTGGTTTAACCAAAAAAATACTATCTTGTTTGCTCGTTTCCCACATTTCCTAGCCAGTCCAGATCCCAGGCTTTGCTTGTCTCAGGACTTTATTTTCTGCATTCAGAGCTATCCAGACCTTGCTGTGGCAGAGGGAAGTCTTACTGCTTACCAGTGGGACTGGTGAGCACTGTACTGCCTATTTAACACTAGAGGAGTGGTTTCCAGCTCTGAAATTGTAATTTTATTAGCCTTTTTGGGTTGATTTCTATCCCTTTCAACTTTCTGGCTTAAAAACGCATGTGTTTCCACATTCTTTGCATCGTGCAGCACCGCGAGGCTACAGTTAAACTATTCCAGGTGCCAGAAAGTCTTCTCTTCAAATTTTCCCTTAGAACTAGCTGGTTTCTCAGTAGTAGCACTACAATCTGTACCCCTGTGACTAGTACTTGCTCTAGAACCTGCTGGAAAGAACTATACAAGCACTCAACTGTTCTTGTCAATAAGGAGAAATTAATTGTAGGCACTAAACAGCCTATAATTGCAAAGTACCTTGCAAAGGTAAGGGAAAACAGCTCTTATACTTTACAAAAAAAGCACCTAAACAGGCATGTCCAAGGGTCAGCTTCTGGTGATTTCTCCTGTCCACCTGGTGAATCTGGGCATACTGGGGCAATGCGGCAACTGCCTCATGTACACAGACAACCCTCTCCTCCTACCACCCAACACTACAACCTGCGAGAGATGTACTTACATAGCCAAACTGGAAACAAAGCTCTCTCCAGCCAAGATTGTGCTAGACAGTCAAGAGGAGAAGGTTAACACCTGCACCACACCTCAAGCAACTCATAGCCCTTCAAAGCCCACACCATCAACACCCACACATAGCAATACTAAACCCACATATGTGGAGGCCCTTAACATTAACCTGCCCAAGCAACAAGGACCTCCGAAGCTGAAACGCAAACAAACACCAGTCACAACCAAAGTGACAAATAGCTCACAACATCAGTGTGCCACCCAACAACAGCCCCTAAGGCAAGACAATGTACTCAACACTTTAGTCATAGGTGACTCTATAGTCAGGCACACTGATGTCCCACTCACCAGGCTGAACAAGGAGAAAATTACAGTCAACTGCCTGTCGGGTGCCAGGATCCTCCACATAATGCATGCACTCAAGTCACTCCACAAAAAGTACAAATATAACTTTGTCATTGTCCATGCTGGAGTGAATGACTTGAGATGTACCTCCCTGGACTACATGAAAAGAGAAATGGAAGAGCTCTAGGATCATGTGTCTCAGGCAGGTATGACCCTAGCCCTGAGTAGCATCCTGCCTTTTCCCAGAATGATACCACAGTATAAGGACAAAATGATTGACTTCAACAATTGGCTAAGCTTTTGGTGTCATTCAAAGGGGATCCAGTATCTGTCGGCCTGGGAAGACATGATCAACAAACCATGATGCTTTGCCAGAGATGGTCTGCACCTGTCACCCCTGGGATTCAGTTTACTGGCTAAAGCTCTTGCCACCCCTATAGTGCCTTTTTTAGGCAAGGTTCAAAGGACAAAACCACCACCGTAACAGATACAAGCATGCAAAATCTGAAGGTAATGCTACTCAATGCTAGAAGTCTAAACCTCAAAATGCACTCTCATTCGAGGCACTCCTAAAAATGGACAACATTGATATCTGTGCAGCAACTGAGACCTGGTTCAAGGCTCCAGAGAGCACCCCTGCAATACCAGGCTACAACTCTTACCACACTTTTGGCCACAAAACCAAGACTGAAACACTAAAGGTGGAGGCGTGTCCATATTCACCAAGGATATTTACACCTCCAGGCTAGTTGCCCAACACAATGCATCTGAAATTCTCCAGGTGCAACTAACACTAGGTAAGACTGCAATCCAAATTGTAGCTTGCTATAGATCCCCCACCATGCCCCAAGATTCTCACTACACCTTTCTAAACATACTGGAAAATATTAAGATACAACCAAACACCCAATACTGGGTGATTTCAACTACCCTGCCGTTAACTGGGAAAACTACTCGGGTACCAACTCCTTTTCCCAACGGTTCTTGGAATTCATAAATTCCAATGCCCTGGATCAGCTAATCAATTGTCCCACCAGGGGCTTCAATATCCTAGACCTGGTCATTACCAACATGGAAGATAGATGCTCCACACCAGTGGTCACCCCCTCATTGGTCAGGTCTGACCATAAGCAAATCACCCTTGACATCCACATCCCACCCCCTAGTAAGGAAACCTCCTTAAAAAACTTCTCCAAAGCCAACTTCATGCTACTGAAGTCAGACGTGACAAACTTCAGGACACCCATGCAGACGGGATCTGAAAGTTTGACTGCAGAATCTTACACTAAGGCACTGTATGAGCACATCCACTCGTGCATGAATCGTGCCATCCCAAATAGAACCAAGATGCTCTCCTACAAAAAAAGGAAGCCATTCTGGTGGTCCCCTGCTATAAACAAACTATACAACAGAACAAAAGAAACTGTTGCAGAAAAGAGGAAAATCCCAGGATGCAAAAACTCCCTCCAGCCTCAGTAAGAAGCTGAGATCCCTCATAAAATCCTCAAAGGCTAGTTACGAAAATAAAATTGCCAAAGATTCCAAAGACAACCACAAGGCATTCTATAGTAATGTCAAGAATCTAAATGGCAATGCTCAGATCTGCTCTGTGCTACAACAGAATGGCATTAAATATACTGATCCCAAAGACATTGCCAATATCCTGGCAGATTGATTTACTGCCAACTTCACCCCCTCTCACCCCCTAAAGGGCCCATCTCAATACCAAAAGATTGCCAAATTCTGGTAATCACAGCCACACAAGTAGAAACTGCACTCTCCAAAGCTAAGAATACAGCATCCATGGGACCAGATGACATCCCAGGCTGTGTACTATATGAACTACAAAATTAACTGGCACCTCACCTAAGTGTCATGTTTAATCATAGCCTCACCTCAGGCTTCGTGCCCACTGAGTGGCACACAGCTACAGTTATCCCACTCCACAAGGGGGGATCCACCTTGGATCCCGGGAACTACCATCCCATCAGTCTGATGAGCCTGATCTGCAAGGGCATGGAACGCATTATCATGGAACTTATAACAAAGACATTGGCAACTTTCAAACACTGGACTCCACCCAGTTTGGGTTTGTGAAGGGCCGATCTTGTCTCTTAAACCTGATTGACTTCTTCAAATCAGTCTCCAGAGCTTTGGATGAGGTTAAGGCGGTCCACACAGCCTATCTGGACCCCGCCAAGGCCTTCAAGACCATCCCCCACTCTGGAATTATAGATAAACTTACTAAGCTGGGCATAAATTCCTATATCACTCGATGGGTTGCCAGCTGGCTTACTGACAGAACCCATACTGTAAAAGTAGCCGACTCCAAATCCAGCTCCAGACAAGTGACAAGTGGAGTACCTCAGGGTTCAGTAATGGGACCACTTTTGTTTGGCATCTACATCTCTGAAGTACAGGCCAACAGTAAGGGACTCTGGCTAATAAAGTCCGTAGATGACTGCAAACTGGGAGCCATTATTGAATCCCCAAATGATGTGGATATTCTACAAAAGGGCCTTACAGAAACAGATGCCTGGTGCCAAAGCCATGGGCTCAAGCTTAATGCCAAGAAATGTATAGTTATCCCCTTTGGAAAAAAGCATCTACCCATGAATTACCACATAGGTGGCAGTACAATAAACATTGAAAGTGTGATAAGAGACTTAGGGACACAGGTGGATGGTGGTCTCACCTTCGATAACCACATCGCCACAATAGTCAGGAAATCCTTCTATGTGGCACACCTCATCACTAAGGGCTTTTCATCCAGAAAAAAGGAGGTCATTGTCCCACTGTACTCATCCCTCATTAGACCCATTATAGAGTATAATGCCCTGTTTGGTATGTACCTCACAAGACATCTGCAACAGCTGGAAAGGCCACAGAAATACTTCACTAAAAGAATCACAGGCCTAAAGCGGATGCCATATGCTGACCATCTAAAAAAACTCCAGCTATACTCTGTGGCATATCGTCTACTCAGAGGTGATCTCTGCTTAACATACAAGGCCACGGCAAACCCTGAGCTGTTAAACATGCTGTACTTTAGGAAATCCCAATCCCTCATAGCCACACACTCCAGGGATCTAAACCTTGTCATCACACTGAACAAAACATGCTGGAGGGATAGGTTCTCGACCCAGAGACTCTCCATACTCTGGAATAGACTGCCCATACATGTCAAGCAGAGTGCCTCCTTGGCCCTCTTCAAAAGCAACCTTGATGATTGGATGGGAGATAGGAAATTCACCCCGGGGATCATGTCAGTCGCCCTGCTAGACAGGGGTCCAGGGAAGTAAATATTGTGGGAAGAAATATCCAGGGAATTGTTATGGCTAGGCTTGTATAGGCCCTAGGGTCGATAGCCTAGCACCAACCTATGAACCTATGAACTTCCCACACTAAATAAGAACATGACACATAAACCCTCAGATGCTGAGGGACTCACTAGTAACTTGTCAAAAGATCAGAGACCTCCCAAATGCAAACCAGTTACACACATAACAAAGCAAAAAGCAACCAGAACACATAATAACACAAACACCAGTGTCTCAACAAATAAGCCCATAAGGCATAATACCACAAAACCTAATGTATTGGTCATAGGTCACTACATTGTGAGACACATGGATATTCCCCTAACCAGGCCAGATAAGGAGCGGGTTACAGTTAGCTGTCTGTCTAGAGCCAGGATCTGTCAAGTCACTCAAGCACTCATGTCACTCAACCACACATACCGGTATGATTCCATCATGGTCTATGTGGGGGTAAATGACTTGAGATGTATCTCACTGGACTGTAAGAAGACAGACATGACTGAGCCCTCAGATTATGTGTCACAGGCAGGTATAAGCCTATCTTTAAGCAGCATTCTACCTTCTCCAAGGATGATGCCACAATACACACAAAAAATTATTGACTTTAACAATTGGCTTAGCTTCGGTCCAAGAGGATCCACTATCTGTCAGCTTGGGAAGACATGGTCAACAAGCTACCCTGCTTTGCCAGAGATGGTCTGCACCTGTCTTCTCTAGGCTTTCAGATATTGGCAAAGGCATTAGCCACCCCTAGTGTGAATTTTGTAGGCAGTGTCAAAATAACCAACCTCCCAACATAACAAAATCCTCTCTAGATAAATTCAAGGTACTGTTGCTTAATGCTAGGAGTCTAAACAAGAAACTGCACTCCCTGGAAGCGCTCATTACATTGGAAGATGCTGACATCTGTGCAGTCACCAAGACATTAGTTCAAAGTCATGGAAAGTACCCTGGCTGTGTACGGCTACAATCCCTTCCATATGTTCGGACCACAAACTGAACATGAAAGAACCAAAGGAGGAGCTTTGCTCAAGCTTCACTAAGGATAAGTACACCTTAGACTGGTCGAATAGTATGACTCTTTTGAGCTGCTCCATGTCCAATTAACTGTAGGCAAAGCCCCCTACTACATAATAGCTAGCTATAGGTCCACCACCATGAAACAGGAAAAGCATACCACATACTTGGACTTATTGGAGTCACTTGCCATATAGCTCAACATCTTACTCATGGGTAATTTTAATTATCTTACCATTGAGTGGGAAATATACACGGCTACAAACATACTGGCTCAGAGGTTCTTGGACTTTGTCAGTGCAAATGCTCTGGAGCACACTCACAAGAGGCTCAAATGCCCTGGACATAGTACTCATTAACATGGAAGAGAAAAGCTTTGCATACCCCCCCCCCCCCGCTGCATGTGACGTCCTCCCTGGTAACATCAGACCATAAATCATGTCTTGTATGATGTAATTGTGATGTCGCCCAGTCTAGGCCAGTAATCAAGGAGCCTGAATCCTCATCACTGACACTGGAGAGGGACGTTCACTTGGAATACAAATGGCTACACTCAGTATTTTGAGATGCAGACCACTGCATCAAGCACAATTTCCCTTAAGAGCACCCAGGGAACACGCTCAGTCTGGAGGCTGGTTCCTCTCTATACCTGTCCAGATCCCCAGTAAGACTCCCCACTGTCACAGCTTAGAGTTGAGTCCTTAGCTGGGGTTCCAAACTAAGTCCTTCCACACCTTCTCTTTGGAACCAGTGCTTTGTGTCCCTGCTCCAAGCAGCTAACACACACACACACACACTGTTTTAGATTTGATTTTACACACACACACACACACACACACACACACACACACACACACACACACACACACACACACACACACACACACATACATACACACACACACACACACACACCTGGGAAAAGCTGGCACAGATTCACCTGCTGTCCCCCATCTGCCCAGACAATAAGGTATTTATCACTGCCACCAGATCTCCTGCCAGCCACTTTAAGGCTCTTACAAGGGTACCCAATTATACTGTGTACAAGTTAATATTAATACAAGTGGTAATGTTGACCAAACAAAAAGGCTTCAGGAGTAGCCAGAACTGTCACCAGATAAATATATGCTTCCCACTGGTACAGCTTAGAGTTGTGTCCTTAGCTGGGGTGCCAAGCTAAGCCCTCCCACCCCCTCTCTGTGAAACCAGTGCTTTGTGTCCTTGGTCCAAGCTGCTAACTCGCGCACTCTTTGAGATTTGATTTTCACACACACACACACACACACACACACACACACACACACACACACACACACACACACACACACACACACACACACACACACACACCTGGGAAAATCTGGCACAGATTCACCTGCTGTCCCCCATCTGCTCAGACTATAAGGTAGTTATCACTGCCACCAGAACTCTTGCCAGCCACTTTAAGGCACTTACGATGGTACCCAATTATACCGTGTACAAGTTAATATTAATACAAATGGTAATGTTGACCAAACAAAAAGGCTTCAGGAGTGGCCAGAGCTGTCACCAAATAAATATATGCAAATACTATCACAGCTTAAATATTTTCTAAAAAGGACCAGCCACAATGAAAAGTTTAACTATATTTAATAATAAATGATAAAAGAACAAGAAAATACTAAATGTATATTATAAAAAACACCAGAGTTTCAGTCACAGGGAATATTAAAAATAACACAGATGGAAAGCTTCACACAGTTATAGAAAAACAGTATTTAACTACTCTCACTCTCTATTCCTGATTGACTAAAAGAATCACTGTTCCTACTTACTGAATAGAGCAAGGCAAGATGTGTGAGTGGTCCTTGTTGTCAGATCCAAGACAGAATACAGAATGCTGCTGAGACATCATTCTCCTTTAATATTAAAAGATAATTTCTGTCCAGAATGACATCACATACATCTGGTCATCTGACTATGTTTCCTGCACTATCCCCCATCAGTAGAAGCTACCAGGGTTTAGCAGTTATGTGCTACAATGCATACAAATACAGCATGGCTCACATGTGGTGCAGGTGCTGGAAGTCATAAAACCATAAAAGCATTCCACTCTTATTACAGGAGCAACAACCTATTCTCTAGCACAGGCATTGTGTCTCTGGCTCCATTCAAAACTGTGGGATAACATCTTTATAGCTTAGCACCTTTAAACTCCTGGATTTGGTATCTGCTACTCATACCTGCCTTCAATGCTGGTAAACCTATAATGCTCCAATATATTATAATTTTTTCGTGGTTATTGATACTTTTGATCATTTGTATTTATATGTAACCATGGTGGCTTTAAAATTTAATATTTGGAGCATTATAGGTTTACCAGCATTGAAGGCTGGTATGAGTAGCAGATACCAAATTGTTGAATATTTTGGCCGCTTTTTAGTTAAAAATTTCAAAGTGTAATTATGTGTTTTTTAAAGGGGAGCCACAAGGGGGCGCATCTGAGTGGAGTAGTGATGTATTTATAGTGAGACAAATGTGTGGTGCAGTTTGTTTTCTGCGGAAGTTGGTGCAGAGCGCCAATGAAAAGCTTGTTTTTAAGCTTGATAACATTTCAATTCGTTTTTTTCGTTTATTGGTGTTCTTGTTTCACAACACATCCTGTGGATTATAAAGAATCTTTGCATACATCTGTCTGAATCCAGGAGTTTAAAGGTGCTGGAGCTGCAAGGGTGGTTTTTTCACCAGTTTGTTTTTTGAATTTTTAGAATCTTTATGACTTAACCAAAAAAAATAAATACATTTCCAGTATATTTTTTCCAAAGTCAGGTGGAGTAACCTCTTCCCTTCCAGTATATGCTGTTACAATGTATATATTTAATTCAGTTACAATAATACATGTGCATTTCTTTTCCTTCCAGCAGGGCACACTGTTGATACATTTTAACACAAGCAAACGTCACAAATACATTTTCAGCACAAGTATCAGTACAAATCAGTTTGATATACAAATGACATATAATTATTTACAAAATTCCAGCTAGCCATGCTGGCATAGGTTATACATCCACTGCCCTACTTCTCCTGGCATGGCTGGTAGTACCTCCTATTGTCACAGAAATTATAAGACCAGATACCCCATCAAGCAGAAAAATACTTAAAAATGTTTCAAAGGTAAATTACTTCCTATTAAGTGATGGTGTAAGAAGTTTCAAAACCCCTTGAACAAAGATAACATGGACTCCTATGCAGAGATGTACTCCAGTGCCTTGTATAACCACTTAAGCAGTTGTATAAAATTGGCTGTACCTGACCAGATTAAAACCAGGTCTTGCCAAAAAAAATGCCACCATGGTCGACCCCTAGTAGAAACAGGCTATACAACAAGAGAAAGAAACTAATGTCCAAGAACAAGAGGGAACTGTGTCAGCAGAGGAAGAAATCCCTCTCTAGCTTAAACAAACAAATCAGAGATCTTGTCAAGTCCTCCAAAGCTAATTATGAAGTAAAAATAACCTCCCCAACTAAGGATGATCACAAGACATTCTTTAACTACATCTGAAATCTATAAAGGGAATATCCAGCTATGCCCTGAACTGGTTATGGATGGCACTACCCATACTCAACCAGACATAATAGCCAACCTGCTAGCTGACAGATTTGGATCAAACTTCACCCCCGTCCCCTCCAGTTATCTCCCAAAGTATACCTTGCACCATTCCTCAGCCTACTATTTCAAGAGAGTAGGTCATCTTGGTGCTCTCCAAGGTCAAAAACACAGCATCAATGGGACCAGACAGCATCCCAGTTTGCCTTTTAAACAACTTAAAATATTCCCTATCAGACCCACTTGGATCCTTTTTTAACCACTGCATGTGAACTGTTTATGTCCCGGTGGAATGGAAGACAGCAACAGTAATCTCTCTGCACAAAGAGGGACCATCAACTAACCCTAGGAATTATAGGCCCATAAGCTTGACTAACCTCATAGCCTCATCTGCAAGGCCATGGAAAGAATCATTTTGAACCTTATTAACAAGTACATAGATAATCTCCAAACTCTGGACCCAACCCTGTTCGGATTCATGAAAAGGTAGATCATGCCTGTTAAATATGGTTGACTTCTTCGAGAAAGTCATCAAGGCCCTGGATAAGGGAAAGACAGTGCACACCACCTATCTTGACCTAGCCAAGGCATTTGACACAGTACCCCACTCAGGTATTATAGAAAAACTCCCCATTTGGGAATTAACCCCTAAATGATCAGATGGGTAGCCAGCTGGCTCACAGATAGGACACATACTGTCAAAGTGGGTGACTTCACCTCTAGCAAAGGACCAGTCATCAGTGGCATACCACAGGGTTCTGTGCTGGGCCCCTTACTGCTTGGAATTCATTTCTCAGAAGTCCAGGCAAACCTGGATGGCCTGTGGCTGACCAAGTTCACTGATGATTGCAAATTGGGAGCAATCACTGAGTCCCCCAATAATGTTAATATACTGCAGACCAAGTTAACTCACACAAATGATTGGTGCCAAAGCCACAGATTAAAGCTAAGTGCAAAAAATGCATCATCATTCCCTTTGTAAAGACATCCCTGCTAATTACATTATAGATAGCATACCCCTAAGTGTAGACCCTGCGGTACATGATTTGGGTACTCAGGTTGACAGCAATCTGAACTTTGACCATCATGTATCCACAGAAGTTAGGAAATCCTTCTACATGGAACATCTTATAAGTAAATGTGCCATATCTAGATCTAAAGATGTTATAATTCCATTATACTCAACCCTCATCAGACCAATAACTGATTACAGTGCTCCCTTTTGCATGTACCTCACCGGACACCTGCAACAACTGGAGAGACCACAGAGGTTTCTCAACAAGAAATTACATGGTACACAAAACAAATCTTATGCGGAAAGACTGAAAGCCCTGTTATTGTAGTCTGTCTCCTATAGGCTGCTAAGAGGTGACCTGTGCCTGGCTTACAGGGCAGTGTTTGACCTGGCCATGATGGAAATGCCACACATTCATAAATCAAACTGCATGAGGGTCACTCACTCCAGGGATCTTAACCTAGCTTCCGACATGAATAGGTTAATACTGGAGAGACAGATACATCTCCCAGAGACTGCCACTTCTCTGGAAATAGCTTCTAATTCACATGAAACAGCATCTCTCCTTGACCCTCTTCAAACACAACCTAGATCAATGAATGGCTGACCGCAAATTCACTCCTGGGGTTGTGCCCATCCTTGCTGGACAGAGGAAGTCAGTATTAACTACCATAGACCCTTAACTCTGTGAACGTCACTCACCTAACCACTAACAACTGGGGCAGCTCAGGGTAAATATGGCTAGGCTTGTAAGGGCACTAGGGCCATTAGCCTAGAAACCTTCTATCAACTTATTATATTGATTTGATAGTTTATGACCCAAGAGTCTATTTTCAAAACTAAATCATAACAGCAGGGTGAAAAGGCACCTACAAACTATGCTGTCTGTTTTTCTCCATTATGCAACTCAAAATTGCACTACTTAAACTTAACATGGATAAAACTGCATAGAAAAAGTTCTTACTTTGCCATTTTGTTTTTTATTAGTAATCTCTATCTTATTGTAACAATGAAAAGCATACTTATGCCATATAGACTCCTGAGATGCACTGTTTGAATACAGCAAGCTGATAAAACTGGTAATACGTGTTCATTCTTCTTGTAGGACACTGATTTAATAATTAAATTCAAAATACCAGCTCAAACACCTTTTTCTAATCCAGATTTGGTTATAAGTGTTGAAACCAAAGCTGTTGCATAAAAATATTGACATAAAATAGTCAATGACCTATACTGCAAATTGAATTACAACAATTCCGAAATAAAGCAAACATTTATGACCAATGTATGCAGTCTATAGCAAATATATAGGATATTACACAAGAAGAGAATTTGAAAATACATTGCTTCTGCCCTGCCCTGTGGCACAGAGGCATAAAGCCCTGCCTATGACCCAGATGACCTGTGCTTGAGCAGCAGCTCAGATGTTGGAGGAGCTGGGAAGGGGCAGATGGAACTTAACAGCTAATATTGATTTACCCATCCTGTGGGGGAGGTCTTTGTCACACTGTATTGGTGACGCTACCAGGAATCCTAGACCACTTTAGATGGATCAGTGTAATTTTCTAGAAGGCTGGCATGTCTACTAGCATTCATATGCTCTTGAAAAACAGCACTGGTGGAGGCTGCTGAAAGCTGTCAATGGTGCTGGTGGGGTTGAGGAGTAAAGCAAAAACCTGTCTCCGTTTGTGGATGATGGCACCACCCTAGGTATGGTTGATCTTTAACTCCAGGAAACAAATAAACTATAGAGGGCTCAACAAGGGAAAATGAATGGGCTAAATGAGAAGCCAGAAAGGATGGCCAGATTGTCAGATAGGGAACAGGCCAAAAATATGTTATATCTATCAAGATGCTATGATATGGAGAGAAAGGACACTTGGAAGAAGAAAGCAGGATTACTAATAAGTAGGCTGCTGAGCTATTCTGCAGCAGGATAGTAGAGAGGAAGTTCCAAGAAGGCCAATAATATCATGCACAGTATCAGTTCAAATTTGTTGGGGTGGGGAATCTCTGGGAATTAAACATGCTATTTTTGAATGTAGAAATAAATGAAATATGATGGGAACACAGATGTGATGCATTACCTTTTATTGTACCAGAATAGGTTTTGTAATTACAAATCCAAAGGTATTAATGATACTCAAGAAATAAGGTCCTGTCATGAAGCTGGATGGAAAGCATGAACGGGGACCCTCACTAGTGGATGTTTCACTGGAAGGTCTTCCTACAAATAGTCCATAGATGCGGTGTACCACAGATGGACCATTTTGCATCACCAGAATACAGACAATTCCCTCAGTTTTATTCAGGAATCCTTGCAAGGAGGCCTGTGCAACAGGATCCTTCTTCATTGGTGGACAGAGATTCATGTTTATACCTTCCATCTCTTCCCTTTGATTCCCAGGGTAATCCAAAAGGTGAGCATACCTCACAACTGTCCAGATTTTTTCTTCATATTTTTGGTCTGTTCCTCATAAAATGTGTGGTTTTCTGACAAATCATTGAGGACTGAAGCCACTAAATAATGACATATATTTGAATTTCAGGTATCATAATCTTCAGAAAATGCATGGTAACACAAATCCTGTTATTCTATCATCTTTCTAAGTGTTTAAGAGTCTGTGCCCCCCCCCCCCCCAATCATTTTCAGCTTTGTCCAGATTTGGTTAAAAGGTATGAAGGTAAGGCAGAATAGACCCAAATTTATCCTGTTAACTCCATTCTTGCCCAGGCACCACTGGTTCCCTCTCTTCAGGGTGATGGTAAGAGGGCAATGACAACTGCTAACATACAGAATAGGCTTGCTGACACAATGCAAGAGCTCACACATGCACTCCAAACTCCAGATTATGCATCTGTCTGCATGGATGATATAACTCAAATACTGTTTAGGCAGCAGAAATCTGAGGGCATGTTTAACATTATCTGGAAAGCAAGAAAATCTATCATTTGGACATACTGTATGCCCAAACAAAGAGGTTTGTTTTCTGGTGCTAGGGTAAGATCAAGGACACATGCAATGTAGTCCTCCAGCACCTTACTGGACTTTGAAAGGCAGGACTGGCATACACTTCTGTTAAGGTCCATCCATTGACCATCTCTGCTTGCTTTCCCCAAAACCACTTCTAGCTATCTGACTGTAGTGAGGGTTTTCCATGTAGGGCCACCAAAGAAAAGAGGGGTAGCTCCCAGGCACTTAAAATTGCATTCTGAAGATGGTGACAAAAACCCCACTTAAAGCTGACAACCTAATTGCAGCTAAGCCTGCTGACTTGGAAAACAGCCTTGTTGGTGGCACTTATCTTGGCTAGAAGGGCATCTGAGGTTTCAAGCCGTTATGTAGTTTCCATTCTTCCTGGTCTTCCAGACAGACAGAGTGAGCCTTAGGACTAAACCTCTCTTCTTGCCTAAGGTAGTATCCAAATTTACCCTAAATCAGTTCATCCAGTTTCATCGTACTTCCCATCTTCTTTTCTCACCCACAAATGGGGGAAGGAATCCTGCCCTCCCTGGGTGTGCACACACAATTGAGATTTTGCCTGGATATGCCCAAAGATTTTAGAAAGGCAAACCAGTTGTTCATTTCTCTGGTAGAAAAGAAAATAGGACAACAGGTATCACACAATTTCATGTATGTCTTGTTGAGTTATAAGTCCCTAAGCATTCAAATTAATTAAAAAATAAAACAGTCAAACCTTCAACTCATGACTCAGTCCATAAACCTAAAGTCCCTATTGCTCCCTAAATATAAAATTCCCCTCCCCCAACCCAAACTTTCTACTCCCATCACTCCTCCATGCCTCCCTAATCTTAATCAAACTGCAGCAGTATTACAATAAGGTAGCTAAATTCGCAGCCAATAGCTCTTACCTTCTGATACCTCTCTATCACTTCCTAAACCTAAAATCCCCCTCCTGTCTCTAACCCTAACCTTCCACTACCCTCTGATTGCTCTGTTAACCTAAAATCCCCTCCTGTCTCTAACCCTAACCTTCCACTACCCTCTGATTGCTCTGTTAACCTAAAATCCCCTCCTGTCTCTAACCCTAACCTTCCACTACCCTCTGATTGCTCTATTAACCTAAAATCCCCTCCTGTCTCTAACCCTAACCTTCCACTACCCTCTGATTGCTCTGTTAGCTTAAAATCCCCCTCCTATCTCTAACCCTAACCTTCCACTACCCTCTGATTGCTCTGTTAACCTAAAATCCCCTCCTGTCTCTAACCCTAACCTTCCACTACCATCTGATTGCTCTGTTAACCTAAAATCCCCTCCTGTCTCTAACCCTAACCTTCCACTGCCCTCTGATTGCTCTGTTAACCTAAAATCCCCTCCTCTCCATAAACCTAAACTCATCATCTCCATTTCTCTTTACCTGGTCTGCAGCAAGCACTTGCTTGCATTCATCTGTTGTGGTAGCTGTGTTCCTGAGCTCACGTCGAGTTTGAGCACCTGCTTGGGCAGCTGGGTAGATGGGGTTGCAGCTGTTCAAGACAGCACCTGGGACTTGAACAGCTGTAGAACATCCCAGAAGCATCATGCCATAATATCCAGCCATGAGTAGCACAGTTGAAATAGAAGACTATTTATGAGCATAAGGAATATTAACCACCTGATTACATATGCTAAATCAATATGCAGATTCTCTGCAGAAGTAAAAGTTATCTGACTAATTCTGCATTAAAGAGAACTATTACTAATACAAAGGTTGCTGCTGACAAACAACCATGCATTTCAGTGCTTCATCTACAAGTACAGTGCATGCTGCTCTTGAAAAATAAGTTGCCTATGCGCCATTAAACAAATGGTGCGCTGGTGATATTGCCATAACATTTCCTGAACTAGATCAGCTATGTGATAGGGAATAGCTGAAAATTGACAACAGGGTCATAGCTACCAAGCATATAGCTCTGGATACCTTTAAGGAGCCTAACCAAAATACCCAATTACTCCAAAGCATTTCCTGGTTAGGTAACTTGCTTAGTGACACACAGCAGGTAAACCCTGCACCCTCACCACAAGGAGCAGCTCATTAACAAGTCAGAGCTTCATTCCTCTGTGCTAACTACCAGAGTAACAGTTTCTAAGTAAATGCAGAAACTCCTTACAGTCCAGTCTTGTACAGCAGACTGTATCACAGTCATATACAAACAATGACTACATCATGGATGCTGAAGATCAGATGGTTGTGATCACCACTCCAAATAATGCAGACTGTGTTACCTGATGAATGTCAACCCCTATGCAGTTGTTGGAGGCTGTAAAAAAAGTACTTTAGATATGCATATATTGCTTTTTTTTGGGGGGGGGTCGTACATGCTTGTAGGATGCCCACATCTCATTTTTTACCTCTGTATGTCTTCTCTGTCAAGAATAGCAATCAAAAACTTGGCAAACCGTATAGGCTAAGCAGTGCTTCACTGACATAACCACTGCCACCACCTACCCCTTCTCCTGTATGTCTCCCCAATCTTAACCAACCTACAAACTACCCAAATGAACCAACTGCAACAGCTTAACAATAAGAAAACTAAATTTACAGCAAATTACTCATAAAAGCCATCACTGCATGTCCCTATAAGAAGTAAACTGATACAAACTCCCTGACTACCTCACCTTCTCACAAGTCGTCACAGCTCACTATTTCAACTACAAACCTGACATCTGCCTGACTTATTGTTAACCTTTATGTCTTGTCATTTCTTACTCTCACAGCTGGGCTCCAACTCAACCTTATCCAGTCTAACAAGTCTGCAGGAGCCTACTTGTATTCTTCCTTTGTCCCCAAGCTCCAGAATTCCATTTGTATAGCTCTTAGACAAATTCAACATCTAGAAAACTTTTAGAAAGCAGCTAAAACTATACCTACCTGACACCTGGCCCTGCTTTTGCTCAACTCCAGGCTAATCTAACATCTTGTATCCCCAAGCCTTCATACTATGTCTCTAAAACCTAAAGCATTTGTACCTACCTCTGGTCTGCTCATCCTTCCCCTCTTCCTAATCACCCTCTGCCTATCCTCATCAGCTTACCTTTGCTACTTGTTCAGTTCACCCTGGCTACTTTTATCATCATGTTATTATCTCCAAGCATTCTATCCCCTCTCTCTCTCTCTCTTACTCTCTGTGTCATTTCTTTCCCTCCCACCTCACCCCCAATTCCCACTAAAGCTATCACTCCCCCCTTCATCCTTCTAGCACTTATCCTTTCAGATCCATCTTCCCAGTCCCAACAATATAAGCAACAGCTACCATAGCACATCTTCAGCTGTGCCTGTTACTGTGCTACACGTAAGTCCATGTCTACCCTCTAAAAGACTCTTAACTTATCTAACCTATGCTTACTACACTCTTAACTATGTCTACCTTAAACCTTAAACTTTGTGGTCCTATTTCTAACATGAAATGTATTGTCCCTAAAAAAAATGTGTAGTTCTGATTTACCTGTATTATCTTTTCACATGAAGCCACTTTGGACTGTTACTGTATAATTGTTCCTGTTCTTTACATGATATGCATATTTTATGATAAACCATATTATGTTTTACATGAAAAAACTTTGTATTCTTACTATATAGATGCTGGAGCTTTTCTTCCTGGGACACTGCAGAAAGGGAGCATTTCCTGCCCAGTTGGACCACAAAAAAACATAGAATGCATACACAGGCAGACAGGGATGGTAGAAACACAAAAGGTACGGATAACAGTTGATGGACACATACAGAGGGTGGACCTTGGTGATGAGGAAAAATGGACAACAAAGTAGTGGGAGTGATACATAAAGTGGAGGAATACAGGGATGTGGTATAAGGCAGGGCTCATGGAAGATGCCACACTGGATCAGAAGCCAAACCACATAGACATCGACCACCTCCATGTCTGACATTATCTGCAGGCTGTGCTTTTGATGGCTCAATGGTTCGGGCTTGGTGATCCTGCGACTTGGCCAACCATGCTAGGAGGCACTTCTTAGTTGTGAGAAGGGCTTCCAGCTGTCAGCACACTTCAGATATCACAGCATATTTGACTGATGCCAAGAGGCCACAGGGGACCCATCCATGCCACAACCGGAAGAGTCCACTCCACTCCTGAATAGTGGTCACAGAGGCCATGAGTGAAACTTCCTGGTTGTCCTCAGCAGAGAGGCCATCATCTCCCTATTGAATGACAGGCATACTAACCCAGTGCCAGCAGCATGAACTAGCTCAGACTGAGGTGGCTTCCAACACTCCTCTGTCACCTCTACAGCTGGACCTGCTGAAGAAAGAGAAAACAAAAAGAGAACATTAGTACACCCACATGTTACACCTACTGTTAAAGCTGTACAGTACAGTAGTGCACATGACAGATGCATTCTTGCCTTCTGTGGCTTTCATATATGTTCTTACTCTGTTCAGTCACTGTAAGACAAAGTATGAAGAACTTGGTGCAGTGGTGGACCCATGAAAAGACAAGGGGAAAATGATGCAATCAAATAAAACTCTGGTTGTCTACCACTAATCTCTGCTTCCTTCTAACTAAGCAGGCAGGGGTAATACTGCTTCAGCTCCCTGTTGCAAAGCTTCACTGTTTACCTGAATAGGTGATGCTTGTGACATCACTTACCATCCTGGCAAAATCATACCAGGCATCACTCTAGCACAAAAGGCCATCATAATGGTTCAGCAGACACTCCTGAAAGTCCTTGTTGAGGAAGAAAAACAAACTCTTCATCTCATTTGGGCACCACAAATGATCCCTGCTGTTCCTCCTCTCTGAAGCAACCATGGTTACTCAGACATATCTGCTTGAGGAGCAAAATGACAGTAGCTGAGCTAGGGCTGGGTGAGAGGGGAAATCCCCATAGGTGTAAAGTGTTAGGGGGTGTAATTGAGGGGCCATCCATCATCTCTATCACCTGTTAGTGCAATACTAGATTTTAAAAGGTCAAACCTGAGCACTCTAGCACTCTGTGTGTGGTCTAAACTATATCAACTAGTTTGCTACAGTTTAAAAGTGAAAGAAAATCTTTTTTTACCTAAAATCTGAGCATTTTAGTGCTCCATGCAGACAGGTTATAAAGTGTAGTGTGCTACATTTGTAGCAAGCAGTTTGCTACAGTTTAAACATGAAAGAAAATCTTTTTTTGAAAAACTAAAATCTGAAAGCTGTAGTGCTCCATGCTGGCAGGCTATAAACTGTAGCAACTGTTTGCTACATCTGTAGCAAGCAGTGTGCTACAGTTTAAAAGAAGAAAGGATATTTTTTACTAATCTGTGAGGAAAGAGGATTGGGGTAAGGGCACATAAATGGGACTGAAATGGCTGGGGCTGGAAGAAGGGGGTGTTATATCTCTGGTCACCTGGTTGGTTGTATAGTTGCTTTGACATCCAAATTAATAAGATAAATGGTAGAGTTACCATATTGCCAAAGGTTGAGCTAATATAAGCAACTGACTAATCAGGGGTTTACTGCATTCAGGTATTGGCCTGAGTCACCTGGTAATGTAGCCCTGCACTGTACTGAACATCCGTAGTGGATTGTAGCAATAGGAACATTCAGTAACTGGGATATAGAGGTTTGGGTACATGCCACAATGCCATGACATGTGGTAACATGCACATAGGACACGACATGCCAGACAGGACACAATGGCCCCTGTACATTATGTGAGGCATACTAATGCATACTGTGTGGGGGTTACAATGTGTGCAGTGTATTGCAGGCCTTTAATATGGAGATGCAGGAAGGGGTGACATAATAATATACCCATAGCTGCAATTTTCATAGAAAAAAGAGAAATTTCACTGTACTGGGAGGCAGTATACAGTCATATGGGACATCCCTACACACAACAATGCACAGACATTGACTGACATGTGTACATGCTTGTTAATGGCCCAGGAAAGAGGAAATGTCTTGAGGAATTCACCCCCCCCTGAAGACTGAGGTGTTTCTGCAGGATCTCAGCTCACATGGCATGTGCATATTGGCCAAAGGTAAACAGGACAAGCCTTTTGGAGAGCAGATGTGGCAGGGAATGGTACAGGACATCATTGCTGTAGATGGTCATAATAGGAGTCTACATTAGATTCTGTGAAGGGTATCCATTATGGTATTGCTTGTAAGAACAAGACATGGGACAGTGCTAAGGGCATGTCCATTTCAGGAGGTCGACAATTTTATTTATTTATTTATTTTTTATTTATTGACATTTGTTAACCGGGTTAGTCCTGCTGGGCTAGGAGCCCATTTTCAGTGGAGACCCGAGGAGAAAAGCTCCAATTACAGACAGAGAGATATTAAGTATCTTAACAGTTAAGAGTACAATAATGACATGAATAAGAGATTAAAACAATCATTAATTGCCTAAAATAGTACAAGTTCAAATATATTCTGTAATTACAAAAGCACACCAAACAAAAAGTTTTTTTTTTCAATATGTGAGTGGTGTAAGTATCTAATTTTACAACTGGTGTAGTAAAGTATATAATAGGAACCATGAAAGAGGTGAAAAGAGTGTCTAGAGTTGAAAAAAGATGTTGGCAAAAAGTAGATGTGAGAGAAATAATTCTTTTTACTGACCAGAAAAGTCCAACAGGGCAGAGCCCATTTTAAGTAGAGGTCCTGTGAGAAAAGCTCCCTCACAGTGCATTTATATTGTTCTTTGTCTTTCGTCTTTTTCCCGGTAATGGGTAGCCACAGCAGAACTCCGGTCCACTAATGATTGGCAGTAGATTTTTATGAAACGCCGAGGTGCCAGCTCAATGCCTAACCTTCAATGAAGGCACGCCCATTTACGCACGCATGTCTTTCAAACGCTACCCAACCGCGGGGAGGACATGCAGACTCCACACAGAAAGCACTCCCAAGCCACGCCGAGAATTGAACGGGAGAACCTCTTGCTGTGAGGTAACAATGCTACCGCCGTACCACCGCGGCAACTGCAGTACATGCATTTATATTAACAAGTGAAATTCAGGCACTTCTCAAAAAACAACAGTTACATTTCTCAGAAAAGACAAACATATTTAAAGACAATAAAGTAGTTGCATCAACATGTATAAGTCTGTACAGTTCTGATAGCTCTAAAATGTTGCAGAAAGTAAATGGAGTTATATGGTAGAAGGGAAAACATGGTTGTAAAGAAGTTTAGTGCTCAACAGATATAATGAAGAGTATAGCTGAGAAGTAGGTTATAAAATTATGTAGGAGGGGAGATATTAGTATTGAATAGGAGGATAGTGGCAATAGTGAATAAGTACAGTATGTTCCAAACTGATGTATCTGGAAGGTTTATAACCTCGGTATAGAAGGAATGTATGAGAGGGGTAGAGTGGTGGATGGGGGCAGTTAGAATAAAAGAAAGGTGAGCAGTATTTAAGAGAGGAGTGAAGAGGAGTGTGTTGATTCAAGTGCAGAAGGGAAAGTTGTTAGGGGTGTAATGATTTGAGAACAGGAGAGCAAAAAGTTATCGATAGGTAATAAGAAATTTGTGCTTTCACTACAGACCTCAATGTGGACTACCAACACAGTAGCATATAAAAGGTGGAGGAGTTCCTGGTGTCCCTGCCTGAAGGAGAGCTAATAGTAATATCTTTTGGTGGCCTGAATGAGAAAACTGGTCTGGTGATGATGGCATATGTGCCTGTAGGGGATGTTGTAGGATAGGATTAGCTGTTACATTGCCATATTTTACAGTGCACTGCATGTGAGACAGGACTTATTCACCAAGAAGCATCTGCATTAATGTCCTCCAGGTAACACTGGTGTGCAGCTGCACTGCCCTGCACAGAGCTATATGGCATTCACAGATTCTGTAATAAAACACTATTTCTGCTTGGGGAGTTGTGATTTATTGTAGAGTTGCTGCTGGTATCTTGTTTTTATGCTTTCACTAGTTCTTCTGGTGGAGGGTTCACTATAGCAGGACAACACATGTCTGATGTCAGCAGATCATACATGGCTGATGATGATGGAACTGTGCATGTACCACCTTAACCCTAGAAGGCTTGTGGAGCCCCCCCCCCCACATGCAACTAGTTTGCGTAGGGATGGACTAATACCTCAGCCTCACCAGTGTTTGGCAGATGTCATATAACTGTAACCACAGCCATGCTACAAAGGATTCAACAACCCAGACAGCATCTGTGAGCTGCACTGCCACTGACGTGTGCACACACGCACACACAGAAAAGAGATGTGATGATGTGCAGCACTGCCATGATTTCACTTCTGCTCTTGACCTGGGTGCAACACCTGACATTCATCAGCTGATGTGAAGGTCAATGATCCAGCCATAAAGAGATGCTGTTCACACCATTGTGCAGATGGTGAGTGTGAAACACTGCCTGTGGGATAATGTGCCACACCGGCATGATTTTTGGGATGACATCCAGCACCTGCACAGTGACATGGAGTATTGGGACAGGGAGTAGACAGTGCTGTTTAGATCACTGGTGGCTATCATGGCATCCACTGCTGAATCCATAAGACTGATGGCAGGTATCCACCTCTCATCCTCTGCAGGCTCCCCTGTCTGTGAGGTGGCTGTTCACAGGCCAGACCTACCCAGATAACACAGACCATTTCTAAGACAGCATCACTGTCACTCTGGCCACAGAGGCCACTGCATCTTTCTGTGGGTAGACTCACAAAAGTGGACACCAGTGCTCCTTAGGCTCCACTCCAGGACACCTCACCCTGATACATGTGCTCACTCTCATAGTTCTACACCATCAGACTCCTCTATTGGCAGATGGAGTGCCATGCATGCTTATGTTCATTGTCCCAGTCACTGACATAGTACATCTGATGACTCCTAACACAGGGCACCCTGTCATGCTGAAAATGCATGCTCCCATAATTTTACACTGTCTCTGTCACAGACTGCATCAATCCCCAAGCCCCAAGTCCACGGGCCACTGCAGTACACTTTGCCAATAGTTGCGACATGACAATTCCACCCCACCACTGGGGGGTGTGATGCATGACCCCTTTTAATACCTACTACCAGACTATCTGACTACCATATCCACCTCCTATGACCTCCCATATGAGAGCATCGATTACCATCACAAGATCGAAATACCACAACACTGAAATTTAAATACTGGAGACGAGAATATTGGAAGCCCACATCAACGAACATTTATGTGGCTGGAACTTGTAATGTCAAAGCAGCAATTGCGCATGTCAGACAGCAACCTTCTGAATGGAGATTGTGCTGCAGTCATAAGAACAGCTTATTAATTTAAACACAGCATGCAAAACAAAAATGTAGCTTTATCAATGCTTTTGCAGGAGGGGCAAGCCCCATGCACTCCCCCACCCACAAGCAAATTATATATACCAAGTCCAAGATCTCACCGCAGTGGGGAAAGGATAAATTTCCTGATCCTCACTGTACTGAGATCTTCATTTAAAAGCATTGAAAAAACTACATTTTTGTTTTACATGCTGTATTTAAATGGAGAAGGTGTTCTTATGACTACAACATGATCTCCATTCAGAAGATTGCTGTCTGATATGCACAATAGCTGCTTTGATGTTACAAGTTCCAACACTGTAAACGCTCGCTAATATTGGCTTCCAGTCTTCTCATCTCAATTATTTGAATTTCGATGTTGTGGTATTTTGATCTTGTGAAGGCAATCTGACAGCATTGCTATCACTTGCCACTGTGTCCCTTCAACCTGTGCCAATGTTGTTAACTGTGTTCTGTCCCCTTCCTGACCTACATGGGTAATGTAATGTAATGTCTGCTGCATAACATGTCAAGTCCATGGACTCTATTACATAAACTGGGTTTGCTAATGCTTGCATCATTTTATTCTTTGTCATCTCTGTCCATACGTGTGGAACAGACATTACCCCCTGGCCAGTGTGGCTGTATATTGTGCCTGACTCTTTTCCACTTAAGGTCCTGTTGCTGTTCCTACCCAACTGGCTGCCCTGATCCTTGTCTGCTACTTCAGCAGGCATGGCATAGTGGGCCCTGAAGCTATGTATCCCTGCTGTTGAAGATGTTTGTTACAACATGGTACACATTACAAATTTATGGCTGTAGATCTAAGGTGAATACGGCAATGTCCCACCAGATGCATCTAGGCAGTGGAAATGCCCCTTAAATTGAGTGAAAACTTGTTTCACCTTGCTGTGTATCTTTGCATGTGCATTATTGTATGATATTTATGCCGTGGTCTAGAGGTTATATTTGGGGTCATCATCCATGGTTCCAGAGCATATTTAGTATCTCCTGCAACATATAACAGTAACATTACATGTAGCATGCTACTTGATTGCATGGTCTCTGTATATACTGGTCTGTTTATCATACATCTCAACCTCTTACAGCAAGAAATCTGGACAAAGCCATAAATAAAAGTGGGACAAAAGCCCAAAAATAGGGAAAACTTTTAAATATTGCTCTTACAAACTTAAAAAGTTGATAGAATAACAGGTTTTGCATTACCATGAAGAGTATGAAGTCTGAAAGTCAAATGTCTGTCATTATTTTCTAACTTCAGTCTTTAATGATTTACTACTAATCTGCCATAAAGCCACAATTTTTTGAAAAAATGGACCAAAAATATGAAGCAAAAATGTAGTTATTCTGCAAAACTCTGTACAGTTGAGAGGTGTGCTGTGCACTCTTCTATATGTGCACCTGCTAAGTAGATGACCTTACAGTAAGTCACATTGCATGAATTGTTAGTACAGGTCAAATGTGTGCTTGATATTTGAGTCATAAGAACTATGTGAGTGGTGCACTGAAGTGTTATGGTATGATCATTGCAAGCCACATGGCAGTTAAGAGAATGGAAAACCTTCCTGTTTATGCTGGGACGATTCCAACATTTGTGCAATCAATGGCAAACAAAATCTGAAGAAAAGGGACAATGTTATAGAAATCCAGCTTAGTGTTGGTTTTCTCTTCGGCAGTCCTTGGAAACCATATACACTTGTCCACATGCTGTAGCATAATATCGAGGTGCTTGTGCAGGATAAGTGAGGCTAATGCCTGTGAAATTACATGTGTGTGTCCCTGCAGGTCACTGAAAGGTTAAAGCTACAAATACTTTAGTGACCACTGGGATGGGCTATTCATGCATCCCCCTCAGTTCCACATGTGGGAGACAAAATTTGACAATCTCCCATATGTTATCCCCACCTGCAAAGAAGCTCTATGATTTGCTGGACAGCTAAGTGCTGGTAGTCTCAGCACTGATTGTACCTTCTGCATTGGTGTGGAGGCTTGCAAACTGCCACACTGGGAGCAGAGGCTCTGGTTACTAATGTGCTGCTCTGCTGTAACTACTTCTGTAAAACGTGAGTGGAGATTCACGTGCCCACAAAGACCAGTACCAACAGCCGAGAAATATCACCAAACAATTTATTAACATCAAAAAGCAGCAAAAATAGCAAGTGATAGCAATTTAGTGCTTTCATCTAGGTAAAGACTTCTTCAGAAGTACGCAACAATACTCTGAAGACAACTCAAACAATTCTGGAACAACAACAAAAATTCTTGGCTAATCAAAATGTATTCAAATCCACTAGCAAGGCCAGTAAATAAAGTGCAGAGGCCTTATAATAAAATATTTAACCCCCCCAATCACAACGCACTACCTTTACCAATGCCATCCCACCCACACATACTGAATTACTTCACTCATATCTTAATTACCCACACTTCTAGTTCAAATCCATAAGCAGGAAACAAGTTAACTATCAACTTAATTAAATACCCAGCCAACATGATTTATCCTCTTCAGCTAAAAAATCGACACAAGTTTTCTCTTCTCCACTAGCACTCATGTTTAATCTATCACTGACAACAAAGCAGGTACCACCATTACTAAATATCCCACCATCACCTCAGTACTGAAAATATATACACCCTACACAGCAGACAACTATTGAGCAATGACAAATCTAGATATTCTTTGCCAAATAATGTCAAAATTATGTATGAATATATATTACAGTATTTAACACAATATGATAATCCCCTGGATTCTCAAAAGCTTGCACGCAGTGCAAGATCAGTGCAGGAGCACAAGCAGGCAATATGTCTGCTGTGCGATCCAGAAACAGCCTGCAGGGTGTGCACGAGCGCTCCTGCACTAATCTTGCACGGACTAAGCACTGGTATGCAAATCATCCCATTTGCAGGTGAAATCCATGCAAATGAGGTGATTTTGCAATCCAGGAAGCTTGCAAAAGTCCGTGCAAGACTAGTGCTATCTACAGAAATGTACTCGTTTAGTAACCGAGTACATTTCTTTAAAATCCAAAACAGAGCTATGACAGCTCCAAATAAAGGCTGCATATCAAGTAGTAAGCATGCCAATGGCGAGTATAAGGCCATTGGCATTGCAAACAAAAAAAATAAATAAAAAAACAGCTTTTATTTTTTTTAGCCCATCTCGGCTGTTTAAGAGTAAGGCAGTGGCACGCAAACGAGATCGGGGGGGGGGGGGGTAATAAAATAAACCTAAAATAAGCATTCTAACTAAAATCAGTATTCTGCCGTGCAAGTCAATGGCAGGCAGAAGACAACCTGGCCAGTGAGTAGTGGTTGCTAAGGGGGAAGGCTCAGTGTGAGACATGTAACTATGCATTAGCAGGCAATCCTATGCAAATGAGGGGAAGGATAGTGAATTTCAGTTTTCCCCAGCATGTGAGTCAGGTCCCAACAATGTAAGAGCAGGAATAGCTTGGTGCAAGCCTAGGAGGTAGGTGACATTGGGGTGTGTGTCAGGCATACTAGCGTGGATTGGAGCCCTGTGGCTCGGGTTTGCTCCTAGCTTAGCACATCTAAGATGGGGGGTGTGTCTAAACCTGCCTAGCACTCTTTACAAAGCCTAAGCGGGTGTGCGTGCCGTGCCGTGTGCTGTGAAGGAAAGGTTAGTTTGCTGTTATTTTTTGTATTTCTGTGTTGTCTTTCTATATTTTGAATACTGTAGTTTGTTTTCTTTACCTTGTGTTTTGCTTGCATTCTGTTTAACAGCATATTAAAACTTCAAAAGAGACCACAGCTCTCTCTGTTCTGAGTCAGGCAGAAATAAGAACTGATTAATTAAGGACTCATTCATAAGACAGAAAAGGTCACTTAAGGTTAATCACTTGTTAACAGAGGGGGTGGAGCTAGGAACTAAAATTTCTATTTAAGGAGTAAACTAAAACATTTCAGAGCTTTACCAGAAAGGCTCATCCAGACTCTGCTACACTTTGCTGTGAAGGAAAGGTTAGTTTGCTGTTATTTTTTGTATTTCTGTGTTGTCTTTCTATATTTTGAATACTGTAGTTTGTTTTCTTTACCTTGTGTTTTGCTTGCATTCTGTTTAACAGCATATTAAAACTTCAAAAGAGACCACAGCTCTCTCTGTTCTGAGTCAGGCAGAATTTTTTCCCTCCCTCCCACGCATTTAAGTTGTCTTGTTAAATACCACTGTCTTTCTAGTTGCCCCTCTTATGTTAATCTGACCATATATCTCATTTCTCTACTTTCACTGGCTTATGTGAGTAATCACAAAACCATCACTTTTGAAATCCCACCCTTCAATTATTTAAATTTATTGGCCATCCTACAGTATTTCATAGTACCAAAATACAAAAGTAACCACCCCTTTCAGTCCATCTTGCTGTTTTAAAATAGTAACTCTCCACTAAACCTTAACTTTTTAAACAGGTAAAACTCAAGTTACCTACTTTCATATCTAACTTCTCTAGTGCACACTGCAGAGTGCATTCTTTTCAATCTTACCTACATCCCTGTTACTAGCACTTTCTCTAATACCTAAAAGATCATCTCTACTTGACTCCAAGTAGACTTTTCTCTATCTGTTAAACCTAGCACTTGTTCCTACAGTACTTATTACCTTGATACGGCACTCTTATAGATAGCACCCCAAAAAGGCAAACCCCATTTCTCGGTCACCACGTCCCCGGAATCTCTTTTAAAGTTTTTGTCTAGTCCTTCTAGCATGTCGAGGGATCAGTTGCTAGTGTCCTCTCCTGCTCAGCTGGTGAACCTGGGAATATTGAGACAATGTTACAATTGCCTCATGTACACAGACAACCCTCTCCTCCTCCCACAAAACACAAATACATGCGAGAGATGCAACTATACGGCCAAACTGGAGGCTGAGCTCTCTCAACATAGGACTGGCAAGACCAGTCAGGAGGAGAAGGTTACCACACACACTATAGACCCAGTCTCACATAGTACCATCACAACCTCAAATCATACACATAAACACACAAAGACATACTCGTGGCTCTGATCAAAAATCTACCAAAACAGCAGAGGCCACCAAAGCAGACACCCAAACAACCACCACCTCAGAACACAACACCTGCAACACATAGACCTCACAGTCAGAGTGTCAAACAGTCACAGCCCTTAAGGCATAACACAATGCCAGACACACTAGTCATTGGTGACTCCATAGTCAGACACACTGACGCCCCGCCACCAGACTGAGTAAGGAGAAGGTCACAGTAAGCTGCCTGTCGGGCTAGAATCCGCCACATAACGCAAGCACTCAGGTCTCTCAACAGCAGGTACAAATATGACTCAGTTATTGTCCACGCTGGTGTAAACGACCTGAGACGTACCTCCTTGGACTACATGAAAAGAGACATTGAGGAGCTCTCTGATTATGTAGCCCAGGCAGGTATGACCCTGACCTTGAGCAGTATCCTACCTTCACCAAGAATGATGCCACAATACAGAGATAAGATGATCAGCTTTAACAATTGGCTTAAACTCTGGTGTCATTCAAAGGGGATCCAATGTCTGTCTGCCTGGGATGACATGCTGGACAAGCCACGCTGTTTCAAGGGACGGCTTGCACCTGTCACCCTGGGATTCCGGATATTGGCAAAGGCTCTTGCCACCCCATAGTGCCTTTTTAGGCAAGGCTCAAATTCTAAACCTACCACCCTAGAACACAAAAAGGAAAAAACTAAGGGTAATGCTGCTCAATGCCAGAAGTCTAAATCTCAAAATGCACGACTCGAGGCCCTTCTCAGTATGGAGAACATCGATGTCTGTGCAGTGACAGAAACCTGGTTCAAGGCTCCTGAGAGCACCCCAGCACTATCAGGTTTTACCTCTTATCATGCTCCGCCCCAAAATCCGGACAATACCAAGAAAGGAGGGGGTATCCATATTCATCAAAGACACCCACACCTCAAGACTGGTGGCAACGCACGATGCATCGGAGACCATCCAGGTGCAATTAACCATAGGCAAGACTGCTCTGCAAATTGTAGCATGTTACAGGCCACCCTCACAAACTCAGGAACCTCACATGGCCTTCCTGAAAACACTAGAGGGATAAATGTATCACCAAACACCATCATACTAGGTGACTTCAATTACCCTAATATAGACTGGGAACACTACTCAAGCCCAAACACCCTAGCCCAAAAGTTCCTGGAATTCATAAACTCAAATGCCATGGAACAACTAGTCACCATCCCCACAAGAGGAGAAAACATACTTGATCTCATCATCACGAACATGGGAGCACAATGTTCAACACCGGAAGTATACCCCTCACTGGTGAGATCAGATCACAAACTAATCTCGCTGGAGGTCCTCATCCCACCCCACCTGAAATAAAAGACCACAGTAAAGAACTTCTCGAAGCCGACTTCACACTTCTAAAGACTAGTGTGGTCTCCTTTAAGGCCCCGAGCCGACGGAAAACAGTACTCAAGCCGCTGAATCACTTACAAATGCCTTCTACCAGCACCTGCAGGACTGCATGGATAAGGCAATCCCAAGCAAAACAAAGACTCTTTGTACCAAAGGCAAGCATCCACTCTGGTGGACCCCAGCCATAAACAAACTCTACAACAAAAGGAGGAAGCTACTACAAGATAGAGCAAAATCCTTAAAAGGTAAGACACCCTTGATCACTATAAGTAAAAACTAAGAGCTCTCATAAAATCATCCAAAGCAAATTTTGAGAGAAAAATAGCTAAAGACTCAAAAGACAATCATAAGGCCTTCTTTAGCTATGTTAGAAACCTGGGAGGAAACTCCCAGATATGCTCAGAACTAGTTCATAATGATGTGAAGATTACTGATCCTACAGACATTGCCAACATACTGGCTGACAGGTTCAGTGCAAACTTCTCCTTCCCCCAATAGGAGAGATATCTATACCAAGCGATTGCAGCCCCCAAACATCTCCAACGCCCAAGTGAGAACTGCTCTCCAAAGCAAAAACACAGCATCCATGGGACCTGATGGTGTCCCCGGCTGTGTGCTCCACGAACTCAACGAGGAATTAAACCCACAGCTAGGACAGCTGTTTAATCATAGTCTTACCTCTGGATATGTACCCAGGAGTGGCGCACTGCAACTGTGGTCCCACTTCACAAAGGCAGTGCCTCCACCGACCCTGGAAATTACCGCCCATTAGCTTGACAAGCCTTATCTGCAAAGCCATGGAGAGAATCATAATGGACCTCATAAATAAAGACATAGGGAATTTGCAGACTTTGGATCCATCCCAGTTTGGCTTTGTCAAAGGCAGATCATGCCTTCTAAACTTGGTTGACTTTTTCAAACAGTCACCAAAGCCATTGATGAGGGAAAGGCAGTCCATACAGCCTACCTCGATCTGGCTAAGGCCTTTGATACAATACCCCACTCGGGTATCATTGAAAACTCATCAGCTTAAATGTTAACCCATACATCACAAGATGGGTTGCAAACTGGCTGAGTGACAGAACCCACAGGGTCAGAGTTGCTGGCGCCATGTCAGACTCAAAGCCTGTCACAAGTGGTGTACCACAGGGCTCAGTCCTGGCCCACTCTTGTTTGGCATCTACTTTCCAAGTACAAGCAAACACAGGAGGGTTATGGCTGACAAAGTTTGCAGATGACTGCAAACTGGGCCATAGTAGAAAACACATCTGACACAGATATCCTTCAGAAGGGTCTCACAGAAACGGATAACTGGTGCCAGAGCCATGGCCTAAAGTTAAATGCCAAAAATGCATAGTCATACCCTTCGGGAAAAACAAGGTTACCCCTAGCTACCAAATAGGTGGCAATCCACTGAGTACAGAAGAAGTTATCAGGACCTGGGGACCCAGGTTGATAGTAGTCTGTCATTCGACACCCATGTAGCTAAAGTAGTTAGGAAGACCTTCTACATTGCCCACCTTATCATGAAGGGATTCTCATCTAGATCAAGGGAGGTCATAGTCTCCCTATACTCATCACTCATCAGACCAATGATTGAATACAATGCCCCATTCGGAATGTATCTGACCCGACACTTGCAGCAGCTGGAGAGGCCACAAAAGTTCCTCACCAAAAGGATAAAGGGTCTCAAACATCTGTCCTATGCTGCCCGACTGAAAGAACTCCAGCTCTATTCAGTCGCCACCGCTTGCTCAGAGGTGACCTTTGCCTAACATACAAGGCCATGTCAAACCCAGATTTGATGAATATGCTTCACCTCAAAAATCTAGATCCGCCAGAGCCACAAGGGCGGGAGACTTAAACCTACACGGCTATTAATAGGACGTGCTGGAGGGATAGATTCATCACCCAAAGACTCCCTATGCTGTGGAACAAAATCCCGGTACATGTGAGGCAGAGCACCTCGCTGGCCTTGTTCAAGAGAAATCTTGACCAATGGATGGGAGATCGCAGATATACCCCAGGGATTACCTCAGTGTCACTGCTCAACAGAGGCACAGCAAAATAATGGGTATAGTTCCCCATACTAAAGGGGTGGCTTAAGCCACAAAACTATGGGCTAGGCTTGTAAATGCCCTCGGGCAGATAGCCTAGTATGAACCTATGAACCTATGAACCTATAAAAAAAAGAAGTTAAACCAGGAAATAGTAGCAGTGTGCACATTTGAGCACTCTGTTTGTGCGGCACGCACACGGGCTTAAACAGGGAGGCAATGGGAAGATAAAACAGCAGTAGGAAGGTAATCAAGGAGAACTAGCTTAGCTAGCAGGTGAAATGTATCAGAATCAGCCAATTACACAGGCAGCAGAGCAATCCAGTCCAGAACTCTACTATAAACTAAACAAACACCTTCCCTTCTGGTTTTTCCCACACTCTACAACACCGGTGTATACAAGCGGGGAAATTTTAACAAACAAACCTACAAAATGAGAAGGGCTGCAGCAGGTAACATGGAACAACATGTGCAAGAGGCTGAGGGTGGTGAGGATGTGAATGCTGCTGAACAACTCACAGTGGGGAGACGGAGAAGAGGATACAGACCTTGGGTAACCTACCAGGGGCTACATGAGCTGGAGATAGTGGAGCACTATAGGGTGGACAGAGACCTCCTACAGCAAATTGTAGAGCTGTGCCGGCTACACCTGACACACAAAACAGACTGAGGGGAACCCATCCCAGTGGATACAAAGGTATGTGTAGGCCTAGGTATACTAGCTACAGGTATCTCCCAAAGCACAACTGGGGATATCATGGGGATCTTACAGGCATTAGCATCCAGAGTATTCCACCAGTTCCCAGATGCCATGTCAGCACATGCCAGTGAGAATGTATATTTCAACACCCGTGAGGTGTTGACCAGCAATACGCATCTCTTCAACCAAATAGCAGAATACCCTGGGGTAGTGGGTGCTATAGTCTGCATGCACATATGCATCAAAGCACCACCTGGTGAGCAGGGTAGGGCCTACATCAACCGCAGGGGCATCCCCTCCATCAACTGCCAGGTCATATGTGATGCCCATGGCATTATAATGAATGTGTGTGCTGGTTGCCCTGGAAGCTATGACGATTCCCACATAAGGCATCTGACGCAGCTGTACCAGAGATTTGCCAATGGGAACATCCCCTATGGTCACCTAGTAGGGGATGCTGGGTACACACTGGAGCCATGGCTGATGACATCCATCAGAAATGCACACACACCTGAACAACGCCATAATGAGGCACACGCACAGGCCAGAAATATAATAGAGCGTGTGCAGATAATAGAGCTCAGGTCACGGTTCCGGTGTCTGGACACATCTGGAGGAGCCTTGCAGTATTCACCAGCTACATGTACCCAAATTGTTATGGTATGTGCTATGCTACACAATATGATCCTGCAGAAACAGCTGCAGTAGGAACAGCATGGGGCATGGCCACACAGCCCCCCACCAATGCTAAGGCCTGCACTTGGAAAAACTGGGTGCCTCCCCTACAATGCTCCTGAGGTTCTCATCTGAAGTCAAAACAGACCTAATGGAGGCCACACTTTTAAATTTATGGTCATAAGCAGGCTAGTAGAAACAATACAAGGAGGGGATCTGGCCAACTATACCGAAACTGAGGAAACAAAATGTATTATGAACCTTAGAGCAGACCAGAAACCTGGACTGAATGAAATTGTACCGCTCAAACCCATCTTGAAAGGAAGGGCTCTAAAGAAATATGCACATGCATTAATCCTGTGTTATTTCACTTTAAAAATTCCAAGCTTTTAGCTAACACTAAGTAAATAGAACATGCACTCTGAATGAGAGGTGTGTCCATACACCAAAACTTGATTGCTTGATTGAATGAATGAGCTGCAGCAAGCTCTTTTTAAATGAAAGGAAGCTGCTTTTTTCTTTAGGATTTGATAAAGGTTCAACAACCGAAAGCGCTTATCCAGACAGCAGCAGCAGGATTACGTTTTATTTTGTTAATAAAGGAACTGATTTTAAAAATTTCAATCATTTTACTTCAGCTTGGGTGGCAGCAGCAGGTTTGATTTCTATTCTACATAGTAATGTAATAACAGCCTGTGTGCCCCCCCAATCCTTTGTAGAAATGTAGTAACAGTCAGGTGTGCCCCCAAATCCTACATAGTAATGTAATAACAGTCAGGTGTGCCCCCCCAATCCTGTGTAGAAATGTAGAAATAGTCAGGTGTGCCTCCCCATCCTACATAGTAATGTAATAACAGTCCGGTGTGGCCCCCCAAACCTTTGTAGAAATGTAGTAATAGTCAGTTGTACCCCCCATCCTACATAGTAATGTAATAACAGTTAGGTGTGCCCCTCAATCCTGTGTAGAAATGTAGAAATAGTCAGGTGTGCCTCCCCATCCTACACAGTAATGTAATAACAGTCCAGTGTGCCCCCCCAATCCTGTGTAGAAATGTAGTAATAGTCAAGTGTGCCCCCCCATCCTACATAGTAATGTAATAACAGTCAGGTGTGCCCCCCCACTCCTGTGTAGAAATGTAGGAACGTTCAGGTGTGCCCCCCCCCTGCGCTATGCAGAAATGTAGTAATAGTCAAAGCCAAATGATCGATGGATACCCTGCAGATACAGCATGCTACCTATCGGTGTACAACACAAAGGTCAGCACTGCAGCACAAACTATCTGGACATGAGCCACACATTCAGTACAGATGGCCATACTGGGGCATGCTCACACACATAGAGAAATGAAGGCAATGTCAGTCATCAACATATTGAAAGGTCATACTGGGCATGCTCACACACTTAAACACATGACGGCCATGTCTGCAAACACCAGTGGACCAGACATATTTGGCAGTTGCAGTTGTTAGTGCAGACACTCGTCAGTATGCACCACTCATGCCTTGCGCACACAGTGGATAGGAATACAGACATATGTCAGGACAACACACTATAATAAGCCAAAGGTAGATGTACATAGATGTGTGGAAGAGGGTGACTGTGACAAGGAGCCATCCAGGCCTGTCCCACCCAGCACACAGCCAAAGGGCCCCAAACACATGAGGTGCATATGTCACTCACTGCAGATACTAGCCACCAGTATCTGTCAGCATTACAGACAATGTGGTGCACGTGCCAGCTGTGCAACATGACTGTACAAGGAAGTAGTTATCTAGCAGCTGTATACAAGTACCTGTGAAATATGACGCTGTGTATGCCCACATGTGGTGTGTCAAACTCTAGATGAATGGGTTATGGCCCATGCACACATGCTGCCCTCCCTATAGCCCTATTATGACAAGCCTGCTGAGGTCATCCAATGTGAAATACACCTTTGGGAAAGTTGTAGCCCAGTAATCTCTTTGTGTACTTCTATAATGTGATAAACTAGTTAGGTAGGAGTTCTAACACCAGACTTGGCAACTGTGTATGAGTGTGTGTCTGTCTTTCTCTGACTGTGTAGACAGCAATGCTTTTTAGGGTAATCACACTCCCTACAATTCATATACTTAACTCTGGCAAGGTTGCTGATGTCACCCACCTAGAAATACACCTCTGGGAAGACTGTAGCCCAGTAATCTCCGTAGTGTGTCCTGTAACTGTGTACTGCTGTAGTGTGATAAAGTAGTTAGGTGTTTTAACCCCAGACATGGCAAGTGTGTGTGTGTCTGTCTGACTCTGTAGAGAGCAATGCTTTTTAGGGTACACACACTCCTTGCAATTCATATGCTCAACTTTGGCAAGGCTGCTGATGTCACCCATCTAGAAATACACCTCCGAGAAGATTGCAGCCCACTAATCTCTGTTGCATGTCCTGTAACTGCGTACTGCTGTAGTGTGATAAAGTAGTTAGGTAGGTGTTCTAATCCCAGGCATGGCAAGAGTGTGTGTGTGTGTGTGTGTCTGTCTGACTCTGTGTAGAGAGCAATGCTTTTTAGGGTACTCACACTCCTTACAATTCATATGCTCAACTTTGGTAAGGTTGCTGATGTCATCCACCTAGAAATACACCTCTGGGAAGGTTGTAGCCCAGTAATCTCTATAGTGTGTCCTATAACTGCATACTGCTGCCGTGTGATAAAGTAGTTAGGTAGCTGTTCTAACCCCAGAATTAGCAACTGTGTGTGGGTTTGTGTGCATGTCTGTCTGTCTCTGACTGTGTAGAGAGCAATGCTTTTTAAGGTACTCACACTTCTTACAATTCATATACATAACTTTGGCAAGGTTGCTGATGTCACCCACCTAGAAATGCACATCTGGGAAGGCTTTAACCCAGTAATCTCTGTAGCATGTTCTGTAACTGTGTACTGCTGTAGAGTGATAAAGTAGTTAGGTAGGTGTTCTAATCCCAGACATGGCAAGTGTGTGTGTGTGTGTCTGTCTGACTCTGTGTAAAGAACAATGCTTTTTAGGGTACACACACTCCTTACAATTCATATGCTCAACTTTGGCAAGGCTGCTGATGTCACCCACCTAGAAATACACCTCCGAGAAGATTACAGCCCATTAATCTCTGTAGCGTGTCCTGTAATTGCATACTGTTGTAGTGTGATAAAGTAGTTAGGTAGCTGTTCTAATCCCAGACATGGCAATTGTGTGCATGTGTCTGTCTGTGTAGAGAGCAATGCTTTCTAGAGTACTCACACTCCTTACAATTTGTGTGCTCAATTTTGACAAGTCTGCAGATGTCACCCACCTAGAAATACACCTCTGTAAAGGTTGTAGACTAGTAATCTCTGTAGCATGTGCCATAACTGCGTACTGCTGTAATGTGATTTACAACTGTGGTAGGGTTCCATCCCACCCATGGCAGTTCTGGATGTTTTGTGTGTGTTTCAATGTCTGTGTAGGGAGCAATGCATTTTAGGCTAGATACACTAAATACATTTCAAATGGCTTACTTTGGCAATCCTGCTGATGTCATTCATTGTGAAATACACCTTTGGGAAAGGAGTTCTCCAGTAATCCCTGTGGTGCGTCCTATAACAGCTCCATGCTGTAGTGTGATGTAGACCTCTGTTAGGGGTTTTATACACACATATGTCAGCTGTGGATGTTTTGTGTGTGTGTCACTGTCTGTGTAGGGAGCAATGCATTTTATTCTTTTCACACTCACTACAATTCGAATGTCCCACTTTGTCAATCCTGCTGATGTCATCCAATGTGATATACAGCTTTGGGGATGGAGTATTCCAGTAATCTCTGTGGCACGTACTATAACTGTGTAGTGCTGTAGTGTAATAAACTAGTTAGGTAGGGGTTCTACTCCCTGACATGACTGGTGTGTGTGTGTGTGCGTGTGTGTGTGTGTGTGTGTGTGTGTGTGTGTGTGTGTGTGTGTGTGTGTGTGTGTGTAACCTGTATCCTCTGTGGAGGTGGTTGTGAGTGTGTGACACCTGTGGCCAATGTGGAGTGGGTTTTGCATATTTCTTATATGGTGGCCCTACTATATATCACAATGTCCACCATACAGGGATACCAAATGTGAAATAGCTGAGATGCTGGGGTGCAACGCCATACCCATACATGTGACATCAAGGCCAGGCAATCACATTTAGCAACCCCAGCATTACCCAGAGCACACTCTCAATCCATGTCTCATACACACACACATGCCTAGGCAACAGCCAATATGGGGGTAGTACACTGCTTATTGGCTAGTGATAGTAACTATGGGGTGATAGCAGTGGGCTACAGAGGGCATGGCACCCTGTCCATCTGTCCAATATGCACATACATGCAGACAGTGCACCTTCCACATGTTCCCCAATGGACATCTGCAACACCTGTGGTGCCATCACATGTGACCCACAAAGGACATACCATGCCTGACAACATGCCCTGTATTGACAGATGCCACTGACACCAGGGAATGCCGTTAGCATGCTATCAATGTAGGTGCAGGGTAAACCTGCTGCCCATTACCAGTTCCCACCACAGGTGGGAAAGACTGGCACATCTGATAATAATCTGTGTTCACAACATGGGCCAGACACCCCAGGTACAGTTCCATATGTCACTGCACATGCATGTGGAAGGTGTGCACATCCCAGACACTGTCCATGTCATGGACTAAGGAACACATATATGGCAAGTGATGCACAGCATTGGCCACACACATTCACCCAGGTGACTGGATGGGGGATACAATATCTACCTGTGTGGGCAACTGTAGACACTACAGCACTGAGCCACAATGCAGACCATTGTCATGTGGCCTGACGCCAAGGTATACCCATCGCCTGGCCTTGTACAGTCATCTAGCACAGTCGACCACCACACACCTGTGCAGACATGCATCCATGCATGTCAGTCCTGGCATCCTGTGTGTTTCTGTGTGTGTGTTGTATGTTCACATCCACACTCCCTACAACCCCCATGGGCATACTGAAGCATGCTGTCTGATGTCAGACACTTCTCCATACCCTTTGCCCATACAACCCCCGTATGAATCATGTGGTGCATGTGACACCTGCACAGTGATGTGCTGTGGCAATCCCACTACTGATGAGTTGCAATCCTGGCCCTGGTAAGTGTGTCAATGTGTGTGCATCCCTGTGAGAGTGTGGCATTGTTGATGCTGGCACCTGTTCATGCGGACAGGCACGTGTACATCACCTACTGTATAGCTACCATATCCCTGTTGCAGATGTCATTCACCATCACATATATGTTCTGAGGGCTCCACAACAGGTAACCCATGTGGTGCATCCAATAACTGCATAGAACTGTGATAGCACTACATAGTCATCAGGGGGTTGATACCCTGTGCTGGTAGGTGTGTGACACAAACATGCTTAAGTTTTACTCTCCCACCCCTCCCTGACTTGTCTTTGTCTCGGTCTGCCTCTCCCACTCCCTCTCTGGTGGATGTGGAGACCTACACCTGCTTTGCTTAGACAGCAGCATGTGTATTTTAAGTGATGCTCATGATCAGCTGATGGCCTCTGCACAAATTGCAGCCCTCCCCTAGCTGATTGCATGTGGAACAGCTGTGGTAACATTCCCATAGCCAATTGCATGGAAACACACTCCAATATCTAGGAAGATCATGTTGGTGTTGGCCCTTTTCATTCACTGTGAGCAGGAACTAGATCAGCTGTTTGGCAAACAGCATCTCAGATGGATTGGGGATTTACCTCTAACAACATACACTGTGGAAACAGGGCAACACACAGGAGGGGGATGTGCCTGACCTGATTACAGACTGTAAGCGCTGCTATACTGCTATACTGCATTTGGAGTAATGTTGGTTTAAAAGTGTGTGTGTGTGTGTGTGTGTGTGTGTGTGTGTGTGTGTGTGTGTGTGTGTGTGTGTGTGTGTGTGTGTGTGTGTGTGTGGATATGGCTGACCTACATGTCTCAATACCTGCCATGTCAGTGCCATGTTTATGAGGAATCCCCATCTGCAGGGTCATCTGCAGACTGGGCAGTGGGTTATGCCTTTGGTTTCATGTGTTACCCACGGAGCATCTATCTGTGGACTGCAGAAGGTAGTGTGAGGATTGCAGTCTGTAGATGGTGAAAGCTGTGACAGTTACTGACTTCATATCCCTCATAGGATATATGTTGCAACAAACCCTGTTACAACAGTAAATGTATGAGGTTATCACAGCAACATGTCAATATTGGCCCTGTGTATGTGCTTCCAGACACAACTCTGTCAACCTTTGTACATATGTTGTGCATGAAGTGGTGCATATGTGCTATACCCCATAATTAGTGTCATCATATCTGATAACAAGCCAGTGAGATATCAGACTGCTACACATGTTATGTACAGTAGGGGTTATATTTGATGACATAACCTGGACATTCTGTGGATGTTTGTATACTACTGAGGTCTGTGTACTTATGGTGAATGTCGACAGTGTGTGTATTGTTAATATGTACTTTAGCCTGTGTACAGACTGTGGTAGATGTCATTGTTCTGGGTCCCATCCTATCTGATATTATATGCTGCTCCACTGTATGGTACCGTATTGGCGTACATGTTTGTAGGGCCATACACACACATGTCTAATACCACAGACAGCCATCAGACCAAACTGCGTAGCAGCCCAGTATATGTAGGGTCAGTATGTGAGTGGCACATATGAAGATGGTGTCGAACAAATAGTCCATATACTGTAATATTATGCTAACTTAACATATGTGGCTGTGGCTGTGTTCACATTGGTTGTGGTTATGCACTTTCACGCAGGTGTATCTTACCCTGTGCTGTGACATGCCTGTAGAGCCTGCTATATATGCAGGTACATGTGCATTCCCCCATAGGAGATGTAGGCCAGTGTTGAGCCAGTCTGCCTGTAGCCTGTACAGTGCATTGTTACATGCCTAGCAGCTTAGTGTACTTACTCAGTGAGATGTTATGTGCAGATACTTGCCTGATGTACTGATGCCAGGCCTCCCTTAACGGTCATGTATGTCAGACAGAGCAGTGGGATGCTGTACAGATTATGTCAATATCTAGTGGGTAGTATGTGGCCATGGCTCCCCTGTACCAGCAGTTATTATGTATCAGGCCAGACAGGAGTGTGTGAATGCATAACCTATGGTGGCAAATGTATACCAGTCGTTATGTGTTATACCCATCTACATGGCTGTCTACATCCATATTGTCAGGCAATGCCTTTTACAGGAGAACCGGCACACTCAGGGCAGCTACATATTTGTAGGAAGTTCAGGAACTATAGACAGAGTGTGAGTAGAGTTGTGTTATACTTTGTATAGTACTGGTGATACAGGGTGTGTGTGTACATACTAGTTTTCCTTGGAATGCAGTCTGTCTGCATAGCTCTCAGCTGTGGGCCTATCCTCTTGGTGGCCAGAGGTGTGCCTATCATGTTCTGTCTGTCCACCACACAGGTCTTGTGTCAGATATTTCACTGGCAGTGTGTGTGTTGAGTGCTATCAGTACATGTCTACATCCATTTCTGTTTCTAACCTTAATTCCCTGCAGACTATCCTGTAACACCAGCAACTTGTTTAGTGTATGGCAACAGTTTTCCACATATGTACCTTTGTTCCAGCCTCTGTCCTCCACCTACATACCAAGCTTTGCACATATGACATGCTGTCGGGGGTTGTTCTGTAGTGGGCTGTGAGTATATCACACTGCCATTGCTGCCATCTGTCCACTGCCTTTGTATCCCCCACAAATACGGTGGGGCTGAGACCATATATGTGTGGGCATCACCTCCATAATACATGTGTGACCTTATGCACTCCAGAGGCCAGTGTATGTAACAGTGGTATATGGCCCTGTATTATTGAGTCTAGGGGGAAGCACCATAAATGATCTAGGCTGTTACAAAATGTGGAGGTATCAGGGGTGAGCTGCCTTAAGGTATCTGGATGTACAGTACCGTATACTTTACCTATATTTACATTATTTACATAAATTGGATTAATGCAAGCCTACTGCCTCCTGCCATGCAGACTGTTCTTTTTGTCATTGTGCTTGTGATGGTGTCAGTTATGCCTTGTTATGTAAAAGTTACAACCCATTTGGTCACATGACATCTTTACCACCTAATGATTTTGTACAGAGTGTAGATAGAGGCTGCTGAACTATACATCCGCATTACATACTATTGATTGTTTGGTATCCTGTGGCCCTGTCTGTCTTCACTATTGTACAATTTGAAGGGCTTGGCCTGGACAGCAACAGTTGTGAATCTTTCCAGACTACTGTATTAGTGTAACTGTTTCACAGTTGCATTACTCTATTTATATGGATGTCAGTTTCTGAACAGCTATATGACATGGCATATAGAACAGCAATAGTACACAATTAAAGGTTTTCCATTTCTACAAACCTGTGTGTGGTGTTTTTTCCTATGACCTCTGTGTGGGTATGATTGTCATTTGTATGGGTGGCCAATACAGTGTCCAGTTGTTCAGGTGTTAACTGTAGGCATAGTGGCTGTTCTATATTGTGTGCACATTCTACATATGTATCTTACTGTACATATATCTGCGTGCGTATTTGTAGTCACATGTATGTATGTATGTATGTATATATATATATATATATATGTGTGTGTGTGTGTGTGTGTGTGTGTATGCATATCTGTATCTGCATATCTGTGTCTGTGTATCCGTATCCTGGGGATGTTGATGGCTTCCATATTTTACATTTCCTATGGGAGGCAGTCTGTACTGCATGATATGTTACCAATACCCGCCTGACATCGTACAGGTGGGATGTAGTACTGTTAACATCTTGTGCCCACGTCGTGTCAGGTCCTGGTTATGGGATCTGCAATACTTGGTAGTGTATTGCAGGGTGGACATGTTTGGCTGTGGGGGGGGGGTGTGTATTCATACAAGACATATAGTGTGTGGGACCTCTCATCTCCATTAATGGTGCATGTGGACATATGTGTTTTTGTTAATCTGCCATTGCTATCTATAGATGTATGGCCATATATACCTATATATATATATATATATATATATATATATATATATATATATATATATATATATATATATACATATATATCTGCTTACATATATATAACTATGTCCGTATATACCTACATAGATATGTATCTGCGTACACATATGTAACTTGCTGTGTATATGTAGACATATAGGTGTAGACACATATATGTGTCGATGTAGGCATTTGCATGTATATATGTTCATATATATTACTATATATATCTGGACAATACCAAGAAAGGAGGGGGGGTATCCATATTCATCAAGGACACCCACACCTCAAGACTGGTGGCAACGCACGATGCATCGGAGACCATCCAGGTGCAATTAACCATAGGCAAGACTGCTCTGCAAATTGTAGCATGTTACAGGCCACCCACACAAACTCAGGAACCTCACATGGCCTTCCTGAAAACACTAGAGGGGATAAATGTATCACAAACACCATCATACTAGGTGACTTCAATTACCCTAATATAGACTGGGAACACTACTCAAGCCCAAACACCCTAGCCCAAAAGTTCCTGGAATTCATAAATTCAAATGCCATGGAACAACTAGTCACCATCCCCACAAGAGGAGATAACATACTTGATCTCATCATCACGAACATGGGAGCACAATGTTCAACACCGGAGGTGTAGCCCTCACTGGTGAGAGCAGACCACAAACTAATCTCGCTGGAGGTCCTCATCCCACCCCACCTGAAATAAAAAAGACCACAGTAAAGAACTTCTCAAAAGCCGACTTGACACTTCTAAAGACTAGTGTGGTCTCCTTTAAGGCCCCCGAAATGAGTGAAACAGTACTCAAGCCGCTGAATCACTTACAAATGCCTTCTACCAGCACCTGCAGGACTGCATGGATAAGGCAATCCCAAGCAAAACAAAGACTCTTTGTACCAAAGGCAAGCGACCAGTCTGGTGGACCCCAGCCATAAACAAACTCTACAACAAAAGGAGGAAGCTACTACAAGATAGAGCAAAATCCTTAAAAGGTAAGACACCCTTGATCACTATAAGTAAAAACTAAGAGCTCTCATAAAATCATCCAAAGCAAATTTCGAGAGAAAAATAGCTAAAGACTCAAAGACAATCATAAGGCCTTCTTTAGCTATGTTAGAAACCTGAGGAAACTCCCAGATATGCTCAGAGCTAGTTCAAAATGATGTGAAGATTACTGATCCTACAGACATTGCCAACATACTGGCTGACAGGTTCAGTGCAAACTTCTCCCCCCAAAGGAGAGATATCTATACAAATTGCAGCCCCCAAACATCTCCTGCACCCAAGTGAGAACTGCTCTCCAAAGCAAAACACAGCATCCATGGGACCTGATGGTGTCCCCGGCCGTGCTCCATGAACTCAATGAGGAATTAAAACCCACAGCTAGGACAGCTGTTTAATCAAAGTCTTACCTCTGGAGTGGCGCACTGCAACTGTGGTACCACTTCACAAAGCGGTGCCTCCACCGACCCTGGAAATTACCGGCCCATTATGACAAGCCTTATCTGCAAAGCCATGGAGAGGATCATAATGGACCTCATAAATAAAGACAGGAATTTGCAGACTTTGGATCCAACCCAGTTTGGCTTTGTCAGGCAGATCATGCCTTTTAAACTTGGTTGACTTTTGAAACAGTCACCAAAGCCATTGATGAGGAAAGGCAGTCCATACAGCCTACCTCGATCTGGCTAAGGCCTTGATACAATACCCCATTCGGTATCATTGAAAAACTCATCAGCTTAAATGTCAACCACATCACAAGATGGGTCGCAAACTGGCGGAGAGACAGAACCCACAGGGTCAGAGCTGGTGGCGCCATGTGAGACTGAAAGGCTGTCACAAGTAGTGTTCCAGAGGGGTCAGTCCTGGGCCCACTCTTGTTTGGCATCTACTTTTCCAGTACAAGCAAACACAGGAGGGTTATGGCTGACAAAGTTTGCAGATGACTGCAAACTGGGCACCATAGTAGAAAACACATCTGACACAGATATCCTTCAGAAGGGTCTCACAGAAGCGGATAACTGGTGCCAGAGCCACGGCCTAAAGTTAAATGCCAAAAATGCATAGTCATACCGTTTGGAAAACAAGGTTACCCCTAGCTACCAAATAGGTGGCAATCCACTGAGCACAGAAGTTATCAGGGACCTGGGGACCCAGGTTGATAGTAGTCTGTCATTCGACACCCATGTAGCTAAAGTAGTTAGGAAGACCTTCTACATTGCCCACCTTATCATGAAGGGATTCTCATCTAGATCAATGGAGGTCATAGTCTCCTTTACTCATCATCAGACCAATGATTGAGTACAATGCCCATCGAATGTATCTGACCCGACACTTGCAGCAGCTGGAGAGGCCACAAAGTTCCTCACCAAAAGGATAAAGGGTCTCAAAAATCTGTCCTATGCTGCCCGACTGAAAGAACTCCAGCTCTATTCAGTCGCCACCGCTTGCTCAGAGGTGACCTTTGCCTAACATACAAGGCCATGTCAAACCCAGATTTGATGAATATGCTTCACCTCAAAAATCTAGATCCATCAGAGCCACAAGGCGGGAGACTTAAACCTTGACACTATTAATAGGACGTGCTGGAGGGATAGATTCATCACCCAAAGACTCTATGCTGTGGAACAAAATCCCGTACATGTGAGGCAGAGCACCTTGCTGGCCTTGTTCAAGAGAAATCTTGACCAATGGATGGGAGATCGCAGATATACCCCAGGGATTACCTCAGTGTCACTGCTCGACAGAGGCACAGCAAAATAATGGGTATAGTTCCCCATACTAAAGGGGTGGTGTAAGCCACAAAATGATGGGCTAGGCTTGTAAATGCCCTCGGGCAGATAGCCTAGTATGAACCTATGAACCTATGAACCTATATGTATATATTTTTAGAAATATATATATCTCCATATATAGATATGTTGTATTTGTTTAGATAGTAATATATTTACACACACATACATCTAGATGTTGGTATACATTCTCAGTACTGTTGCATGATTGGTCTGGATGATATGTTTCTGAAAACATCAAATTTTCTTATATCTGGCATGGCTTAGTGATAAATCACCTTGTCTATGGTGTGCAAGGAGCTGTTTGTTTTGTTGCTAGGCAGAACATGGCCTGTTGGATACAGAGTGATTAAGGCACTTTAAAGCAGTTGTAAGCAGGTTCATAGGTTCATAGGTTCATAGGTTCATACTAGGCTATCTGCCCGAGGGCATTTATAAGCCTAGCCCATTGTTTTGTGGCTTACGCCACCCCTTTAGTATGGGGAACTATACCCATTATTTTGCTGTGCCTCTGTCGAGCAGTGACACTGAGGTAATTCCTGGGGTATATCTGCGATCCCCATTGGTCAAGATTTCTTGAACAAGCAGCGCCTCACATGGATTTTGTTCCACAGCATAGGAGTCTTTTTGATGAATCTATCTCTCCAGCACGCCCTATTAATAGCCGAGGTTTAAGTCTCCGCCTTGTGGCTCTGATGGATCTAGATTTTTGAGGTGAAGCATATTCATCAAATCTGGGTTTGACATGGCCTTGTATGTTAGGCAAAGGTCACCTCTGAGCAAGCGGTAAGCGACTGAATAGAGCTGGATTTCTTTCAGTCAAGACAGCATAGGACAGATTTTGAGACCCTTTATCCTTTGGTGAGGAACTTTGTGGCCTCTCCAGCTGCTGCAAGTGTCGGGTCAGAATGGGGCATTGTACTCAATCATTGGTCTGATGAGTGATGAGTAAAGGGAGACTATGACCTCTTGATCTAGATGAGAATCCCTTCATGATAAGGTGGGCAATGTAGAAGGACTTCCTAACTACTTTAGCTACATGGGTGTCGAATGACAGACTACTATCAACCTGGGTCCCTAGGTCCCTGATAACTTCTTCTGTGCTCAGTGGATTGCCATTTGAGCTAGGGTAACCTTGTTTTTCCCAAGGGTATGACTATGCATTTTGGCATTTAACTTTAGGTCAGGCTCTGGCACCAGTTATCCGCTTCTGTGAGACCTGAAGGATATCTGTGTCAGATGTGTTTTCTACTGGCGCCTTCCAGTTTGCAGTCATCTGCAAACTTTGTCAGCCATAACCCTCCTGTGTTTGCTTGTACTGGAAAGTAGATGCCAAACAAGAGTGGGCCCAGGACTGACCCTGGACACCACACACACGGGCAGGCTTTGAGTCTGACATGGCGCCAGCAACTCTGACCCTGTGGGTTCTGTCACTCAGCCAGTTTGCAACCCATCTTGTGATGTATGGGTTAACATTTAAGCTGATGAGTTTTTCAATGATACCCGAGGGGTATTGTATCAAGGCCTTAGCCAGATCGAGGTAGGCTGTATGGACTGCCTTTCCTCATCAATGGCTTTGGTGACTGTTTCGAAAAGTCAACCAAGTTTAAAAGGCATGATCTGCCTTTGACAAAGCCAAACTGGGTTGGATCCAAAGTCTGCAAATTCCCTATGTCTTTATTTATGAGGTCCATTATGATCCTCTCCATGGCTTTGCAGATAAGGCTTGTCAAGCTAATGGGCCGGTAATTTCCAGGGTCTGTGGAGGCACCGCCTTTTTTATGAAGTGGGACCACAGTTGCAGTGCGCCACTCCCTGGGTACGTCCAGAGGTAAGACTTTGATTAAACAGCTGTCCTAGCTGTGGGTTTAATTCTCATTGAGTTCGAGCACACAGGGGACACCATCGCGTCCCATGGATGCTGTGTTTTTTGCTTTGGCGAGAGCAGTTCTCACTTGGGCACTGGAGATGTTTGGGGGGCTGCACTCATTTGGTATAGGTATCTCTCCTTTGCGCTGGGGGGAGGGGGAGAAGTTTGCACTGAACCTGTCAGCCAGTATGTTGGCAATGTCTGTAGGATCAGTAATCTTCACATCATTTTGAACTAGTTCTGAGCATATCTGGGAGTTTCCTCCTAGGTTTCTAACATAGCTAAAGAAGGCCTTATGATTGTCTTTTGAGTCTTTAGCTATTTTTCTCTCGAGGTTTGCATGGGTTTGCATGGAGGTAAGCACTGCTAACTTCCGGTTACAGTTTCTTACACTCAGTTAGCTTCTATAGTGCTTAGCCAGTGTAGGCATTGCTTACCCCACACAAACAGGCTTAAACCCACTTACTGCTGCTTAAAAGTGCACACTCCTGCTTACCCCCGCACTAAGAAAAAGAGGTTGATAGGAAAGTGGTGAAAAAAGGGGCCCAAAGTTGGAAATACAGTAGGAAAAATAGCCAGGGGTGTGCAGGAAGGGTGTAGGGAAGAGCCATAGCTGCCCATTTCTTCTACAGCAATAGCTGTGCCTATACACTGAATTTGGAGGTAGATTTGGACACTCAAACCCCTGGGTGGGGGTGAGGACAACAATAATAAGTTGTGATGCCAATTAGACCGGATTACATGTATCCAGTGGACAAGTGTGCAAAATGGACAGCTATGTATGGGACGAGATTTTTTTGTGGGAACAGAGTGCCTTTTTTTTTCTTTTTCAGGTGAGAGTGATGTTGGGGAGGGGTAGTAGGTATATTTGGGGAGGTTGGTTTGGTAGGTTAACAGACAAGACAAACAAGACACATACAGGGGCGGTATATGACAGATGTGGGGGGTAAACACCTTGGACGGGGAGGGATGTTTGGAAGTCACAAGCCCATGAGCCCTCAAATGGAAACAGTGTGACTGAGGTCCCCACCCATGGGCAGTCACCACTGCACCTTCACGGCCCCAAAGGTGGCTGTGCTGGGGGCTGCGTAGGAGGGGCAGGCCTACCCTGTAATTGCACCATGCAGCCCTCAAGCTGATGTGGCTGGTCTTGAAACTCCCTGTCAAGCTCCCTACACACCACAGCCTGGACCTGACGGCAGGTGACAGGTATCTCTCTGCCCTTGCTCCCGGGGGAGGGGGGCGAGCCCCATCCCCTGCGGCGGTTCCACCTGAAGATGGTGCAGGGCCAGCAGAGGAGGAGGTCCTAGTCTGGTCCCTAGACTTGCTGATGCCCGGTGCCATAGCCAGCAGAGGTGGGACAGGTGGGTCTGCTGGGACCGGCCTTCCCCTATGAGCTATGGTGTTGCAGTTTTAAGAAAGATATCAGTTAGTTATAGTCAATAGCATTTAGGATTAGTTATAACAGCATGCATAGGTATTCCCATTAACCCAAGACACCAGTTTACAACAGTTGCAGATCAAGCAGAACACATGCATATATGGTACAACAGTGGCCATTGCAACAGCTTGCAGGTTTCATCGATGGCAACAGGCCACCAATATGGGAGTATTTTAACATGGCACATGCATAGAACCAGATGTGAATATTTATAAACCAATAGGACATATGTCTCAACAATAGTTTGGAGTGTACACGTACCCACTGAGGTGTGCAATAAGGTTATTGTTGCACATATGGAGGGGGTGAGAGAGAGAGGTCAATTAACAACTAATATATCCCTGTAGTTTTCACAACTTTCTTAAGTTCATAGGTTCATAGGTAGGTACTAGGCTATTGCCCCTAGTGCCTATATATGCCTAGCCAAATGGTACCCTGGCTTTTGCCACCCAAGAAAATAATTTTCCTGTGCCCCTGTCAAGCAGATCCACAGAAGTGATCCCTGGGGTGAATTTCCTATCTTCCATCCAATCATCAACATTTTTCTTGAAGAGTCCTAATGAGGAGCTTTGTTTGATATAGATAGGTAGTTTATTCCAGAGTATGGGAAGTCTCTGGGACAGAAATCTATCCCTCCAGCATGTTCTGTTTATTGCGGTGACAAGGTTTAGGTCCCTAGAGCATGTAGCTCGGAGGGATTGGGATTTCTTTACGTGGAGCATGCCCAACAGCTCTGGGTTTGACATAGCTTTGTATGTTAGGCAGAGATCGCCTCTAAGCAGGCGATATGTGACAGAGTAAAGCTGGAGTTTTTTGAGATGGTCTGTATAGGGCATCTGTTTGAGGCCGGTAATCCTCTTTGTGAGTGTGTGTGTGTGTGTATATATATATATATATATATATATATATATATATATATATATATATATATATATATATATATATATATATATATATATATATATATATCATATATGTGTATATTTTATATGTATATCTCTACATATATTATGTATTAATGTTTATATATATATATATATATATATATATATATATATATATATATATATGCATCTCTATGCACATATACAAATATAGTCACTGCAGTGATCTGTCCCTTACATGTATTATTACACTACCCAATGTCCTTACTTTGTACAATGGTATGTTTGTAGATTAGTATATGCGTGGACTGTGTCTTACATATAGTCTACACCTCTTACCTGTTATACCTGTTGAGAAAATCATTGTTAACTCTATCTGACAATTTCTACACATACTCCCAGATTCCATGCTTGTAGACAAGTATATATGTGACTTGTGTTGTACCTACAGTCTACACCTCTTACCTGTTATAACTCTGGAGAAAATATTTGTTAACACTACCTGACACATTCTACAAATACTCCCAGATTCCAAGTTGCTGTTATACACATACCTAACAATCTGTTAATCCACACACTCTGGTCAAGGCATGACAGGATGCAGGTGTTAATGTGACATATATGGAGAATTGCTGTCATACACTTTGGGTGAGATGCTACAATGACAGGTTTGTTTCCATATACATTCTCTTTTTATGTTCAGGTCTGACTATCCATTATATTTCGGTATAAGCTGCCTACATTTCTTGGATCATCACACTGATATGTCAGGGGAACAGGTTACCAGGCAGCAGATCTGGGCCATTTATCTGGACATGCTGGAGAGATCAGAACAGTTGAGGGGTATGACTATGCATACAGCTTACTACCTGAACATTCTGCCACAGTCTGTACAGTTGATGGTTATGGTTATGCTTACAGCATACAATCTGAACATTCTAGCAAAGTCTGTACAGTTGTTGGGTCTAATTGTGCATACAGCTTTCTATCTGGACATTCTCGCAAACTCAGTACAGTTGTGGGGTATCATTATGCCTACAACTTACTACCACTCCCGGGATTCAAACCCCTGCTGTGTGTGGTAAAAATATTACAGCCGACATCACAGTACACTGTGCTATTAGGGAATTGGTGTGAGGCATTTCAATGGTTTCTAAGTCTCCCACAGTTGTTCTATATGACTGACCTATTGGGACTTCCAACATTGTTATACTGACCTTCCTACATATTTTACCTGCATTCAACAGTGTGGGTAACACTGCTTAACACAACAGTACTATTTATAGAATGCAACACTACAACAACATATGTAAGCAGGATGTACACAAGCACTCCAGGGGTTATACTTCTATTCACAAGATATTACACCTTTATTTCCATGCAACCTATATGACAGTCTTCCTGCCATATTGTCTGGTTTATTCAGTACATCCCATACACAATACATTCTTATACTGGTACAACACTTTCCAGAACTGTTATATTTATTTGTTATGACAGTACATGCCGGAATATTACTAACCTGCCTCACGATGCAGCCTTTACAGCCTAGCAGCATGGGCTTTCTGGTTTGCAGTCTGTACATCTGTAGCTGTCAGAGAAATACAGTGATATTTAGCCATTACCTATCCATAGTATACACAAGCTAGGCAATCATTATCTACGTAGTAGACTGGGTACTTAGTGCTGGGGCATCGGCCATCTGCCTTGCTTCTTGGATCCACTGGTCCAAGAGATCACCCCTCCACTGCTTCAGGTCAGCATGGTGATGTCTGACCTTCTCATCAGTCCAGGGGATACCAGTGGCACTGGTGAGGTCATGGGCAAAACTGTCCCAGGCCTCCACTTTATACTGAGAGCCCTGGTACTGGCCCTGCAGTAGTCTCTCCTCAATGTGTTTTACCAGGAGCCATACCATGAATCTGGACTCCTGGGTGCCCCAGCGCTGCGCTCTAAATGGAGTGCCTTCCCCAACTCCAGCCATTCTGCTTACAGTAGGGAGCTGCAACCAGTTATGGGAATTATTGGTGCCTGTGGGGTTTAAATATGCCTGGCATGCCCGATTTCCCACACTTTCCCATGATTGGATGGTTTTGAAAAGGCTAAGCTATGGGCACACCTGCTTACCTAATGTTGGCATTGTTTAAAGGGGCATACCACTAGGCAGATTCAGATAGCTGGCCTACACATTGCTTACCCCAACTAAGCTGAGCTGTGCAATGCTTAGCATTGCTTCATATTTAATTTGCATTACATTTTCCTTTTTGCATTGATTTATTATTTGTTACATGTTATGTATGTGTCTGGTATCCGTGATTCATGTGTACATACACTGTATGGGGTCCTGGGGACTTCAACACTTTATTACAATAATACCTCAAATCTGGTCTTACTGCAGTACTCAAGTTCACATATTTATGTTATGTAGCAGGTTATACAACATCACACTGTACATAGATTCCTTTCACATGTTTAGTTTGATTTTCCTATGGTGAGGATTTGTTTGTTGAAGTCGCATTCTGATGTACTGCTATGATGGCTTAGTGGTTAACTACTATAACTGTAGTCTATATGATCTTGGGTTCAAGACTTGCAGACGCTGTTTATTTTGTTGCTGGGCAGAACACAGGCCTTTGGATACAGAGTGGTTAAGGCACTTTAAAGCAGTTGTAAGTGGGTTTGCACGGAGCTAAGCAGTATGTACTTCCTGTTACAGTTTCTTACACTCAGTTAGCTTCTACTTTGCTTAATCTGTGTAGGCAATGCTTACCCCCATTCTAATGCACTTAAACACACTTACTAGTGCTTACATATGCTTACTACTGCTTATTTTTGCTTAAACCTGCTTACTAGTGCTTTATTCATTATGACACTGACACTTCACATGTGCATTTCCTGCAGTACTCCAGTTCATAAATATATGTTTTTTAATGGGTTTTGCAACACAAATATTGGTTATAACATGCTTTGCCATGTAAAATAGACTGTGCTGCAGTGGGACTCAAACTAGGAATGCCTGCTCATTAGGCAAATGCTCTGCCCACTACACTATTGCTGTGCTGCTTCATTTGCATATATCTTCCTTGTTATCCTCTTCAGCCTTTTAAGCTGCTATAACCATAGCTAAGCAATGGGCACACCCGCTCACCTATGGTTAGCTGTACTCGGATTTTAAAAAAATAATTAAAAGGGTTTCTTTTTTTCATTTATATGTACTGTTGCTGTTGTACACATTGGGGACTGTTGGTGAAGATATGAGGACACATATGAGCGATCTCGCTCATTTCTTAACACCTTCTGCTGTCAGACATGCCCCCTGCACTCGTGCATGCTCCGTGTAAGCCTAGGAACTCAGGCAGCGGACCTTGTTAATTTGCATGGCGAGCTGCCGTCCTGCTCCTAAATGAGTGCTTCCATGCAGGACTAAGCTAATCCTGCACGGAAGATTAGTGAATCTGAGGGATACTGTCTGATAAGCAACAAGGCTTCAGACCTAAATATAACATCGCTGTTGCCACCCTGTCAGTCACTAATGACATTATCAACAATAGCAAGAAAGAATTTGAATGTATGGCTCACAGTATCTTACTGCAGAATATTAAAACATTAGTTTCTTAGATGAGGTTTATGACTGGTTTAAAAGTTATTTGTACAACAGAGCTTTTACTATCTCAGCAAACACAACAAGCCAAAGACCCACCTCTACTAACATGGGAGTTCCTCAAGGGTCAGTCATAGGTCCCTGTTATTCCATCTGTTTATCAATAATCTCTCCAGACCCATAACTATAGTGGAGTGAAGACAGCAGCTGTCCAGGGTGCAAGCTATTAGGGACATGTTCAGCAGGTGCTGATGGGGTGCAAGTGTAGTGTAAAGCTTTGTTTCCTGGGTTGTTACCTGCAATGGCTTGTTTCCTAGGCTGTTACTGCAATGCCTTGTTTCCTATGCTATTATCTGAGTAATTATTGCAATCTACTGTTTATGCAAATAGAGTATTTAATTAATTAATTAATTAATTAATTAATTAATTAATTAATTAATTAATAATAAGCAGCTATTTAAAGTAAGTAACTCTGTACTTGATTTGTACATTTATACATGTGTATAATGAGGTTTTTTTTGCCTGCTTGGCCCAGGTCATGCTTGAAAAGAGTCCACAGACCAGTACCTCTACCCAGTTAACAAATGCAGAATGAAAAATAAATAAATAAAATATACATAAAAAATAAATAAGTGTGTGTGTGTGTGTGTGTGTGTGTGTGTGTGTGTGTGTGTGTGCACGCGCGTGTGCGTGGCACACTCACATACAAGTACACACATCATCATCTTATTCAGATAGTTCATGCTTGATTTAGCAGTTATTTTTGTATCATCTTTTTCTGCCTTTTCTCATTATTTCTTTTTTATCCTCATTTTTCCTAGAAATCATCCATTAGTTGCACAGACTACTAAAGACTTCTTTGACAAAAACCATTACAGCCCTTTTCACAGTGTATTACTGTTAGAATTCTAGAGCTGTTGAAGATCTTTAATGCAGCCCTTCTAGGGCCCACACTTTTAATGGCCTTAGGTGTCTAGCTGTACACGCATACTTTCAACCCCTAATCAGAAATTTCTCCCTTTTCTCTTACTAAACCTTTAGTCTATACTTTAATTTCCAGAGCAACAAATGCTACATTTTAATAATATTGTTTATTCTCATTTCTAATCCATTTTGTTTCCTTGCTGATGTGCTAACAGGTGGCTTTTACTGTTACATGTTCTTCTCTCATTAAAAAACACGTTTTTCTCATCATATTTTTGTAGCATAATTTCCCAGTTGCCTTAGTAAGAGCATTGCCCATTTCTCAGCATAATTACCAAAACTTTTAGACTTGGCAAGCTTCTGCTACTTTATGCTAATATAACTTTGGAAAAAAGAGATAACTCCAAGTGTCTTGCCTCAGCTTCATATGCACGTGAGAACATAAAATAAGTTCAAGAGTTTTTCTGTGTACTTTTTATTATGTTGAAAAACAATATGATTCTCTTGTGCCTTACTTATATTTGTTTTTAGTACTGTTTTTCTATATTCAATTTAAGAACATAGTGAATAAATGTAGTATAATATTGTTTCATTATAAATTTGCAGCAGGAATAATGAAGCTTTTTAATGTATCTATGCACTAGTCCTAACAAAGACACTTGGATAAAGCTGAAAGATTAAGGCTCAGCCTCTATTCTCTGTTTAAGTCCAGAGATTTCCTCTATTGTGATTTGTCTCTCACTTTTTTATTATTTTAGTTAAATTAATTTTGTAGTTAATGATATGAAATGCTAAAGTTTATATGCAAGCATAGATCTTGTTAAGAAAAGCAGGTTTATGTGTTTACATTTCTGATAATTTCATGTAAGTAAAAAAGTGTGAAAGGCAAATTAAATTCTTTGCTCCAGGCCCTAGTAGCAGATTAATAAATATAACAAGTGAAATACTTTAATAAGTGAAGAAGGTGTGCTTATTATTGTATATGAATAATAGATGCCTATTTAACAATGTTTAAGCAGAAAACATCTGTGTCAGAGGCTGTTTTTGTTAAAATATTAGTGATTCCTTATTCTTGATTCTGACACCCTAAGACACTGATTTTTCAACAACAGGCATTAAAGTATCTTACAATTATTTCACTGTATGTGTAGATTTGTTTCTTTAAAAGTTGCTTACTTTTGGATTTCTGCAGTCTGTAATCCTGAATGAACACTGTCTCTCTACCTAACGTATACTGCCAAATTGTCAGTTGTGTTTTGTTGTTCTGACTGATGGACACTTGTTTATAAACAGTGCCATACTGCCCAATGAGCATTGCCACATTATCAGATGTGTACTTCCACACTGACTGATGTATACTGCCCAATAATCACTGACACATTACATAAAGAGGACTGCACATTATCTGATCTGTGTTACAACACAGCCTGATGGGCACTGCCATACTGTCAGGTACACGTCCACACTGTCACATGATCTGATATGCATTGTTACACTATCACATACTCTTTTACACTGTAACATGGTCTAATAAACAGTACCCACTACCTCACGTGCATTGCCACAATGCCAGATGTACTTCTCTGAAGACATATCTCTGATGAATAGCACTGCACTGCTTGAAATGCAATGTCACACTATTACATGCACTTCTATTCTGTAGCCAAAAGGGCAGTACTTGAACAACCAGGCAGATACATTACCGGCGAAAAATCCTTTGTTCACATAGCATGAGTAAAATACAGTACAAAATGCTTAACTTGATCACCGCATTTTCATCATGTTCTGACTTCATAAGTCAAAACGTGACAAACATGTGGTGATCAAGTTAAGCGTTTTGCTTTGTATTTTCACTCATGCTGTGTGAATAAAGGATTTTTCTCTGGTAATATATCTGCCTGTTTGTTCAAGTGCTGCATTTTTGGCTATTTGTCTTCATTTTGGCACTTTTTCTCCTTCGATCTTTATCACTTCTATACTGTCACATGGTCTGATGTGCAGTACTGTACTCCATGATGTGCACTGCCACATAGTCTGAAGAACAGTACCACTCTGCCTGATGTGAATTGGCATATTTCCTGATGTGCACTGCCAGTTGTCCAATCTACATTGTCTCACTGCCTCATATGTTGTACCAGTGGACATTATTGCTTGTTGTGAAGAACAAAGTCATCATGTCTACAGCAGATTCTCAGATTACCAACCACTGCCACTGAATCATGGAGTTCAGAAGTACACACACACACACACACACACACACACACACACACACACACACACGCACACGCACGCAAGCACACGCACATGCACAGATGCACACAATCCATCTCTGGATATATATATATATATTTATATATATATATATATATATATATATATATATATATATATATATATATATATATATATATATATATATATATATATATATATATATATATATATATAGATCTATAATATGTCAAAGACCATATGGCTGAGACCATATGATCGACATTCAAAATGTCAACCATGGAATAAAAAAACACAAGAAACCCCCTGCACCCCTTCGCCCCCCAACCCCTTGGAACTTAAATATACCAACTCCGAGATCACACTACAGTGTGGAAGATGGAAATCTTTCCATTCTGTACTGTACGGAGATGCTGGTTCTGCATGGTTGACATTTCAAATGTCGATCATATGGTTTTGGCCGTATGGTCTTCAACATTCTGAAATGTCGACCATGTGAAGGGAACCCATATATATATATATATATATATATATATATATATATATATATATATATATATATATATATATATATTTACTTATTTTATTTATTGGCATTTGTTAACCGGGTTGGTCCAGCTGGGCTTGTGGCTCATTTTCTGTGGAGACCCAAGGAGAAAAGCTCCAAAAAACAGACAGTTTACAGAAAAAATCAAATAATGACAACAATTTATATTAACATTAGATAAGAAATTTAATTATACAAAAAACATTTGAATTACAAACGCAAAAAAATGCAAACACTTGTAGTTATATATTTCCAAGTTTACAGAGTAGTGGTTAAATTACATGTTTACAACAAGAGTTAGATCCATCAGATATGAGTTTAACGTAGAGTAAGTATATAGATACACTACACACATAAGTATATAAATACACTAATGATGAGGCTGAATGGAAATATTGACCTTCTGTTTCAGATATTCAGTTAATGAAGTGATTAGGTTTCAGCCTTTAAAAAGAATGCTACTGATTTATTTCAGGGATCAGTAAGACTTATAACACAGAGGATTAAAGGCTATAAGATCTAATGTGCTTCATCCTGCAGACTGAGGTTTGATTGTCTCAGTCTCCATTTGCACACTGTACAACTTTGAACAAGCCACTTAACTAGATGATGCTCTCAATCAGCCATTTAAAAAGATATTTCTGCTTAGGGCTTACCTGGATAAATAGATGTACTGGTGTGGGTGGCATCCCTGGACTACCCACTCATGGGGAATGGCATGGTTGATATCCTTGAGCTACTTACTCAATGTTTTAAAGCCACTTACTCAATGTTTTGGGTTTGGGGGGCATTTGTGGACTGCCCACTCATGTTGAGTGGTATAGGTGGCATCCCTGGGGACCCAGATATGCTGAACAGTGTGTGTGGCATCCTTGGAGTACCTTGTAACAGTGACTAGGATGGGTAACATTACTGTTGTGTTAATGACCCAAAAAAAAGTGCAGACTCTGTATTGAGCTGCTTTATTTCATATCCCCATATATTCAAAAGTCAGTTACAGAAACCCAAGCAGATCATAAAAGATATCCGCACAGACTTCAGTTAATTCAAGCAGATTGTCCTATTGCTCTTGCTAAAAGGCAAAGAGACAGCATGTCAAAAGAGAACAGCCAGAAGGTGCTTATTTGGCACTTAACCATTGGGCACAGACTTGAGATGATTAAACTGCTTATATGAACCAATCAAACTGGGCAGCAGGAAGGAACAGAGGACTTTGCTATCATCTCAGTGCCCATGTAAGACTTTGAATAATGATGGTGGGCAGTTAATAACTATAAGAAACTAATAACATAACACCTAGGCTAAGTGTTTGGATAGGGAAGCAGCTAGTAATATATGTGATTTCAACAACATAAGAAGATGAGTAGGAATTTATGACTGGATAACACTTGGACTAAGCAGAGAAGTAGCTGATCAGCATCAGCATAATGGGAGCAAGCTTTAAATGTGAGACATTAGTGACTGACAGTCCAACGTGTAACTCTTTTCATATGTACTAAGAGACTGAGATTACAGTCTCAATGGGATTTCTCATTATCCCTTGATACAGAAACCTGAGAGTTAGTATGTATGTGTAGCAGGGCTGTGAGGGTATAACCACCCTCATACTGTAGGTGTCCAGAAGGTGATATCCCCTCTGCAAGTGTTTTCTCATGATTTGTGTTTTAAAGAGTTTTCTTTTTTAATTTTGAATTTTCTTAGTTTTAGGAAATACTGCTCTTGTCATCATACATACAAATGGCAGTCACATAAGAATGTTTTTTTTTCTGTTATGGAGCCAAATATAACATTTAGGCTAAGCAGAGAAGGTAAGTAGGTATACAGTCCATGACAACATAATGCTTAGGTTAAGCACTAAAAGTGTCTTCCCACCAAATAAGCATTCCTATAAGACTCCAGCTAAATAAAGAAAATGGCTGGCTGGCTACTAAGTTAGCATCATCCTAGGGGTTTGCCTAAGCTGACAACTTAAGCTCCTTCTAAATAAATGGCAGCATGAGACTTGTACTGTGTAGTGATGGTGGCTGGATGCAAAGTCAGTGTCTACATAAGATGAACTCTGCACAGAAGGCAAATGATTTCTACGCCTTCATGAGCATGAAGCATTGGCTAATCTTAGAAAATAAGAATTAATCCACGACCTTAAAGAAAGGAACCGGAACTCTGTTAAAATCCAAAAAGATGTAGTTTTAATTCTGAAATATTCATGGTCATTTCATTTATATATGTGCATATGATTTTGCAAACATTTCATTTTTGAATTTCTGTAATGATAACTAGTCCTTAGCATATAGCTTCAAATTATCAGAGCACTTCAGTATCAGATTTTATTAATTAATTGTATAATTGCCAGGGTATTTAATAGGCGTTACAACACACTGCAACTTGTTCACTTGATAAAGCTCAGGACTACCTGCTGTGTGACTTTTTCTGTGACTCTTGGTATTGGAATATTTCAGAATTAAAACTACATCTTTTTGGATTTTAACAGAGTTCCGGTTCCTTTCTTTAAGGTCGTGGATTAATTCTTGGTTTGTTATTGGCTTTTTGTACATTGCTTCACTAATCTTAGAAAATGCTTTGTCGCTGAGTCATTGTCTATGCGAGGCTTTGATTAAGGAGAGAAAGTGTCTTGCTACTGAATCTGCAGCTAAGATGTTGGCTAACTGAAAAGGCAGGTGGCTATTGAGTCATTATCAATATAAGGCTTTAGTTATGCAGAAAAGGTGACCAGCCATTGAGCTGGAGTCTATGTAATGTTTTGGCTAATCAGAGAAGGTAGCCATCTTGTGAATCAGTATCAATAAAAAGCTTCATTTAAGCAGAGAAGATGGTGACTGCTATGTGAATATCAGCATACTACATGGACTAAGAGAAGGTAGATAACTACTGAGTCAGTGTCTCAGTAAAGTTTTCACTAAGCAGAACTGGTGACTTGTTACTGAGATCTCTTCAACATAAAGCTTCATTTAAGGCAAGGTGGTGGCTGATTGGGAAATATCAGCTGAGGGATGGAAGTGCAGTTATTGACTTTAAGTGTCAGTGGTGAATCCATCTCTGTTTTGTTAAAACAAAAACTGTATGAAATTATGTTGTATATTTTTTATCAGAATTAAGAGAGAAGAGCAAGCTATCCTGCATTCTAGATGTGGACAAGATAGTAGCAGGACAGAGAAGTTTCTGGAATTAGTAGGCTCTTCTGCTTCAGTGATCACCACACAGATTCAAACAGTGGCACAAGACAGACGTTGTAAATTCTTTAAGTAACAGACAGTAGAGCAGCATAAAAGACAACACCTATCAACAGCTAATAAGCATCATCAAGTAGTTCTGGGTTTGATTTCCTCAGTCTTTCCCTTCATTAGATAGCATGATGGCTTACAAATTAACATTTCTGCTTCACAGCTCAGTGGTCTGTCATTCAGTCCTCATACTTGATTAGTTTATTTGTGTCTTTGCTTGAGTTTTCTCATGGGAATCTGTTTTCCTCTCATGTCCTAAAACATCCTAATTGAACTGGCTATTCTAAATTGTCACTAATTAAATAAAATGTTGCAGGGCACTAAGCAAGTCACATAACTACACTGCTGCTACCCAGAATACTCTGAAAAGAAGCAATTGTGTTTAATATCTGTTTGAGTCTAATATGGTTAGAAGTAGTTCTCAGGAGTACACAGTCACATTTCTGTGAATGGAGCAAGGGAGCTTATAGTTCATGTTAACATACCATATGCTCTTTGTCTTAGGAATGACAACCAGCTCTGTGTAGCCTGGCAGTGCTTCACAGCACATCAGAGTAACACAACTTAACTTTCAGTGCACCTTGTCAAATAAGTACATAATAAGGCTAACTGTACACAGCTGGGCAGCCTTACTTCATTTCCCTGTGTTCTGCTGACATGATCGACTGTGATTCATAATGTAATCAGAGTGAGTTGTCATGTGACCACAGACAAAGATTCATTGCCATAGTATGGTAATGAGGTGATCTAATGCAGCATAACAATGTGTTGGTGAAACAAGCAAGTGTGCATTAACACATTTTCATGCTCCTCAGAGGACTGCATTGCCAGTAGGGTTATTCTTACCATACAGCAGTGTGTCTGAGGGGTGAGTTTTATTTGTACTTTTGCACTGGCATGTTACTTGGCACTGTATGTTGAATAATACATTGGCAGGGGAGGGATGTCACCACACTAAGAACTGCAGCATGATGTGCAATATGTCACTGTTGACCTGTAGGCTATGTGGTAACTGGTACTGCAATGCTGCTGGGTTCTTGAATGGCTTACAGCCAGTTGTTTAATTTGCATAGGGGACCGGTGGTTAGGTCACTTGCATTACACAACGGAGCAGAATCACTCAATAGGTCTTATGCAGTCATGCTCCATTGTATAAAATTACTTTTATGAATTGCTACCCATTTACATAAAGTCTCTACAAAAAGGTCTCCTGATGTGTATGTGAGCATATGTACATGTGTACATGTTTACACATACAGACACAAAAGCACACACACATATATACAGACACAGGCACATGTATGTATGCATGAATGTATATATATATATATATATATATATATATATATATATGGATCTACTTTGACCCATCGAAATTACAGTTCACTGAACTGCAATTTCGTGACTCCGTTTTCGCAAAAGTGCATTTATTAGAAAATTCACTTTCGCGAAAATCAATTGAGTGAAAAAAAAAGACACTAAACAGATTTAAGCAGGGGAGCAAGCCCCCCTGCACCCCACATGTGTGGGGCTGTGCCTCCAACACCCCTGATACTTTTATATACTAACTCAGATCACACTACAGTGGGTAAAAGGGAATATTCCCTTATCCCCACTGTACCGCGATCTACAACAACAAGCTCTCCTCCCATACACTACTAAAAACACACCATACCTGAACCACCACAGGCTCCCCAGAACTGGTGACGTCACTTCACTCAACTGATTTTAGCAAAAGTGCATTTTCGAATAAATGCAGTTTCATAAAAAATGGAGTTGCGAAATTGCAGGTTGGTGAACTGTAATTTCGATGGGTCAAAGTAGACCCATATATATATATAGATAGATACACACACACACACACACACACATACACACACACACACACACACACACACACACACACACACACACACACACACACACACACACATACATGTGTATATGTATACATATATATGTATATGCATGGATAAACATGCGCACACACACACACACACACACACACACACACACACACACACACACACACACACACACACACATATTTGTAGTTCCGTTCTTGGCTGAAGCACCTCCTCTCAGGAGTTTCACCCCAAACACATGCTATTAGGTTGAATTGCTAATCCTCCAAATTGCCCATTGGTGGCAGTAGAGTGTTCCTAATAAGTGCCCATCAAGGACAGGATATATACTTTGTTTCTATTGCCTGCTGGGATAGGCTGCAGCTCCCTTGTAACTCTGACTAGGATGAAGTAGATGTAAGAAAATAATGTGTGCATATATTTATAGTCATAATCATTATTTTCTTAAAAAAAAGTTTATTGTAACAAACAAAGTCAGTCAAAACTTGCCAAAACTAGAAGTGAAAATACAACAACAGGTGGGATGTCAAAATGCTTTCAGGATAGAACAGTTTCTGTTATGCAATAACACTTTTGGATCAAACACATTCTTTTTTATTTTTTTATAAAATCTTTTTATTGATTTTTAGTCATAACATACCAAATTAAATTCTACAACATGACTAACAGATATGTACACACAAAAATTCCTCTACATACAATAACTATGTACAAATATACACAGCCCATCTATGAAGAACCCCCAAGTCGGAGGATCCAGTGCAGTGTGATTACGTTAATATATTTTCGTATACCAGTTTCCAAGCTTCCCTCTGTGAAGAATTTAGCCTCATGGAATACCACAAATATTTATGAGCAGAAAAATGCTTCCCAACTATCTGTTTGAGTCCTTCCCATGAAAGGGTTGATCTATCTTTCCAATTTAGGGTGATATAGTATTTAATCATCATAAAGGCTGTTATTAGGAAATAAGTGTTCTTAATGTCCATGCCTACCGGGGGTATGTGAAGGAGGGCAAATTGCCATGAAAGGGTAGATTTTTCATAACCCATTTTTCTAATTTGACTCTGAGGGCGCACCATAGTCTGTATGTGCACTTGCAACTCAAAGATGTGGATAATATCTGCTTCCGTCCTAGGGCAGAATTGACAAAAGGGTGGGACTTCCTTATACATCTTGTTTAGTAAAGCAGGGGTGTAATATGCGTTATTTACAATCATAAGTTGGGTATATCTGAATTTTAATAGAGGAATAGCTTTGGAAAATTTTTGAGTGGCTTGGGCAATGGCATTGGAGGAGATCAAGGGGTCTTGTTTTAGCCAAAAGTTAGAGTGGATAGCCTCTTTCGTGCATCTAATCGCTGAGATTAATTTGTAGGAGTGAGATACCATTTTCTTTTTACGAGTTAGCAGATTCCATATTATGAAACATCCTTTATTATGAATCAGGGTGTTGGTAGCATTTAGGACATACAGCAATCTAGGTAGAATATTCATTTTGATAATGGCTACCTTCGAGAGAACCGGAAGTTTTAATTGAGTCCATCTTTCCATATCTTTTTGTATCAAGCCCCAACATCCAGTGAAGTCCCCTAGATGTTGTATACTTCCCTCCGTTTGGAAGGATACCCCTAGGTATTGAAGGTGATCCTTGACTTTTATCATAGGTAGAGATCTTTCACTAGGTAATTGCGAGTAGATGTTAATCGGAAAGATCGTTGTCTTATCTAGGTTCACCTTATAATTCGAGAATTTGGAGAAAGTTTGCAAAGTACTATTGATTTTGTTAATATCAGAGTTGGGAAGGGAGTAGTAAATATTCAAATCATCTGCATAAGCTGATAGAGGTATTTCAGTATTAAATAATCTTGGGATATGGTGGAATGTTCTCTGTTTGATTAATAAAAGTAAAGGTTCAATATATAGGTTAAATAAAAGCGGTGAAAGAGGGCATCCCTGTCTGATACCATTATTAATCATTATTCTTTTGGAGCTATATTTGTTTATTTGTAGAGTGGTATATGCATTTTTATAAAGGGTATTAAGATGCGTATAAACTGTGCGGAAATTAAATTTTCTAGAACCGAGATCAAGAATTCTTTGCTTATTCTGTCAAATGCTTTGGATGCATCGATTGCTAGGCGTAGCAAGGTGCAGCAATCAATGATAAAGAGGACATAGCATTAAGTGTAAGTGTCTGGTCAAAGGTTTGTCTCTGGTTTATAAACCCTGATTGTTCAGGAGAGATGATTTTATTAATCACAGATTTCAATCTACAAGCTAAAATTGCTGCCAAAATTTTAATGTCCATATTAATGATAGAAATGGGTCTATAATTATTAGGGTTGGTACTATCCTTATTAGGTTTGGGGATTAAAATAGTTCGGGATGCATTTAGGTGGGGGTCAGAGACATCTTCCTGAATAATAAAGTTAAATAGGTGACAAAGAATGGTAGCTAGTTTCTGGTTAAAAGCTTTGTAAAATTCCGCCGTGAATCCATCCGGTCCTGGCGCCTTATTGTTTTTAAGGTTATTGATCGCAGACATAATATCTCTTTGATTAATATCGGCCGCTAATAAGGATCGATGATGTTCGTCTATTTTGGGTGTTGCTAAATTGTCAAGGAAAAAGTTTAGATCTTGCTTGTCTATATAATTAGGGTTAGGATTGTATACTTCTTCATATATATCTTCAAAAATCTTAATGATGTCTTGTGTGTTACATATATAATTTTGATGAACCTTAATTCTTGAGATAGGGGGAGTATTGCTATGTTGATTAATCAATCTCGCCAGAAACCTAGAGGGAAGTTGAGCCAAATGAGAATAATTAGCTAGGGCTTTTATCTCATAGAATGAAAGATTGTCCACCTGTAATGATGTCAATTTTAACTGTAGTTGGGAAATCTCCTTTTCTAAGTCTGATGAGTAGTTTCGTTGGATACGTGATTCCAGGGATCTTAATTCCTCCTGTAAACTCTTCTCTTTAGAGATATACTCGTTCTTATAATGGGAGGCTTTATTGATTAATAATCCTCTGATCAAAACCTTAGTGGTAGCCCAAGAAATATCGAATGAGGTGCTGGGGTCCTTAATAGCAAGTATACATTGATCTAACAAGGTATTAATTTCTTTCTTAATATCCAATTTTCTAAGTAAATTAGGGTTTAGTTTCCAGCTTCTCACCGGAATATTTGGAGGGGTAGATCGGGACCAATCTACAGATAAAGTAATCTTTGAGTGATCAGAGATTGATCTCGGTTCAATGACACTAGTAGTTGCAAATTTATGGAAAATGTCTGAAATCAAGAAAAAATCCAGCCTGGACCAAGACTTATGACACTGAGAGAAAAAGGTAAATCCTCTGTTTTTAAGGTTGTCGGGATCATTACAATAGGGGTCGAATAGATTAAAGTCACTTTTAAGGTCTGCAATAGCAGAGGAGGCTTGTGGATTATTTACGGACACCTTATTAGATCTGTCTAGATCTGGGTCTTGGATAGTGTTCCAATCCCCCCCAATTATATAGTAGTGTTCCGGGAACTTATAAAGAATGTTATACAAGTTCATTATGAAGTTGTGTTGAAGTGTACAGGGGGCATAAATGTTTAGGATCATAATAGGTTTATCCAAGTAGTCTATTTTAGTTACAAAGTAACACCATCTGCCCTCAGAGTCAAAGTCCTGTTTTATAATAGTGTGTTTAAAGGAGTTTTTAATAGTGATAGCTACTCCTGCTTTATTAGTTTTAATCCCCGCTGCTATAACTTCCTTGATCCATCTTTTATTTTTTAAGGAGCTCCATTGCTCTCTTAATAGATGTGTTTCTTGTAATAAGATGCATTCTAGACTGGTTTTGAACAGGAGGTGAAGGATAAGTTTTCTTTTAGTTTCAGCTTGTAAGCCTTTGACATTCCATGAGGCTATCTTCCACATAACAATCTTATCATTTGTGGATAAAAACAAAGGTTAGTCTCTTTAAGGGTGCCAACATTTAGCACAGAGGGGGTAAAAATATATAATACATTATAAAACCATAGATGGGCGACTCTTCCAGCGTATCTCCCGTGCATAACCACTGACTCCTCTGGCCTGGAAGAGCCTGGGATGCATAAATTATTTAAACACGCTACAAACATTAAACACACTACAAACATTTGAAGTACTCTCTTTTCCATGTGCTAGGCTAAGATACCAGTGTACCTTAAGAAATAATGTATCCCAGAAAATAATCTTCAATTCTACAAGAGCTAGAAAGCTACGCTGACTCAAATAAAAAACACTGCCTAACTCATTCAGAGCACGTCTTAATTGTAAAAAAAACCCAAACCAGCATCAGAAATATAGTAAGTAGTAAGACTTCGTAATCATATTTAACAAATCTCAAAACCCTGTTAGTGATATTATAAAATCTATTTCCCCAAGGGGGAGGTGTATCCGAATATTCCAATCTAGACAACATAGGTCTATGTAAGGCATATTACTCTGAAGACCACTAAACTAGATTAGGTCTTCTTTAGAAGATACTTCTTTAGAAAACCGGAAACATATTTTAAAGGCTTTATTAATTTTACAGGTTTAAGTACATGGTTTTGCTGCCAAGTGCTGTTACATGAAACTATTTAATGTGGTACCTGTTTGAGACCATCAACTACAGGCTGGTAGCAATTTGGCTCATATTAAATGCAGTAGTCAGACACCGCTATTGCAAGCATTGTTGATCTGGCATTCATTGATTTCTAGGTAGCGACACTCCAAAAATGATTTAAATCAAGCGGAGAATGCAGCAATCCAATCTTCTGAAATGCAGACTGTTGAGGACATGCAATATTTCATTATCTCCGTGTCGGTGAGCTGAGTGCTCGTCAGGGACCCTGCGCATGTTCTCTTAACAGCGCTGCGATGAAAACGCTGTTATGTAGGAGGGCGGATATCCGCCGATGCTGGTAATGATTCTTTAAGCTAACCTGTCGCTTTAAGGGTACGAAGCATCCTGGGAGGTTATGTGAAACGTCGAGGTCACGCTAGGACGGGCGATTGCTGGGAAATGCAGTCATCCAAGGCTCTGCTGGATATCTACAGCCTCGAGGCAGCGCTTGGCAAACTATGGCTTCAGAGGGCTACGAGAGGCCTGGATCGCTTCCTAATGTCCGCAGGCGCTTCCGAAACAAGCAGGCCCCACTCCATCATCATTCCGGCGGCTCTAGGACAGGGTAAGATGCTACTAAAGGAATCAATTCTGGACAAAACGAGGAATAAAAGCTTGAATAATAGGTTTTCATCTTTGTAGAAGTAAATCGCTGTAATAAACTAGAGTAACTCGGATCTTCACACTATTTAGCTTCTTTAGCCTGGTTGGTACCGAACAATTTAGTAAAAGCAGTAGCAGCATCTTCTTTGTTGGAGACTGTGTGTTTTTGTTCTTGGGCAGTAAAAGATAATGAGTTGGGGTATCTCATTTGAAATCTGATTTTTCTGTTAATAAGATAAGCACAGAAAGGGGCTAATTGTTGTCTTGCCACCTTTATTTGTTGGGGAAGATCTTGTGAAATGGATATTTTCATTCCTTGCCACGTTATTGTTTTTTTGAGCTTGGCTGCAGCTAAGAGCTTGTTCACATGGTAGAAATTGAGAATCTTAGCATAAACAATTCTGGGCTTTGTTGCTTCCGAGGAGGCTCTTAACGCTCTATGTGCCCTTTCTATTGTAATTTGTTTGGCCTCTTGGTCATTATCGAGTAATAGACTGAAAATGGATGTAATCACCTCTGTTAATTTGGAGTGTTCAATACTTTCATGGATACCTCTTATAATTAGATTGTTTCTTCTGGATCTAGCTTCGAGATCCAGAATTTTTGTATGCAGATCCTGGATTGATTTTTTATTAACTTTCAGCTCCTCCTGCATGAGATCAATTTTAATGTCCTGGTCCATTATTTTGGATTCAATCTTGTCTAACCTTGTTAGAATCTTGTCTGTAGATGAACCAATAGCTTTGGTCTGAGTTGTAAGATTTAGTATAGCATCCTGTAAAGGTTGCAGTGCTGCCTTTAAGTCCTCCAAGTTGGAGCAATCTGCTTTACCTTTGGCTGTATTGGTGTTTTTATTTGTATCTAAGGCCTTCTGGACTCTGGGCCTTTTAGAAGAGGAAGAAGATTCTTTCTATGGAGAATTAATAGCTGTGAATTTAGTTTTTGTTGTTTGACTTTCCATATCTTCTGCTGCTAGAGGCATTTTGATTATTGGTTGATGGTTAAAACTAGCTGAAATTTAGCAAGGATTTTCTGCTTTGATTTCAGGAAAGTTAGGCCTCGTCCCTCACAGTGCAGGATTCACATGTGGTATCCAGGTTCCCAAATCAGCAACAATCCAGACTAAACGGTAAGGGTTTCGGTCTTTTTTATTCTTCTGTAATATGAGCGAAGTGTAGTAGTAGTAAATCCGTGGTTTTGATGAGAAAAATGTTAAGTCTTACTGGTGGAAAAAGCAGATATAGTTGTAAGTGATGCACTCCTGAGTCTCAGCACTCCCTACAGGTCGGCGGCCATCTTGAACTCTCGGATCAAACACATTCTTGATACACTATATTAGAAATGTACTAATAGGAGCAAAACTGACAGACTTGACAGCCTCTGGAAATCATTTCTCAAGCAACAAACAAATAAATCCCCTTGACAAAGCCTATACTCATACTCAGTAGCAAAAAAGTGGATCTATTTACCTCTAACCACCAGAACTATTTCTAACCTACCTTTAAATGCTCCCTAAAATAATACTTTATATAATCTTGGGCCTGCTCCTGTGCCAAACTTGGCTAAACTTACTCACTGTACTTCACTCACCCCCTTCAACCTAAATCACACTTCACAACCCTTTCCAGCCTCCTATCTCACTTTTTTCTTTTTCCCACTACCTTACTTTAGCCACTTCATCTCTGCAGACCTTTCTTCTACCTCTTTCCTCCCTCTCACCTAAGCTACCTGAAGACACCCTACCCTGTACTCTTCTTATAACCTCCTTCTCTCCATCCTTCTTCCTTCTATAACCAAAATTTGAACACCATCTCTCATACTAAGACATCACACAATTTCCCCTTATTCTCTCTAATCATGTAATCTTTAATATCTCTTTAAATATCTTATTAGAATTGTCTCAGGTCTCATTTATCACATACTAATCTATGTAACAAATCATAAAACTATTGAGTTTTTCCTCACGCTTTTTCTCCATGTTATTGTTTTTCACTCTACTATGAAACATATGCTTTGTTTTTCTCATTACAACATTTTTCACTCTTATGTTTTGTAATGTAACATGATACTTTGTGATTTAAAATATCTGTACTTGCTTTTTGAAAGATTGTGATCATGGAGCTTTCCTCTCCTGGCCTCTGTTGAAAATGGAAACTTTCTGGCCCAGTCATTTTTCCTGGTAAACAAATGTCAAATAAAATAAATAAATAAATAAACAATTCTTAAAGAAACCCAAACAAAACAGAATACTAAAAAGTTTTTCTTTCTTTTTCTCTTACAAGGTCTAGCACTGGCAAGTAATAACAGTAATGTTCTTGTCTTGATAAGCAGCAACAGATACAAAATCAAGATAAGGAAAATAACAAGTGTCCTTCATCATCTCTGAGATATTACTATAACAGCCTTCTAGACCAACATCTCTGCCTTACCACTACTCAGTGAAAAATGTGGTTCAGGATTCCAACTAACAGAACTTCCATTGCCAGTTGTAAAATGACACCCCATCTTCCCATCTTGTCGAAGACTGCTCCAGCCCTGTTATTTCTCACTGTACAGGAAAAATCCTTCAGACTCTTCTGGACTCTCAACATTGACTTTTACCATATTATCAGTTCCTTATGTAGATACCTCTCTTCATCTGACACCGAAGGTAATTTGCCAAAATGAACAAGCCTCAAATCCTTGCTTCTATATACTATCCACAGGTGAGAAAATTTTTTCCATAGATACTCTTCATATGCTACATTTTTGACATATCTAATTAAGAGTGTGTGTATATATATATATATATATATATATATATATATATATATATATATATATATATATATATATATTTATATATATATGTATATGTATATGTACACACAGTTTTCCCATCTTAGTCCCTAAATTCTGGAAAGTCCTGTACTAGCAATTTCTATAACATCTTCAAGAAACCTTTCAAAAAGCACCTTCAACAAGCCAAAACATGCCAGTAACTTTTAACAACAACCCACCCTAGCCCTCTTACTCTCCACAGCCATAATAGATGTTCCCCCTTCTCCTCACATCCATCATAGATGCACCACCTCTTCTCCACATCCATCACAGAAACACTGCCTACTGTTCACATCCATCATAGAGACACCCTTTCCTCCTCCACACAACAGCCAAAGAGGCACCACCTCCTCTCTACATCCATAATAGAGGCACCACCTCATTTCCACATCCATCATACAAGCACCACCTAATTTCCGCATCCATCACTGAAGCACTGCCTACTGTTCTTGAAGGCACTACCTACTATTCAGGCTTTGTCAGCCTTCTACATTCATCTTAGGGGCAGATACTTTTTACTTCTCAATCACTCCCACTAAAGAAGCAAATGTAAGATATGTTGAAAATATACTCCTGTATTTCATTCATACCCCCCCAATTATAGCTATGCTTTCATCTTTAATGGAAAATACAGATAAAGGCAATTATCTGTGTGATCCTCACTATTTTCCTTCCTTATGTTAGTATCCAAATATTTCACAATAAAAAGACACTATCAAAGGTATCCTTCATGATGTATTGGTAGTGATTGTTGTATATACCAACAATTATTTTATATAATCCTTATTGTACCTTATTGTAAGAAGCCTCTTCTGTTTTATTATACTAGAACGTGTAAGTAATAAAACTGTATTGTCTTTCACTGAGTTTGTACTTCCAGACTGAGTGGGAAAATGACCCATTAAGATTAGTGCTCTAACCAAGTTATAAAAACGGTTTGTTTACCAGTGTATAGTGCTGTTCCACATAGACCCATTTCAGACTCAACCTGAAACACTAACTGGTTATGTAATTTGCTCAGGGTCACACAGCAAGCAAATGGAGGTTGTGGGAATCATACTCTAAATAAAGTAATAGTACAAACAAATAAACCAAATAAATAAGTAAATAAAAAGAATAAGATGGGGAATATGGAGAGTTAAAAGATGTGCATTACAAGGAAACTAGTAGAATGATAACATAGGAGGTGATTACAGCAAAGGTAAAAGCTAGAGACAGAAGGAATTAAAGGGAACAGATGTACTTTTTAGGTATTATGATGATGTGAGGTATTGCCAGCTATGCCGGGAGACGTAGGGCAGTGAATGGGTGACATATGCCAGCATAGCCAGCTGGAATTTTGTAAAGAATTATATCTCATTTGTATATCAAACTGATTTGTACAGTGGCTTTTGTTAAAATGTACCAACAGTGTGCCCTGCTGGACAGAAAAAGAAATATACATGTATTATTGTTACTGTTTAAATGTATATGTTTTAATAGAGGATGCTGGAAGAGAAGATGTTAACCTCAACCCAACTAACTTTGAAAACAGTTTGAAATTAAATTACCTGACTTAGGCCATAAAGATTGTTTCTTACAGTTCTCACTGCAGCCAGAGACAGAAAGTCTGTACTAGGCAGCTTTCTCCATTGTCTTTGGGGTGAATTAATTGCTACTCTGGAAGGGTGAAGGTTTGAAATTGTTTTATGACTTCCAGGAGCTGCAGCAGATCTTAGCAAGGCTCTGTGTGTGTGCGTATTATTGACACATATGTGGTAAATCCTGACAGCTTCTTGCCAAAGGAGTAGGATGGGAAACAGAAGTCAGATGACCAGATATATGTGATGTCATTCTGTAATCCATCACTAAAAATAATATTTTATTACTAGGTGAGACTGAAGTCCCATTACAGTCTGTTTTTGGAGGTTTACCTTCATGTGTGCATATTGCACACGGGCGAACAGCAATTGTCCGAAAGGCAGTTTGCAAAGTTTGCAAACGCCGAACGGAAAAAGGTTTGAATGTGCAATGAGCGAATGCACAGTTACATTTTACACTTCATTAGATTTTTTTTGTTCGACATTAATGTTCAACAATCAACAAATCTGCTTTTCGATTTGCTGATTTTCGAACATTTAAAACTGCTACTGTTTTCATTTTCATGGTTACGATTCGCTCATATGAGCAATCACACCACTGTGATTTGGCTTTGTAAAGGTAAACCATTTTTGGAACCTGACAGAGAAGGAACCCTCTCTTACCTCATCTTGTCTTGCTCCAGTAAGTGAACCAGGGAATAGTAATTCTTTAAACCAGTCAGGAAAATATAGTGAGATTAGTTAAGTACTGTTTTTCTGTATCTGTATGAATCTATTTGTCTGTGTAATTATAATATTTTCTGTGAATGAAACTCTGGTGTTTACTGTAAATGGATATTTAATGTTTTCATATTCTTTTATTATTTATTATTAAATATATTTAAACTTTTCATTGTGGCTGGTCCTTTAGAGAATATTTTAATCTGTGAGAGTACTTTATATATATATATATATATATATATATATATATATATATATATATATATATATATATATATATATATTTGGTGGCAACTCTGGTCATTCCTGAAAGCCTTGCTGTTGGTCAAACTACCATTTGTATTAATATTAATTTCACTTGGTATAATTGGGTACCCTTGCAAGAGCCTTAGAATAGTTGGCTTTGGAGCGTCTGGTGGTGGGGTAACTACCTTATAGTCTTGGCAGAAGGGGACATAGCTAGTAAACCTGTGCCAGCCTTTCCCAGGTGTGTGTGTGTGTGTGTGTGTGTGTGTGTGTGTGTGTGTGTGTGTGTGTGTGAGTGTGTGTGAAAATCAAATCTCAAAGAGTATGTGTGTCAGCTGCTTGGAGCAGAGACACTAAGCACTGGTTTCACAGACAGAGTGGTGGATAATTTGGCTTGGACACTTGGGCTGAGGTCCCAACTCTATAGCTGTGCCACTGGGGAGTCTTACTGGGGCCCTGGAGAGAAACAGATAGAGAAATCTGGACCCCTGAGTGTGCTCCCTGTGTGCTCTTAAGGTGATTGTGCTTGATGTAGAGAGCTGCATCTGGAAATACTTGGTGTATCCATTTTTGTTTCAGGTGAGCGTCCCTCTCCAGTGCCAGTTGTGAGGATTCAAGCCCCTTGATTACTGGCCCAGAGTGGGGATATCACAGGTATATACTAGGAAGTTGGAAGGGAGGGATAGCTCTGACTTTACTAAAAAAAGATGGGAATGAGATTCTGGAAGACTGGGAAAATACAGACTTATTGAAGGAATAATTAACTACAGTTTTCAGAAACAAAGGCAAGAGGAGACCACTAGGATGGAGATAAAGAAATGGAAAGAGGTTGAAGGGTGAATTGCTGCCTGTGGAAAGTTAAAATATAAAAGATAAGGGCTGGATGAGCTTCCTTCCTGTGTTCTAAACAGTCGGGCAAATGTGCTGGCAGATCCTTTGACACAAGCCTTCATTAAATGTACTAGTGCCTCTATCCAGTATAGATGTCTCTGAAGATTAGAATACAACTATGTTATATTTGTACAAGGATAGTAACAGAAAATGTTTTGAGAATTATGGATCTGTTAGCCTTACAGCAGTTTCAGAAAAACAATCCTCATGGAAAGGCTGGCTGCTTTCTCAGAGGACACTAGTCTCCCAGGGAACAACCAACATGTTATCATGGCTGGAAGGAACTGACAGTTAGATGTGGTCAAGTTTTATGTCTGGGTTACAAAAGAACTTTACAGGGGAGCAAAAGCAGACATAATCTTCGTGGTCTTCATCAAGGCCATTTTCTTGGTCCCGCATAGGGAGGTGCTTGGAAAATTGTAGAGTATGGAAATAGGATGAAGGGATAAAGACTGGTGAAGTGAATTACTGCATGGCTGAAGGGTAGGATGCAGAGAAATGTGATGAGAGGAATAATGTTGGGAATAAGGAAGGTAGCATCTGGAGTACCACAGTGATCAGTCATAGATCCAGTACTATTTAGTCTGCTCATTTCAGACATATCTGAGAGAACATGAGAAAAGGATTAGTCTCTGTACTGACAGCACAAATTTAGTTACAATAGTAGAGGACAGAGGAAAATTTTAAAGAAGGATTACAAAAGATTGATCAAATGGACATAAAGATGGCAGCTATTGCTCGTTTCAACAAATGCAAAGCATTACACCCTGGTAGCAACAACTCTGGTGTGAAGTATTAGATGGGGATGTGCAATTTGTGACTTTATTGGACTTAAGTACAAGAAATAGAATGAGAGGACAGTGGAAACAGCAAACAGAATGCTTCTTTGAATCCTTGAGAATAGACTTCAAATGCAGAGATGTGATGTTCTTACTCTACTAAGCCATGGTCAGAAACAAACTTAGTGTACCTTGTACAGATCTGAAGGCCAGTGAAGGAGATGGACATCAAGCTGCTGGAAGGAGTTCAGAGGACAACCACCAAAATGGCACCTAGGATGAAAATTATGACTAGAGACTAGAGAAAGTAGATTTGTTCTCACTACATAATAGACTGGAAAAGGAATACATAATATGTTTGTACAAGATCCCATCAGGTGGATGTAAAAATAGTAATCATGAATAGGGAGGATAGCATGGGATGAGGTGAAACAGGCAGTAGATTGTTGGGAACAATTTTCTCCCTGCATCTGCAAAAGGACTTCTTCATGAGAGTGTTATGGACCCTTGAAATGAACTATCAGAAGGGGTGTTGGTGAGACAATCCACTGAAGCATTCATGAGGGTATGGTGCAAGTGATGAGTGGGTGAGGGGAAGATAAGGATGGAAGGGGAATAGAAGATTAAGTTAAATGTAAAGCGCACTTGAAGGGCAGAGTGGGCAGAGTTAGTGTCTCCTTCTGCCATCAAGCAAAAGTGATGTGATGTCTATTCAGTTATAATACTTCAAAGTTGTCTGCTCTGATCAAAATTCATTTCTCCAGTAAAATAGCAAGACTTGTGTTGTCAGTCTAGATTGAATCCAGAATGACATCAAATATTAGATAACTAATAATTTCTAATTTTAAACATTAGGAGATGCATACAAAGTACAGATGATAAGCTAACGCATGTGCAACAGCAGTAGTGCATTTAACACAGAACTAGGCCAGGTCATGTGTTACTGTATTTCAGCCGGCATTAAGGAACACAAAAGAAATAACTTATCATTGTCTCAGCACAGATTACCTCCTGATAAATTTCAGAGTGAAGACATTTCTTGTCATCCAAAAGAAGGAGAATTAGGTAGAACCATAAAACCATCCAAGATCAGAAAGTGGGTCAAGGTGAAGATGCACACCCCTACTTTTACAGGATTGAATGACTTTTAACGCCAAAGATTTAATCCGTAACGTCTACTAAGGAAAAGAACAGACTGGATGAAACTCAAGAGATTCCTAAAATAGATCAAATTATTTATCAAGTCATGAAAAATAGGCTTTAGTGGACCATCCCCACTTCATCAAATGTATCGTTAAAGAAATGCTGTTCTGCTTTATCAAGTGTATCGTTAAAGAAAGGCTGTTCTGCTTTATCAAGTGTATTGTTAAAGAAAGGCTGTTCTGCCTTATCAAGTGTATTGTTAAAGAAAGATTGTTCTGCTTTGCAAAATCAACAGCCACTGTGAAGTAAGAAAGTGCTGCTTCAAAAGCGGTCCTTTTTATTTAAAAATGTAATATTACACACATGCATGATTGCATAATTTTAAACACTTTTGTGGCCAGAACTATGCCTTGTATTATAACGAGATGTGTACCCTTCCTATCAGTCACTAAACTTCCCTTCGGGTTACAGACAGGCATTCAAAGGCACTTTGCCTGAATGACATTAAGAATACATTTCTTTGAAGTTCAGTTAGTGGTTTATGTTGGTTACCTCCTTTTGTGATCGTGGAGATAGTACATATATAATTTAAGGATCTGTGGTGGAGTTCTTGTTTTAGTGTTTGCTGACAGTTGCTTTCAGCAAACTTTTTTCATCTACTTCATTCACAAGTTCTCCCTTCAAAGTATCATCATAAATATTGTCCTTTGCAGTGAGAAGAATAACAACAGATTTTGCTTTAAGGGGTAATATTTAGCTGTGTTGTCTTCTGTACTGATAAATTAAAATGCTAGTTAGATATTACTTTTTGCACTGCAAGCCAAGCATGATTTATTCTGAGCAGAGCTATAAAAATGAATGCTTGTAGCTCTCCCTCCTCAGAAAACAAAGAACATTAGGGTATGTCACAGAGGGGATATGGCTGGCTCAGGATT
>NC_056733.1:61466036-61478536 GCF_019279795.1 Protopterus annectens
AGAATAAGCATTCTAGTGCCAGTGTTCAAAAACAAAACTGGACAGTAAAGAGCTATCAGACAACAGGAAAGTGCAGTAAAGGGAAACTGATAAATGAATACACAGAATAGTAGAAAGTAAGATAGGAGTGGAGCAGTTTGGATTCAGATCAGGGTTCCACATAACTGACCTGATGTTTCAAGTGAGACAGATAGTTGAGAAGAAGAAGCTCACAAGGAAGAAAGAGTCCAACTGGGCATTCATAGACATGGACAAAACATGACAAGATCTCTAGAAGGTTGGTTTGGGCAGTCCTGCAGTGGTTCAATGTCCTGGAAACATTGGTAGATTTAGTACAAGCTATGTACAAGGGTCAAATGACAAAAGTACAAACAATATTTGGACTGAAAAAGGGGTTCCAGTAGGGATGGGTGTGTATCAGGGCTCAGCTCTGAGCCCACTGCTGTTCATGCTGGTGATGGTCTACATTAGCAAACAGAATGGAGGTAACAGATCAGCAAACCTGCTGTATGCAGATAATGTGGCATTACAAGCAGACTCTGAACTACAACTTCAGCAAATGACAAGGAATTGGTAAGCAAAACTGAAGGCACACAGAATGCAAATAAGTACAGATAAGACAGCTGTCATGGCACCAAATAGGGGAACTCAAAAGAAACAGAAATTTGTGACAGAAGGGAAACTAGTGGAATAGGTTAACAGCTAAAAGTATCTGGGAGGGATGGTTGAGGAAAAGGGAAGTCTAAAAGAAGAGGCCAAATCTAGAATTAGAGGGGCTACATCCACCTGGCACAGAGTAATAGGAATACTGTGTGACAGAAGAATATCAAGGAAGCTGACAAGTAAGGTGTATAAAACAGTGGTGCGACCAGTACTGCTGTATGGAACAGCAACCTGGGCAGTGGTGCGACCAGTAGTACTGTATCATATAGCAACCTGGGCAGTAGTGTGACCAGTACTACTGTAAGGTAAAGCAACCTGGGCAGTGGTGTGACCTGTACTGCTGTATGGTACAGCAATCTGGGCAGTGGTGTGACCAGTACTACTGTATGGTACAGCAACCTGGGCAGTGGTGTGACCAGTATTATTGTATGGTACAGTAACCTGGGCAGTGGTGTGACCAGTACTACTGTATGGTACAGCAACCTGGGCAGTGGTGCGACCAGTAGTACAGTATGGTACAGCAACCTGGGCAATGGTGTGACCAGTACTACTGTAGGGTGCAGCAGCCTGGGCAGTGGTGTGACCAGTACTACAGTATGGTACAGCAACCTGGGCAGTGGTGTGACCAGTACTACTGTATGGTACAGCAACCTGGGCAGTGGTGTGACCAGTACTATAGTATGGTACAGCAACCTGGGCAGTGGTGGGACCAGTACTACTGTATGGTACAGCAACCTGGGCAGTGGTGTCACAAGACTACTGTATGGTACAGCAACCTTGGCAGTGGTGTGATCCTTACTACTGTATGGTACAGCAACTTGGGCAGTGGTGTGACCAGTACTACTGTATGGTACAGCAACCTGGGCAGTGGTGTGACCAGTACTATAGTATGGTACAGCAACCAGGGCAGTGGTGGGACCAGTACTACTGTATGGTACAGCAACCTGGGCAGTGGTGTCACAAGACTACTGTATGGTACAGCAACCTTGGCAGTGGTGTGACCCTTACTACTGTATGGTACAGCAACCTGGGCAGTGATGTGACCAGTACTACAGTAAGTACAGCAACCTGGGCAGTGGTGTGACCAGTACCACTGTATGGTGCAGCGACCTGGGCAGTGGTGTGACCAGTACTACTGTATGGTACAGCAACCTGGGAAGTGGTGTGACCCTTACTACTGTATGGTACAGCAACCTGGGCAGTGGTGTGACCAGTACTACTGTATGGTGCAGCAACCTGGGCAGTGGTGTGACCAGTATTACTGTATGGTACAGCAACCTGGGCAGTGGTGTGACCAGTACTACTGTATGGTACAGCAACCTGGGCAGTGGTGTGACCAGTACTACTGTATGGTGCAGCAACCTGGGCAGTGGTGTGACCAGTATTACTGTATGGTACAGCAACCTGGGCAGTGGTGTGACCAGTACTACTGCATAGTTTAGCAACCTGGGGAGTGGTATGACCAGTACTACTGTATGTTGCAGCAACCTGGGCAGTGGTGTGACCAGTACTACTGTATGGTTCAGCAGCCTGGGCAGTGGTGTGACCAGTATTACTGTATAGTACAGCAACCTGGGCAGTGGTATGACCAGTACTACTGTATGGTTCAGCAACCTGGGCAGTGGTGTAACCAGTACTACTGTATGGTACAGCAACCTGGGCAGTGGTGTGACCAGTTATACTGTATGGTGCAGCAACCTGGGCAGTGGTGTGACCTGTACTGCTGTATGGTACAGCAACCTCGGCAGTGGTGTGACCATTACTACTGTATGGTACAGCAACCTGGGCAGTGGTGTGACCAGTACAACAGTATGGTACAGCAACCTGGGTAGTGGTGCGACCAGTAGTACTGTATGATACAGCAACCTGGGCAGTGGTGTGACCAGTACTACTGTAAGGTACAGCAACCTGGGCAATGGTGTGACCTGTACTACAGTATGGTACAGCAACCTGGGCAGTGGTGTGACCAGTACTACTGTATGGTACAGCACCCTGGGCAGTGGTGTGACCAGTACTATAGTATGGTACAGCAACCTGGGCAGTGGTGGGACCAGTACTACTGTATGGTACAGCAACCTGGGCAGTGGTGTCACCAGACTACTGTATGGTACAGCAACCTTGGCAGTGGTGTGACCCTTACTACTGTATGGTACAGCAACTTGGGCAGTGGTGTGACCAGTACTACAGTACGTACAGCAACCTGGGCAGTGGTGTGACCAGTACCACTGTATGGTGCAGCGACCTGGGCAGTGGTGTGACCAGTGCTACTGTATGGTACAGCAACCTGGGAAGTGGTGTGACCCTTACTATTGTATGGTACAGCAACCTGAACAGTGGTGTGACCCTTACTACTGTATGGTACAGCAACCTGGACAGTGGTGTGACCAGTACTACTGTATGGTACAGCAACCTGGGCAGTGGTGTGACCAGTACTACTGTATGGTACAGCAACCTGGGCAGTGGTGTGACCAGTTCTGCTCTATGGTACAGCAGCCTGGGCAGTAAAGGCAGAGCAGTTGGGGAAGCTAGAGATGGAGATGAAGTGCCTGAGGTGTGTGGTAGGATGCACTCTGTGGCACTTACCCTGTCAGCAAATGATAAGTAAATAAACCTTTTTCCTCATAAACTCAGAAGTGGTGTATATTAGTAAGTGGGTCTGAAAAGGAAAGTCTCCCACATGGGGAGGTGCAGAAAAGCTTGCTTCATCCTGTAAAAAATGTTTTACTTTTTTGCTGCTTTTTTGCTCAGATGAAACTATGGATGGTTGTGCTTATCTGGTTGTAGCTGTCTCCATGCATTACTTAAGATAATACAGTGAAACATTTTTTTACCACTGATAAACAGGGCTACTAATGAATATGTTTAAATTACAAAAGTTTATAAAAATGCATTATTAAAACTAAAAAGAGCTTCCCGAGAGGGATTTAAATGAATCTTCCTATAAACATAATATTTCATGGAACTGAAAGCAGCATCAGAGTCACACACATGAATCAGGGAAGGTAGCAGATTTCAGAGAACTGGAGCAAGATAAACTGTCAGAATTTTCCAGATGGGTCTTTGAAACAGCCAGCAGTCCCTCACTTGATGACCTGAAGGACAGAGCTGGGATAACGTGCATCATTTCAGTTAAATAATCAGGACCTACGAAATGTATGGCATAGAAGGTAAGAACAAGAACCTGACCTCGCACTGACTGGCAGCAGTACAAATTACATCACAGTGGACTAAAAACAAAGAGAACAGAATTCATTCCAGTAATAGTGACACTTACAGACATGTTCAAAGACAGTGTGTCAGTCTCAGGAAGTCAGGTGTGAAAGTTCAATTCCTTACATGTGATTAATTTGAGGTTTGTGAGAAGGGCAAGACAGTGTTAAAGCCTGCCATTAATTGGAGGCATATTACTCATGTCTATGAGGGAAAAGCAGATTTCAAGACAGTTGTTATAAGAAACAGTCTTAGGCAACGAGTCTGAGGTCTCAAACTTCTAGCTATGGGATCACTTTATACACCTGGAGATGGCCAGTTATTTAAAGTTAGTAATCTGATTCTTTTCACAGTCAATGAATAGCAGACTTACAGAAGCAGCAAATGGTAATGTTCTCAGTTCAAGGGTTCAGAGCTGAAAACATTAAGTAGGAGCAGCAGCTTGGACATTTGCTGAGAGACTGAATGCTTGTGGAAAACAATCAGTTATAAAGTGTAAGCTTTCAGCAGTATACATGCTGATGCATAATGTGACTAACTACTGCAGATAAGGCCACAAACGTCCAAAGCCTTTGCACACCATATTCTTAGAAATACTATCTTAGAAGTGCAACAACACACATAACTGCCACTCTTTAAAATATAGCATGGGATTATTGCCAGCTCCCCTTGACATGGAGGGATAAACCGTGACTACGACACAGATGACTTGAGTTCCATTATTGGCTCTGGCTCCTGTTGTACTTGACATGGAGAAGGACAGAAATGACATGTCTAAGCTGACTTAACTCTCTTTTAGGTTCATAGGTGTGTACTAGGCTAATGGCCCTGGGGCCTTTACAAGCCTAGCCATAGGATTACCCTGGCATCATGCCACCTGACCTTAGTTCTCAGTGCCTCTGTTGAGTAGAGCCACTGGAGTGATTCCCGGGGTGAATTTTCTATTTCCCATCCACCCATCAAGTTTTCTCTTGAAGAGGGTCGGCGAGGTGCTCTGCTTGACATGTATGGGAAATCTATTCCATAGCATGGGCAGTCTCTGGGTTATGAACCTGTCCTTCCAGTATGTTCTGTTGATTGTGGTAATGAGGTTGAGGTCTCTGGAGCATGTGGTACGGATGGATTGGGATTTTTTTAGATGTAGCATTTCTAACACAGCTGGGTCAGACATGGCTTTGTAAGTCAAGCAGAGATTGCCTCTAAGTAGGCGATATGAGACAGAGAATAGTTGGAGTTTTTTGAGTCTGTCCATATAAGACAAGTGTTTAAGGCCTAGGATCCTCTTTGTGAGGTACTTTTGCAGCCTCTCCAGTTGTTGCAGGTGTCTAGTGAGGTACATGCCAAATGGGGCCTTGTACTCGATGATTGGCCTAATGAGGGAAGAGTAGAGGCAGACAATGACTTCTTTCTTCCTGGATGAAAAACCCTTAGTAATGAGATATGCCACATAGAAGGACTTTCTGACCACAGTGGCAATGTGATGATAAAAAGAGAGGTTGCTGTCAACCTGTGTTCTCAGATCTCTTATAATGCCTTCTGTGTTCAGTGGACTACCATCTATGTGGTAATTCATGGGAACCGTGTTTTTCCCAAAAGGGATGCTGACACATTTTTTGGCATTGAGCTTAAGGTCATGGTTCAGACACCAGTCATTGGTCTCATTGAGGCCATTCTGTAGGATGTCAACATCACTTGGGGGAGTTAATAATAGCTCCCAACTTGCAATCATCTGCAAACTTTGTCAGCCAGAGTTCCTTTGTGTTGGCCTGGCTTCAGAGAAGTAGATACCAAACAGGAGAGGACCCAGGACCGAACCCTGTGGGACACCACCCATGACTAGTCAGCTGTCTGACTTGGAGTCAGCTACTTTCGCACTGTAGGTTCTAGCTGTGAGCCAGTTTGCAACCCACCTAGTAATATAGGGGTTGATGCCTAGCTTAGTAAGTTTTCCTATGATTCTTGAGTGGGGAATGGTATCAAAGGCCTTGGCCAGATCAAGGTAGGCTGTATGAACCACCTTGCCTTCATCCACAGCTCTGGTGACTGACTCAAAGACGTTGACCAATTTGAGTAGGCATGATCTACCCTTCACAAAACCAAACTGTGTGGGATCCAGAGTTTGGAGATTCAATATATCCTTGTTTATTAGGTCCATGATGATGCTTTCCATAACTTTGCATATCAGACTTGTCATGCTAAGGGGGAGATAGTTCCCAGGGTCTGTAGTCACTCCCCCTTTGTGGAGAGGGATGACTGTAGCAGTGCACCATTCGGTCAGGACAAAGCCTGAGGTGAGGCTGTGATTGAACAGGGCACACAGGTGAGGTGCCAGTTCACTCTATAGTTCATGTATAACACAGCCAGTGCTATTGTCAAGTCCCATAGAAGCTGCATTCTTGGCGTTGGACAGTGCTGTTTTAACCTGTGCAGCAATAATACTGAGTGCCTGGCAATCTACTGGTATTGTGATTGGTCCTTTGGGGGGAGAGAGGTAAAGTTGGCACTGAATCTGTTGGACAGTATATTGGCAATATCTGTTGGCTCGGTATAGGAGGTACCATTGTGCAGCAGCTCAGAGCAAATCTGGGTATTGCCATGGAGATTCTTTACATAACTATAGAAGGCCTTGTGATTGTCTTTACTGTCTGCTGCAATTCTGTTTGCATAGCTAGCTTTAGAGGATTTGATGAGGGATCTCAACTTTTTCTTGAGGCTGATAAGGGAGTTTTTCCAGTCTTGGGACTTCACTTTATTTCGCATCAGTTTCCTCCTTCTGTTGTAGAGTTTGTTTATGGCAGGGGACCACCCAATTGGCTTCCTTTTTTTGGAGGAGAGCGTCTTGGTTCTATTGGTTATGGTGAGATCCATGCATTTGTGTACGTGTTCGTACAGTGCATTGGTGTATGATTTGGCAGTCATGCGACTATTCTCCATTTGCATGGATGCCGTGAAGTTTGCCACCTCTGTTTTTAGGAGTCTAAAGTTAGCTTTGGAGAAGTTTTTCATGGTGGTTACCTTTGTGGGGGAGGGGGGTGTGTGGATTGCCAAGGTGATTAATTTGTGGTCAGATCTAACTAGGGAAGAGTTGACTATTGGTGTAGAGCAATGGTCGCCCATGTTAGTAATGACCATGTCAAGGATGTTGCTACCTCTAGTGGGGATAAGAATGAGCTGGTCCAGGGCATTGGAATTAATGAACTCCAGGAAATGTTGGGCAAGCGTATTAGTACATGAGTAGTTTTCCCAGTTAATGGAGGGGTAGTTGATGTTGCCTAGTATGACAGTGTTAGGTTGGACCCTAATATTCTCCAGGGTGCTTAGGAACATGGAGTGTGAGTCTTGGGACATGGTTGAAGACCTATAGCAGGCTACAACCTGAATCGCTGTCTTACCCAATGTTAGCTGCACCTGAAGTATCTCTGATGGGTTCCTATCAGATGACCGAAGACACATTTTGTCAAATGCGTCTTGGTTGAACTTGAAATGTTGAAAATGCTAAATGACGAAGTGGTATATAAGTGAATTCTTTCCCTGGGAAAGAAGTTGCTTGGCAGCTTCCATCACTTTGCCATTTTCGGCATTGTGGTGCAATCTTGGAGTTGGTATATTTAAGTAGGGTGTGTGTGGGGGTGTGGGGGGGCGAAGCCCCCCACTTTATGCAATGTTTTAATGTCTTTTTTTTTTTTTTTTGGGAACAGCGATTTTTTTTCCCTGAGAAAAAAATCGCTATTCCGGTTGCTTGATGTCTTGTGAATTTGAACTTTTGAGTTTGATATAACAACGATCAATCATTTGATCGTTCATTGTTATATATAGACCCTCTCTGATTATGTTAGGCTACCAATCTGGAGGTGGAAGGATGTGCCTGAAGCTCAGTTTCTTCAATAGAATCCCTGGAAGAGACCTGATATCATGCTGAGATACTGTTTACAAGGGGGCAGAGGTAGCTGATTACATATGTACAGAGATGTATACATACATTGTGATAGCCCTCTGCATGCCTAACTCTTTCCTAAATGTAAAAACCCTTGTCTTTCCCCCAAACAGGGATGATGGCACACTCCTGGATGGCTTGAGTCTTGTCTCTAGTAGAATGAATATGCCATAGTAGGGCCTTCACCAGAGGATTACTAAATGGGACAAACAAGGGTGGGAGAGTGCCCTGACAGTAGGAAGAAATGAAATACTTCCTGTATGCATATGTACTGTTGAAATTTTGATGCATGGAGATGCTGTTCTCATCTTTGTGCAGACAGTCTAGTTTAATTTTTGTAAGAATGAGTAAGTAACTAAAAAAAAAATAAATAAAAACAAAAAAACGTGCCACGACGATGCACTGTGTGAAAGAGGAAATAAACAAAAATCAAACAGCAATCAGTAATACAATACTGATGAGTTAGTGGATAAAGAAAGAAATGATCAAAGAGCAGATGAGGAATAGATTACTACTCTGCTGGCCATAGGAAGCACTCCATCTTGAAAACAGCATGGCATTATAACACTAAAGTTTAAGGGTGCAAGCTTGCTACTACCCTTCATAAAATTAATCAGGAACAAGGTGACCATCTACAACTTTTGAGATAGTACTGACATCATGTACTAGATAGTAACCCTTGCCCCTGGTACAGGAACAAGATGCCCATCTACAGATTTGGAGATCCCACTGACATCAGGTAGTTGATAGTATAGAATACATGTGTGTTGTACCTTTAAGAAGCATTTCCAAAGACTGAATGTGCATATATAAATAGCAGCACGTGCTAGCTTCAGTGCCATTTTGAGAGTGCAGCCAGAGAGTGAGCATGTATGAGAGAAATACTCAGTCTATTTATAAGTTTATCTAAGTTAAAGTTATTTGCCTCAATCCTGGTGTGTTTAGGTTCATAGGTTCATAGGTTCATCGGTAGGTACTAGGCTATCTGCTAGAAGGCATTTATAAGCCTAGCCAGAATGTGTTGGCTTTCGCCGCCCCCTTAGATTAGTTCACTGTGCCTCTGTTCAGCAGAGCCACTGAAATGATCCCCGGGGTAAACTTTCGGTTTCCCATCCACTTCTCAAGGTTTCTCTTGAAGAATGTTACCGAGGAGCTCTGCCTAATGTAGATTGGAAATGTATTCTAAAGCATGGGAAGTCTCTGGGCCAGGAATCTATCCCTCCAGCATGTCCTATTTATTGTTGTGGTGAGGTTTAGATCCCTAGAACGTGTGGTTTGATGGGATATGGTTTTCTTTAGGTGGAGCAAGTCCATCAATTCTGGGTTGGACATGGCCTTGTATGTCAGACAGAGATCACCTCTGAGTAGGTGGTATGCAACCGAGTACAGCTGGAGTTTCTTCAGCTGAGCTGCATAGGGCATCTGTTTGAGGCCAGTGATCCTCTTGGAGAGGTACTTCTGTGGTCTTTCCAGTTGTTGCAGGTGACTTGTAAGGTACATCTCAAATGGGGCATTGTACTCTTTGATGGGTCTGATGAGTGATGAGTAGAGGGGCACAATGACCTCTTTTGATCTGGATGCGAACCCTTTTGTGATTAGGTGGGCCACATAGATGGATTTTCTAACCACTTTGGCAATGTGATTATCAAAGGAGAGATTACTATCTACTTGGGTCGCCAGATCCTTTATTATGTCTTCCGTAGTTAGGGGACTACCACCTATGTGGTAGTTTGTGGGTACTTTGTTTTTTTCCAAAGGGGATGACGATGCACTTTTTGGTATTTAGCTTGAGGCCATGATTTTGACACCAGGTATCCGTCTCAGTGAAACCCTTTTGGAGGATGTCTGTGCCAGCCGGAGAGTCAATTATATCCCTTAGTTTGCAGTTGTCTGCGAACGTCGTCAACCATAGTCCTCCTGTGCTTGCCTGTACCTCTGAGAAGTATAAGCCAAACAGGAGGGGTCCTAGGTCTGAGCCCTGGGGAATGCCACTTGTAACTGGTTTAGAGTCAGACCTAGCTCCCGCAACTCTCATCATGTGAGTTCAGTCCATGAGCCAGTTGGCAACCCATCTTGTGACATAGGGGGTTTATGTTCAGGCTGGTGAGCTTGTCTATAATACCAGAATGGGGAATGGTGTCAAAGGCCTTGCGAGGTCTAGGTAGGCTGTTTGTACCACCTTTCTCTCATCTATAGCCTTGGTAACTGTCTCAAAGATGTCCACCAGGTTTAGAAGGCATGATCTGCCCTTAACAAAGCCGAACTGGGTAGGGTACAATGTTTGGAGGTTCCCAATGTCTCTGTTAATGAGTTCCATGATGATGTGCTTCATAGCCTTGCAGACCAAGCTAGTCAGGCTTATAGGGCAATAGTTCCTGGGGTCTGTTGTGGCTCCACCTTTGTGGAGCAGAATAACCATTGCTGTGCGCCACTCTATGGGTATGTAGCCTGTGGAGAGGCTGAGTTTGAACACTGTGTTTAGGTGATGGGTTAGTTTGTCTTTGAGCTCATGTAGGATACAGCCTGGGACACTGTCCAGTCCCATTGATGCTGTGTTTTTGGCTTTGGAGAGGGCTGTGTTAACCTGAGTGTCTGTGATTTCAGGGGCTCTACATTCTTCTGGTATGGTAATGGGCCCTTTGGGGGTGAGAGAGAGGTGAAGTTTGCACTGAACCTGTCTGCCAGGATTTTGGCAATATCGGTCGGTTCAGTGTATTTTGTGCCATTCTGTACTAACTATGAGCAGATCTGAGCATTGCCACTTAGATTCTTGACATAGCTAAAGAATGCCATGTGGTTATCTTTGGAGTCCTTGGCAATTTTTCTTTCAAAGCTAGCCTTGGATGATTTTATGAGGGATCATAGTTTTTTTGCTCATACTGATCAGGAATGTCTTCCCTTCTTGCGATTTTACTCTTTTCTGTACAAATTTCCTATTTCTATTGTATAGCTTGTTTATGGTAGGGGTCTACCAGACTGGTTTCCTTTTCTTGGAGGAGTGAGTCTTGCTTTTGCTTGGGATAGCATGATCCATGCATTCTTGTAGGTGCCCGTAGAATGCATTAGTAAAGGATTTTGCAGCTTGGACAGCATTATCCTTTAGCATGGGGCTTTAAAACATTCCACCTTGGTCTTAAGTAATGTGAAGTTTGATTTTGAAATGTTTTTCACTGTGGTTTCCTTGTCCAGGGGTGGGGGTGGGATGTGGATATCCACAGTGATTTGTTTATGGTCAGATCTAACCAGTGAAGGGTTGATCTCCGGTGTGGAACACCGGTCACCCATGTTGGTGATAACCAGGCCCAATATGTTGTCACCTCTGGTTGGAGTGTTGATCAGTTGATCCAGGGCATTTGAGTTTATAAATTTTAGGAAATGTTGGGCAAGGGAGTTAGTACTTGAGTAGTTCTCCCAGTTAATGTTTGGGTAATTGAAATCACCCAATATTAGGGTGTTTGGTAGAACCTTTATGTTTCCCAGTGTTCCCAGAAATGTGGAATGGGGGACTTGGACATGGTGGGTGATCTGTAGCAAGCTACACTTTGAATTGCAGTATTTCCCATTGTTAGTTGCACATGGATGATCTCTAAAGCATCGTGCTGTGCCACTAACCTGGAGGTGTGGGTATCCTTGATGAATATGGATACGCCCCCGCCTTTTGTATTTTGGTCTGGGTTATGTGGCCGAAATGTATGGTATGAGTTGTAGCCTGGTAGTGCTAGGGTGCTCTCTGGAGCCTTAAAACAGATTTCTGTTACTCCACATATATCGATTTTCTTCATACTGAGGAGTGCCTCGAGTGCGTGCATTTTGAGCTTTAGACTTCTGGCATTGAGTAGCATTATCCTCAGTTTTTTGTTACTTGTGCTATTTACGGTGATGGGTTTGTCTTTTGAACCTTGCCTAAAAAAAGGCACTATGGGGGTGGCAAGAGCCTTGGCCAGTATTCAAAAGCCTAAGGGTGACTAGTGCAAGCAGTCTCTAGTGAAGCAACGTGGCTTGTCGAGCATGTCATCCCAGGTGGACAGACACTGGATCCCCTTTGAATGACACCAGAAACTTAGCCAATTGTTGAAATTGATAATTTTTTTCTTTATATCATGGTATCGTTCTTGGTGAGGGCAGGATGCTACTCAGGGTCAGGGTCATACCAGCCTGGGCCATGTGATCAGAGAGCTCTTCCATGTTTCTTTTCATGTAGTCCAGGGAGGTATGGCTCAGGTTATTCACACCAACATGTGCAGTACAGAGTGCAAAGCAATTACTAGAGAAGTCAAAGTGTGACAATAGTGATGTCTTTTTGAATTTACTGAATCTCAGAAACATACACCATGATGATATATGCTCACCTGCTCAGAGACTTTATCCAGGCAAACCAGAACAACCTTGCCTATCAGTTCCAGTTTGTTGAGGCCTAAAGCTAAGAAGAACAAAGCAATCAAAGCCCAACTATTCAGAAAGTATTCTTTCCAGAAGTCCAGTTATGGCAAAACAATCAGATTTCTTCGTTCATTGAGAAAAGGAGAGACAGTAAGGATACAAACGATGAAAGGTTTTGACCGGATTGGTCAAGTAACAGGTATATGTGCCGAGCCGAGATCCTATTTTGTAAAATCTGAGGGTGTTTGAGTACAGGAGAAATCACATACATTTTCTTCCTGTATCAGAACCGATATTGCAGCATTGTTCCTGT
>NC_056733.1:61483536-61493536 GCF_019279795.1 Protopterus annectens
TGCTGGGGCTACACTTCCAGGACAGGTGGACATTATATATGAGAAAGTGATGGAGGGTGCTGGGGCTACACTCCCAGGACAGGTGGACATTATATATGAGAAAGTGATGGAGGGTGCTGGGGCTACACTTCCAGGACAGGTGGACATTATATATGAGAGAGTGATGGAGGGTGCTGGGGCTACACTTCCAGGACAGGTGGACATTATATATGAGAGAGTGATGGAGGGTGCTGGGGCTACACTTCCAGGACAGGTGGACATTATTCTGTAGGTATGCTTTCGTCATTCCCCATCAGAGCAGTAAATGCAGTCTCGGCATTCATTTTGTGCAGGGGCATAGACTGGATGAGTTCAGCCCAGATGGGAGACACAGGCATGCTGCAGTATTTACATCAGAAGCTAAATGAAGACAGACGAGGAGAAAGAAATGAGGAAAAAATCCAGAAAAAGCCACGAGAGGAGTAAGGGATATTTATGACAAATGACAATGAAAACAAAAAAGCATCAGTCAAAGTTTTGGAATGGGTTAGCTACCACAAAGCTTTATGCTTTGGCATGGATGGAATGTTGACTAGTAATACACAAGCTGCTTGGTGCTATGTAAACCAGTGGTGAAACTGTCCAGCAGCTTACTGCATGCAGAATACTTCTAGAAAATAGTCACGTGATGCATCTGCTGTTAGCAGCAGTTTCTCTGGAACTTCTAATAGTAGATTTGATTTTATTCAAATTATCCTTGGTGCTGTGGCTAAGGAAAGTCCCACCCTCCCCCAGAGATGGAACCTACATAGACAATTTCACTTACGGCTATTGAGAGGTGGGCAGCAGGTGGCTACTGACTGTCAGGTGTTAACTACAGGAGGCTATTCCCATGTACCCTCAATGTCGGCTTAAGGTAGCAGGGATTGTATCTTCCTGACACAAGCATTGTTTTTGTGGCCTCCAGATTACATGTTTATGGCTGAAGGTGGCTTTCATCTAGTTGCTACCAGGTACGGGTGGATACTGGTCACAGCTAGTGTTGGTCACAGGTGGTGGCTATCAGCAAGTGGCTATGGGCACTGTTAACTTACTTAGTGTGCCCACTGCCATCACAAGGAGGCAGGAATATCATCTTTCTGGCCCTGTTTAACCTTGTTCTAGTGATCCAGGTTTAGATGATACTAATGTAACTCCATTGTCATTACAAGTAGGAATGCTTTGGTGCCTTGCACTTAATTTATGAGTGTTATGAGACTCCTATATATAATTGCAGTCCATGTGTACCTGTAGGCCACGGAATGAGTGTTCACCCTAATACTAACTGATATGACAGCTCTGTGATCTTGTACTTTGTGATAGTTACAACAGAAGCTGCTGTAGTCCTGCTTGTGTTATGCTGTTGTGGAGGGGATGTATGATTTGTATATTACTCAGTGGAGCACACAGCACTTATGTGCTGGTATATCAAGTGGTTTGTTCAAGTTGTTGTGAGTGTTCTGCTGTGGATTGTGCGTTTGCTGGAGGAATGGATGAACAGATAGCAGATTGAAAAGTACATTATACATCGTGGGGCTTTATCAGGCAGATATCCAAGCCCTCGATGTCAATGTTTATAGGTTCTGTCTCTAAGCACCCCACTCACCCCAACCCACATGAATCATCTGGGATATTACTTCACTTGCTGCGGGTTGGGCACCTACTCTTGCAGTGAGTTGTTCGTGTTTTACTCTAAAAATCAACTACATTCCTCTATGCACATACTTGTGTGGGCTCACTGTGTAATAATTAAGATCATCATCTGTGTTTATAGTGTGATAAGATATCTGATATCAGGCCTATTTTACTGCAAATTTGTATTTTTGTTTTGGGGTGTGTGGGAAGGGGGATGTAAGGTCTATATACATACCCACATACAGGGATGTCTGCATACAGTGAGGTAACTGCTTTCACATCTTGCATGATGTACTGTTTTATGACCATGTTGATCTGAGGGATGCATACCCATATCATCCAGTATCTTACCTGGGTGAATGGGAAAGTCCCCCACATACAGTGAAACACATAGCCATTATGTATTTTACCTGAAAAACTGTTAATCAGTTTTGGGGGACTGTTTCATGTACAGCAGGTATGCAGATCTGCCACTATCCACTATTGATGTATTCTAAAGTCTGCAAGTGTGCATGATGGTTGAATGTTTGACTGTGGGGCCTAACACCTACAGATGCCTGCAGTGGTGCCACATAACAGCATATGTGTGCCCTGTGTCACCCTTCAGGGTACTTCCTGGCACCTGCACCATGTGATTAACACACCTTCATCAAGCTGACATCACACCTTCTCAAGGATCTCATATTTACATGTGTATAACCACTCTCACCTATTTCATTGGTTCATGTTTCTTTTCACCTCTGCCCTGTAGCATTTGTATCTGTGTAGGGGTATGCCAGTTGTGACCAGAACAATTCCCAGAAGCATAATTCCTTTTAATTTCAGATAGTCATGCCACAACATAGGAAGCAGAAAAAGTGCATGGTCTCTTAAGCAGATAATGAGATCCTGCTTGAGGCCTTTTATCTGCACAGTCAGGGGATTATCAGTCATAAAAGATCTGACTGGGCCTTCTGTGATCATGCCTGGTAAGACATGATTGCAGATATAAATGTTGTCAATGATCAAAATAGAAACTATGTTCACATCAGATAAAGGACCATTACCATGATCAGTGCCAGAAGAATTAGGGCAGACTGCCTAGCACAGGAGCAGAGGGCATGGGAAGTGGTCCAGCTTCTGAACAACCACTAAAAGGGACAGAGGAGTTCCTGCCATCTCAGCATGGGGAGTACAGGACAGTTCCAGCATTTATAGTGGAGTGATACAATTCAGTGCAGAAATAAGCTTGCCTCCATGAATATCTGATGGTGATAGCCCAGATGAGTATGTATTAACATGGATTACTATGATTCCAAGATGGCTGCCGACTAGTCTAGTCCTTACTCTCTGAGCTCCTCACAGCTATTTAACTTTTGTTTTTTTTTACAACTTTACATCAACCTTTTTCCTCAAATTTTTATACTAAAAGATTTTATAAATCTTTTTCTACGCATTTGGATTATTTTTTCTTCTGGAATTATTATCCTGGGATTTATTTTACCTCAGAACATTCTTGGTCTCTCTGCTGCTGGGACTCCTACTGCTCCAGTCTGTTCCTGGTTCCTGGTATCCTGTTAACTGCATTCCATTTCTGGGCATGGCTACAAAATCTGACTCCATGGAGACTCAGCCTACAAAGGCCAAATATACGTCAATGCTCTCTCCTGAAAAAGATTCAGGTGCAAAAAGACTGAAATCATCTAGACAACCTACAGAAACTTTTAATGTAAGTAATAAAGATTTAAATGGCTCAAATTTCCTTTTAGAAGAACTAAAAATAGCATTAAAACCAATCCAAAGTGCTATACAAAACTTTTCAGAACAGTTTACAGACTTTAGTAAATCTTTAAAGCAAATAAACGATAGTATTGTTACTATTGAAAATAAAATCTTAGCTTTGGAGGTTAAAACAGACTTATTGGAAAGTGACTTTAAATCTAGAGATAAAACTGTTTCAGATTTACAAGCTAAAATATTGGATCTGGAAGCTAGGAGTCGAAGAAATAACATCATTATTCGTGGTTTACCTGAATCTTTTGACAATAAAAACTTGTTATCTGTGACCAAAAATATCTTTGAAACACTGTTAAATTGTGAAGCTTCTTCAAAATCTATAATTGTAGAGAGAGCACACAGAGCACTGCGTACAAAGCAAGATTCTTCCACACCAAGGTTAATTTATACTAAGTTACTAAACTTTCAAGACACTTTCCAGATCCTAGAAACTGCTAAAACAAAGAAACAATTCATATGGAAGTCTCACAAACTATCATTTTCCCAAGATCTTCCTGCACAGATCAAATTAAATAGACAAAAACTATCCCCCTATTGTGCTGAGTTGATAAAAGAGGGATTAGATTTGAATGGCATATCCTAATACCTTGTCTTTCACAGCTAATGACAAAAGATTTGTATGTTCAGATCCTAAAGATGCAAAAGACATTTTTCTTAAAACATTTAAAAAGCTTCCTGACACTGTATCTTAATATTCTACTGTTAAAGAACTACAATAAGGTTTGATCTTTTCTTTTCTTTAATATGACAGTATTTGTGTTACATGATTTGTAATTCTGGTGTGACATAATTATATTACCTTAAGAACTTGTCATGTAATTTACACATGATGGATTTGGTGTGACAGTGTGCAGTGACAGGATATATGCTTGTTAGATTTGTGTGGATTAATAGAAGCATTTAAATTCCTGTATTTACTTTTTCTCTTTCTCTCACATATGCTTGCTGTGTAAATAGATAATATGTTAATTTTACTACAAGCTTTGGAGTTACAGCCTTCTGTGTAAGCTAAATGATTTTTGGAGGGAAAAACATTCCATCTCAACATTCTAGCAAGAAAATCTTCCCTCAGAGTTCCAGCTGATGCTCTGCATGAACATGCACACTACAGTCTCTCTGAGATGGATGGTGATGTCATCATTTGTGAGGAAAGAAGGACAGTTTCAAATACACAAGTCTGCTTGTTTTCAACAAGTATTCAATAGCACTAACTTTTTAATAGATCTGGCTATTATTTAAAGTGTTTTCTCTTCATAAATGAAGGTTGCTTTTTAAATTTAAACAGATTCATGTCACATAATATATTCAGTGACTTTTAGTGTGTCTGCATGACTTCAAAGCAAGCTGCTACTTTCATAAAGCAGAGTGAAAATGTTTCTGGAAACAAATGAACAGGTTAGTTTTATATATTAAAATTCTAAAGGATGTGTAAAGAATGAACATATTTTCCTATTCAGAATATTTTTTCATACAATATTTTATATTATACTGAAGTGTTTAATTTGACAAATGTTACAAAGTATACCTGTTCATATGAAAGTTTCATGTTCTTTCTATTCTCTGCTCTCTCTCTTCTCAGAGGCTGGATGTGATATTTGTGATTAGTAGTTTATGTTTAAGAAAGCCTTTACTTATTAGAAAGGTTTGAAATAACTATCTTTAATATGATTAGCTGAATCTACATGTATATATTTAAGCCCTTAGATTTACTGCATTTAGCTTGCTTGTTTCTGTTTTAATTAGATTTTCAAAATGTTTACTTTAAAAGCCTTGTCTTTTCATGCTGTTTTGCTATGTTACATCTATAGCTTAGAAGAATAGTATGGCTATATAACCTAACAGAGTCATTAGTAAAATATTCAAAAAGTAGATTTAAAATTATATGTATGCACATTGTTGTACATTCAGTCCAATATATATGATGCTGTTTAAGTTACTATTTAATAATATAATTATACTTTATTCATGTATATTAACTAGTGTTAAAACCTTACAGCTTATAATATTTCATTTTGAATAGTTCCTGTACTATTATTATCTAGTTAATAGATGCATCTCCAGACTGAATTGTTTTTCATTTTGAGATATGGTTGCTTGGTAGTTGTTTTTTGCTTTATTTGAACTATAACTAAATACTCATTCTACTGGTATTAGTGCTTTTATCATACTAATGGTCATGTTGATTAATGAAATTATCACTAAAGTACTAAAGAAGGTTCAGTAGATAGTGCATGACTATTATCTTTAGTTCAGTAATGCTATGCTTATTTACTTATATTATAATGTTACAAGTTGGTTTTGTTATACTTATATATGTTATCTTACATATCTTTCAGTTTTAATTGTATTACTTCTTATGATAGAGTGTTCTAGTTAAGCAGAGTGTGATTTATTTATTATTTACTTGTTTCTCTTTCTCTTGAAATACTTGAGGAAATACATTTAATCACTATAAATTTCAATTTAAGGATAGCAGCTTTAGATTAGTATTAGAAGTAGGGATTAAGCATGTTGGACGTCTTGAAATTAGTTAATTTTGTATATACTTTTAGTAGTATTACTCGGACTTTATGTTATGTTAGGCTTCCTTTGAGTAATTTGTATTCTAACTTGAGGTTATTATTATCTATAATTACAATGTTTTTTCATGTTCTTCTGCTCTTCCTTTATCACAAGGGGATTGGTGGGTAGGCACGAGGGTTAGGATAAAGGTTATTATTATACATTTCATGGTTCTTAAAAACCTTTTTCTTTTTTTCAACAAATGTTATTTGATGACTTGCTTGAATACTTAAAGACTGTTTTTCTTTTATTTTTTCTTCTTCTTTTTAATGTTGTGTTGGATTTGCACCTTGAGTTCACTTTTATAGCATCAATAATGATTATACTCGTAGAATATGCCTGTTGACATAATTTTAGATTCTTGGAATGTTAGAGGCATTCAAGATAAAGCGAAAAAGTCACTATTATTTCATATGATCTTTAAATCACAGGCTAACATTTGTTTTATTCAAGAGACCTATATTTCACGTATTGATTGGAATAAAGAGTTAAAAAAATGGATCAAAAGAATATAGCTTCAGGTGACTCATCTAACTCCAGAGGTGTAGCTATAATCATTAAACAAAAATTCATTGGGAATATTATTGATGGGAAATTTGATGATGAGGGAGGTGGTGCTTATTTACAGCTTCTATTGCTGGTTTGGACAAACCCTTATTAATTTTAAATCTATATGGCCCATGTAATTCACAACATTTGTTCATTTTAAAATTTACAATATTCTTGCATCCTATAAGGATCATCATATTATAGTGGGTGGTGACTGGAATGCAGTTATAAACCCTGTAATTGATCGTTCCGCTCCACTGTCACCTATAATCTTCAGTCTACTCTGGCTATAAATGATTTGATGACAGAATATAATTTAATAGATCCCTCCTCACTGTTAAAATATAAACAAGAATGATATATATACTTATTATTCTAAGTGCTATCATTCATGGTCCAGATTAGACTTCTTTCTAATTTCAGATTATATTTCAAAATATATTGTGGACTTTACTACAGAACCCAGATTCTTTTCGGATCACTCAAGAATTTCACTAAAATTGAACATAAAACCCAATATCAAAAATAAAACTATGTTTAATAAGTGGACCTTAAATAATAACTTATTGTCAAATGAAGATATTTGCAAACAAGCTTCAGAAATCCTAAATGAAATGGTGAATAGTCTTGAATCATCAGACATTCCTTATGACATACAATGGGCTGCATGTAAAGCAAGATTAAGAGGTTTATTTATTAGTAAAGCTGCTTTTTTCAAAAAAACAATACTTTAAGAAAGAGGAATTCTTAAAATCAAGAATTTCTTCGTTGGAAAATCATCTTAGTCTGAACTATGATGCTACTTTAGAAAAACAAATTTTTGATTGTCAGAAAGATTTAATTCTGCTTCACCAAAATAACCTCTCCTTAGCTGAACAAAAGCTACTTGCTTCATATTCAGAGTGGGCCCAGGTTTCATCTAAATTGTTAGCGAGAATTATTAAAGTTAACTTCAGAAATCCAAATATTACATCTTTATCTTATAATAACAGATTATATAATACTGATGAAGAGATTATTCAACTTTTCACCTCTCTTTACACTGAGTTATATTCAGGTTCTTCTAATTCTGTTAAAGATAATCACTCAAAACTCTTTTTAGACTCTTTGCAGTTCCCTAAACTTAATGATAATCAGCAAAACTACTTTCTACCCCTATATCGGTACAAGAAATCTCTGATTCAATAGATAATCTTAAATTGGGTAAATCTCCGGGACCTGATGGTTTTACTCCAGAATTTTTCAAAACTTTCAAATTGGTAGTTCTTCCCTTTCTATTTAAAGTTTACAATCATATAAGAGTTAATGATATCTCAGATATTCATTGGAACACATCCAAAACCATTCTAATTCTAAAAAATAATAAAGATAAATCTGACCCAGTAAATTATAGATCCATTTCTTTAATTAACGTGGATATTAAGATTCTGTCATCTATTCTGGCTAACAGATTGAAATGGATTTTACCCTCAATTATCTCGTCAGATCAATCAGGTTTTATGTCTCAGAGACATGCTTGGGATAATACTCTATCTTTAGAGACTATACTTCATCTCATTAAGAAAAATCCAAACCCTATATATGCTTTGATTATAGATGCATCAAATACCTTTGACAGAGTATGTTGGAACTTTCTATTTCAAACTATGTTATGTTTTAATATTCCCTTATTCTTTATAAATTTTTAAAAGTTTTATACAAGAATATGTTTACTAGACTATACATTAATGGTCAATTTTCTGCTCGATAAACATCACTAAAGGAACAAGACAGGGTTGTCCATTGTCCCCTTTTCTTTTCAACATTTACTTAGAACCTTTGCTATTGTTTATTACTCAAAATACTTTTCATAACATCCTAGAATTCTTAATACTAATATTCATTTCTCTGCTTTTGGATGATTTAGTAATCTACTTTCAAACTCCATTATCTGATTACAGAAAAATAATGAATTCTATTGATTATTTTTCTTTGGTTTCCAACTATCTTTTAAATTCTACAAAAACTCATATTTTTCCCTTAAATCATTTAGCACACAAATCTTTTTGTTTCCAGGCGATCATTTTCAGTTTACTTATAATATAAAATATTTAGGAATCAATTTAGAACACAATAATGAATCTTCCTTTCAAAATAATATTAATAAATTATGGAACTCTATATTGTCTGATATGGACAGATGGAAGCATCTAAACCTTTCATTTCTTTCAAGGGTGGCCATTATTAAAATGAATATTCTGCCTAAATTTCTTTACCAATTCTCATCATCTGATCAGATAATTTCAAAACATTTTTTGAGTCTGTAAATAAAGCTTTGGCAAAATTCATATGGTTCTCTAAATCTGTTAGAATTTCCTATTCTAGATTGGCATTTTCGAAGGACAAGGGAGGTTTGGGTTTACCTAATCTTTATCTCTATTATTTGATTGTCTCATCCAATAAACTTCTTACTATCTCTAAATTCAATAACACTTCTTATCCAAATCACTCTTTATGGATAAAATTATGGTATAATTATGTCATTTCTAATAATTTAAATCCTGAAGCTATTCCCTTTATCTCTCTGGATAGTTTATTTATTAAAAATATATCTACAGTATTTAAACAAAAGATTAGAGATTTCCAAACCTTACTCAAAATGTGTAAACTAGAAAAGATCTCGCACCATGTTCAGCCAATTCATCTAAACCCAAATATATTATTGGACAATAAACTTTTGAACTTAACAAACTATCCTTTAATTAAAAATCTAAAAGTAGGAGATGTTTTGAAATATCTTGACTTGCCTTTATCTGACTGGCGTAAGTTATTGAAAGTAAACTGGAATTACTCACCAATTCTTACACAACTAAGAGCAATAATTAAAACAAATTTGTATCTCTGGTCCCCATAGACTCACAATTGAAAAACCTTAACACGATTATCAAAATACTTTCATCATCTGATAAAATGCTCTCAAACTCATATAAATTAATTAATTCTTTAATGATGGACCACAACTGTCTTTTATCTAATGTTTGGTTGAATTATAATTCCCAATTGTCAGAATCTCAGAAAGTCCTGGCTATTAGACACACTAAGGAATTTATCCCTTTTAAAAATTAGCATACACACAATTAATGATTAATAATGATGCCTACTTTACCCCAATCAAATTAAACAAATTTAACCCAAATAAGTCCCCTTCGTGTTCATGCTGTTCTCATCCCCAAGCAGACCTCCTTCATATTCTATGGTATTGTCATTTTTCTCACAGATTGTGGACATCTTTGAAAGTCAGACTGCAGAAAATGGGATATCAAAAATCCACGTTGGCGTGGGAATTTGCTATTCTACATATTCCATTGATTCATCTTTCAAAAGTTGATATTCATGTTATCATTTTTATTTGCTCATTACTAAAACTTTATATAATACAAAATTGGATTGATCGTTCTAAATTAAAATGGGTTACTTTCCA
>NC_056733.1:61498536-61721036 GCF_019279795.1 Protopterus annectens
TTCCACCTTGTTACAGTTTTAGTCAAGGCAGGACACTTGAGAATACATTTGATTTCATGAGCAAATATTACCTGAACTAGGAACAGTTACTGGTAAAACTTCACTTTTTCCACTTTTTTTAAACTGGGTCTACTTTATGCTCTTGAAAGCTGAAAAACCCGAATCCAAATAGCACGACACGTAAAGAGCGAACCGCAAATACATCGAATGAACGAAACCGCAAAAGTGGAAATATCGAATTCACATAGTTGGCCTGTCTGCGGTATAGCTCAGTAAGGAAAGTGTGCAATACTTACGGACCTTAGGGTTAGAGAGGGGTTGAGGTAAGTGCATAGGTAGGTAGTGTATATAAGGTTTTGTGTAGGTAATGTATGCAAGGTTTAGTGTAGGGTTTTGTATGTGTGTGGAATATTTAGTTTGTTTGGGTATAGCTCCGTAGGGGAAGTGTGCGGTAGTTACGGACCTTAGGGTTAGGGAGGGGTTAAGATTAGTGCATAGATAGTTGTGTATGTGGGGTTTAGTGTAGGGATAGCAGTAGGGTTTTGGTGCTTTAATTTAGGGTTAGAAGTAGGGTTTTGGTTAGTGTATGTATGTGTTTTTTTTTATTTTGTTTGGGTAGGTAGTGTGTTACGGGTGGTGGGTTGGCCGACTATGACGGTTTGAGGTTTTAAATTTCACGTTTTAGTATGTTTGACGTATTCACGGTTCACTCTGTGTCGCACTATTTGGATTCAGGTTTTTTGTGTTTCGAGCGCATAAAGTAGACACTTTTAAACTTGCTTCCTTTATTTGACAGTTCACTTACAAGGTACAAGTCCTCATGCATGGTGCATACTGATTACACTCTGCCGATGGCCGTGTTTCTTCCTAATTTTCTTCTGTGATTCTCATTATGCATATCATCTCAGCCCAGTATCAGCAGTTACAGTTTTAGAATCAATCCTAAATTTCCATCTTAATTAAAAAAAACTTTAGATCTTACAATTTCTTATATATCAAAAATGCCTTGTAGCATTATTAAAAATGATATACAAGAATTAATTGAAAGAAAATTCAACAGTAACACAAAAAATTCCCCTTTCTGCTTTTATATTCTCTGTTTCTTGCATTCAGTTTTATTGGCTCGTATGCTGCCAGTGATTTGTTTGCCTACCCCCTTCTATCTCGCTCATCTTTTAAACTCTTTTGCCTCCTTTACCCCCCCACCTTTATTCTGATTAACTACTGATCCATCCTTCTTCTTCCTCCCCTTCATCATTTGGGATGTTATTCATCTGCTCCCATCATTCCCATTTCTTTCCAGATTTCTTCTTTCCCCATTCCTGCACTTCCCTTCACTACTCCACTGCAGTTTTTTTTATTGTATATCTGACTTTCTCCCCTTTTGGTGGATCTTGCCTTTTTCATTTGTTTGTGTAATTGCTTCCTTTCCCATTGACATTAGTAATTCTACCAATTCTATACTCTCCTCTCCCACCTTATTCTCATATCCTAATAATAAGGTTTCATCAGAAGTGTTTAACCATCTGGGAACATTTGCTCTATCATTCTTGCAGATCCTACTTTTATTCCTTTAGTTTAATGTAGATCTAAAAATGTATGACCATGTGCTCCTTTCCTCCTGATACCTCCAGTAGATCCCATTTGCCCCTGGGAACATCCTCATTAATTTCACTTCAGTATGCACATATTTATGGAGGCTTTTCCATACAAGCATTTTAAATGTATGCGAGCCATCTGTCTGTCTAGGTAACCACAGTAGTATTTGTTCCAGCTCTACTTGTCCTTGTACATAATCCTCCCATTTCTGCTGTTGCACCTCTCTCCCATTCCTTTCTGTCCTATTCATGCGTTCCCTTTTTATTTTCTCCAGCCTTTCAACACCAGGAGCCTTTTTTCCTCCTACCTCTGTCACTTTTGACCTTATTAATTATGTACATACTTACATCTTTCCCTTTCTTCTTCAGAGTCATTAAGCTTCTGTTTTGCATGACTAACCTCGTAACCCATTCCTCAGCTATTAGCTGACAATGTACCAATTAGCTTACAGGTCCTACTCCTCTTTTCAGCCTGCATTTTCCTTCCTGTGCTTTAGACTTTTTTCTTAAAACTCTCTTTTTATCTTCATATCCTTGCAATGCTTCCCATTTTGCAACTCTATCCCCCATTCATCTCCTACCCGCCTACCACTTTCTCTTCTTCCTGGATTATTCAGGTTTCTTATTTCTCGTTTTCACCCTTTTCTCTTTATCCAGTTATATTCCATCTGTAATATTTCATTTCCTAACTTCATTCTCTTTCACTTTTTTTATCTTATTGTGTTTTTTGCATAATTTGTATCCTATCTAATCCTCACTCCTTCTTAGTCTTTGTATTACTCCAGATCAATTTTCCCAGGGTCTGTTTTATGCTTTAACTCGCATTTCTCTTTATTTTTGCACATGTGGGGCCTAGAATTGCTACAATATGTCTAAAACGTTAACTCCTTTATACCATTGACCACTCTTCCTACCATCTGCTATTGGGCCTTCCTTCCTCCTGTTTTAGTTTACACTTCCTGTTCTACCTGCTCTCTGTCTTGCCATCCAATTAAAGCTTCTTCCCACCTCTTAATTACTTGTGCCCGAGAGGGCTGCTACTTCATTTGTTAGTCTAATCTTTACTGCCTAATGTATTACAGCTTATGAATGCTTACTGTCTGCGCATTTAGCTATCCTTCTTCAAAGTCATGCTCCCACTAAGCATGCTGCTTTAGCAATATGATATAGTTTCAGCTTTTTTCATCATGTTACTAAACATTTAATGCAAGTCGATATCATACAAAAGTGATAAATATTAGGAGTAGTAATGAGAGAACATAAACAGAGAACAAAGCAAGAACAGGTTGTAAACAACATATACGTCCTTTCTCCCTTCTCTCCCCTTAAACATTTAACTCAAATGATTGACTTATTTAAGTTTTGGGAGTCAATAGTAGGGGCAGAAAAGCTGTAAACGTTACATACTACAGTAGTCATTTATATCTGTCATTAAGCCCTTTGTATCCTAAGTGCCCAAAGCAATTGGATGGCTGCTTTTATTGTTTCAACTTCCCTTCACTTCTCAGTTGTATGTCCATTATTATGTTCACACTTTCATTCAGTCTCAGTTGCTTCTGGAAGATTGGGAGATAACCTCTCCCTTACAGATTTCTGTTGCCTTCTGTCAGTCCCTGCTCTTTACACACTGGTCCTTGCCTACTGCCTTCCTCTGTTACTCCTGCCCTGTGGTTCATGCACCAGTCCTTGCCTACTGCCTTCCTCTGCCGCTCCTGTCCTGTGGGTCATGCACCAGTCCTTGCCTACTGCCTTCCTCTGTGCTCCTTCCCTGTGGGTCATGCACCAGTCCTTGTCTACTGCCTTCCTCTGCTGCTCCTGTCCTGTGGGTCATGCAACGGTCTTTGCCTACTGCCTTCCTCTGTGCTCCTTCCCTGAGGTTCATGCACCAGTCCTTGCCTACTGCCTTCCTCTGCTGCTCCTGTCCTGTGGGTCATGCACCGGTCCTTGCCTACTGCCTTCCTCTGTGCTCCTGCCCTGTGGGTCATGCACCAGTCCTTGCCTACTGCCTTCCTATGCTACTCTTGTCCTTTTTTTCATACACTGGTCCTTGCCTACCACCTTCCTCTGCCTTGAGGTTCACTGCTTTCTGCAGTGTGGCCATCATTTCCATTGGGTTTGTAAAGGACCTCATATTCCTATGCATTAATATTCTGAAGGAAGTGGGCTACAGTATTCTACATCTAATCCAGCTATCCTTGCAATGGGGCAAAGGCACTTCTTTTTTGTCTTTTATGAGATGTTCTGATTGAAGAAGACTCTTGCATCACCTGCCATTAAATTTTTACCTGGTGCCCAAACTGCTCCTGGTATCAATTCCTTCTATTCATGCATCCAGAATCTAACCTTCCACCTGCAGGCACCAAACAGTCCTATGTACCTGTTCTGTCTTAATCTCATCCTCTCAAGTACAAGTCTACTGTGTCAGAAGCTCTTTCACTGCTTTTTTACAGTACTGGCTCTCATATTTCTCTGGTATCCCTACAATCTTGATATTTTTCTGCCTGTCCCTGTTCTCCAAATTGATCAGATTCATTTCCAAACAATCCAGTCTTGTTTCTGCTGCATCTGCCCTGACCTTTATTTCCTCATTTTTCCTGCAATGTGGACTGCAGGATAACAGAGTTCATTTAGTCCTGCTGCATCTCCTTGACTTTCTTCTCTTGCATCAAGAGATTATCTTTAAAGTTTGCTTTGGATCTTTTATTTCATGCCAGATTGTTGCTGACCCTCTGTTACCAGCATCTAGATTTTGTTCACGGTTTTCTGGCTCCCTACTGAAACTCTGATACTCATAACACAGAGTGCAAACACATTGAAAAAAACACCTAAAACACAGGAGAAGAGTGAATCGTGAACATTGCTCTTCTCCTTTGATTTTTTTTTCAGGGCGGGCAAGCTCCCCTGCTCCCTCTGATGAGGGGCATGCCCTCTAAACACCACTCATTTATATATACTAACCCTGAGATCACCATCCCATGGAGAAAAGGGAATATGCTGAGGAATGGCCGTTTCAGACTTAATATATGTAGGTCTGCTTTTTCAACCATTCAGTCTTCATATTATGGGACTCACTAAAGCCCCCCTAACATTTCAAATGATTACCCCGTTTTCCACTTGTGGATTGCTTATTTCCCTTCACTTCATTGTTTCTATCAGTCCCACTGAGTATTCTTTTCTCACATTCAGAGCTAAAGCACTTCAGGCATATTTCTCCTTTAACTGCATGGAAAATGGCAGAACTGCTGATGCTCAAGGTGCTGCCGTACCAGAAGTCAAACATGAATGTTTTGAGATTCTGAAGGTCTAAGCGGTGTTATGCTGTATGATAATGTACTATAACAAATCTAGCAGCAAACTATTTCATGTAAATAGCATTAAATTATCAGATGTCATAGAGAAATGCCTTCATTCTATACAGCCTACTACATACTACAAAGGGCAGGGTAAACCCTATGAAAACTCCGGACATTCTGCAAAAATCTGCACAGTTCAGGCATAATGTTTACCAGCATTATGACTGATAATACTGCCTGTAACCATTCTTCTCAAATGTCCACACTTTTGTAGAATCTTCCTAATTTTCAGAATATTTCATCCCTATTCCTTGCAAATCTTTTGTTTTACTGGTAAATTTGGTAAAAAGAAAAGAAACACACAAAGCGCTACTGATGTCCACTCCTGTATTTTACTACACTGCACCGATGTACTTTGCAAGTGTGGGGGATATACTTCCCATACGTTTGCTCAGTACATCAGCAAAGGAAAAAAGTGGAAGAACACTAAAGCACCATTATACAAAGACATTGTTTAAGAAAGGTAAGCATCTTATAAATAATGTCATTGTATAATAGCATTAACCCATGACTGGATGTGGATGTCACAGGATTAACTCATGGTTGTCTTTGATCACTCAGGCTTTGACATCATGATCAAATCATACTAATCATGGGTTAATCCTTTGATACCACACCCAGTCATGTTATTGCTAAAATATCGACTGATCCCACTGCTGTTTATCTCAGTTAACAGCCACCAAAGAATTACAAATAAATTATTTAACATAAAAAAATTATAGTGGAAAACAAATATAAAAAATTTAAAACAGAAAAAAGGAATTATATAAATCCAAAGCCTAGCTTGATAATGAGGGAGTAGATTGTAAACTAGAATGTTAAACAGAACAAAAGAAGAAGAAGGGCTGTTGGAAGTCATGGTTTAGAAAAATGATGTTTTGTTTTGATAGATGGGGACTGTCAGTAAAATAATAAAATAGTAGAGTACTTATAATCTGTGATTCTTACCTGCATGGGATTAAGACTGTTTTCTAAGAATTAACCATGAATTAGTAACTGAGTTTTCTAGAGGGATGCAAGTTTAAAGATTATGGATTGTGGATGTATACAAGGCCTTATTAAAGTTCTTTTTGCTGTTTAATAACTATGATTGCATGATTGCTGCAGGCTGAAGTAACAGTGTAATCAGAACATCATTAGATTACTGGAAATTTACTATTGGCAGTATTATAAATCATTGCAGGGCAAAAGCATTTGAGTTAATCTTTACTGGCATTGTTCCATATATTAGATTCTCAAGATTTACAAAAAAATATATATGTGGCATTGCGTTTGACAGATATGCTGAGACAGCAATGTTTGAGAAACAATAAAGTTATATTTCCTGTCTATTATTTGGGTGGCAGGGGCAACAGGAACTTGGGCTGCCATTTAATGAAATCAATTAAAGATTTATTTTTAGGAAGAATAATCCGGAGATCATTTTAAGCATATCATATAATTCCATGAGGAAAGTAACCTGCCTGTTACTCATTGACAGGAGTACAAAAAATAAAATATTTGATTTTGAAACTGTGTTGAGTAGTAGTAGTTATATTTGTTTGCTGAGTCATGGTACACAATGTGAACTCTTCTCTTGAATTCCATAGCTCTAAGGGATACCATAAACACAGAGGTAGCAAGATAGGACTGCTACAATATACATTAAAGAACAGGCTACTTCTACTGCTAGACATACTGAATCTGGCAGTGAATTAGTTGCTGTTAATATACAGTTATTGGTTCATGGGTTTATTGGTAAGTACTAGGCTAGATGACTTTGGAAGCCATTTTAGGCTTAACAGATTTCCCTTTTAGGTTAATAGGTTAGTACTAGGCTATCTACCTGTGTGGGCCATTTTAACCCTAGCCAAGTATCCCTTGTGAGAATCAAACCCTGCACCTTGTATCTGTAAGGCAAACACCTTAACATAGCCTGTTTGGTGTTAGAATAGGCTTGCCCATCACATGGTTAAAACCCCAAATGAGAATACCTGGCATCATACCATAGATTACTTTAGGAGATCCATACATGGGATAAAGCATTTAGGAGCTGCCTCTGTCCATTAATAGTACAAGTTTCCCATCCATAGATCCAAGATATGCTTGAATGTGGACAGGGATGATCTTTGTTTTATGTGAATGGGGAGTCTGATCCAGAGCAGCAGTATCTTCTACAAGGTATACCTGTCCCACCAACCCATTCTGTTGATGTTGTGGATGAAGTTTAGATCCCTAGACTATTTCTAATACTGTTTGACTTGCTGATGTGCAGTAAGTCCATTAATACTAGGTCAGAGGATACCTTGTCTGCTAAAAACAGGTCACGTCTTAGCAGACTAAAGGATACTGAGTATAGTGACAGGGTTTTGAGTTGGTCCATCTAGGATGTATTGTTTAGGACATGTATCCTTTTAGTAAGGTAGCTCTATGGGTATTCCAGTTGTTGAGTGTGTCTCGACATATACATGCCAAAGGTGGCATTATACTCAATAAGCGGCCTAATGACGACTGGCTAAGGGAGACATTGACATCCCTAGATCTGTACATAATCCCTTTGTTTATAAGTTGAGCAATACAGAAGTACTTTCTTACAACCCCGGACATGTATTCATTTAGAGTTAATCATACATTCCCAAATCCCAAATAAATGGGTCACTCTCATGGGTGTATTGTCAATGTGGTAGTTTCCTGGGGGTAGATGACTTTCCAAAGGATACAATGATGTTTTTTTTTTTTTTTTTGGGCATTTAGTTTAAGTCCACGATTCTGGCAAACATTTCTGCAGGATGGCTATATCATTTAGGGATTCAGCAACTGCTTGTAGTTAACAGTCATCTGCAAAATAAGTTAACCAGAGCTTTTTGGCATTGGCTTTTACTTCAGAGAAGTAGATGAGATGTCAAACAGGGGTGGTCCCAACATTGAACACTGGGGGACTCCACTAGAGACTGGTCTCTTTATGGTAATAACTTCCCCTATTTTGATCTGCTACAGCCTATACAAGTTGGCAATCTAAGGAGTGATGAAGGGGTTTATTCCCAGTTTATGTAGATTTTCGATTTTGTCAAAATCCTTGGCTATGTTGAGGTATGTAGTGCATATTATTTTAACTTATCCGCTGCTTTAGTGACCTTTTCAAAGAAGTCCACCAGTTTTTTTACGCATGACCTGCCCTTGATGAATCCAAACTGAGACAGGCCCAGTGTTTGGAAGTTTCCTATGTCCTTATTGATAAGTTCCATGATAAATCTATCCATGGTTTTGCATACGAGACTGGTTGTACATATGCTAAATCATGCTTCATGCTATTTAAGATGCATTCAGGGATATTGTCCTGACCCACTGATGAAGTATTTTTAGATTTTGATAGCATATTCAGGACTTGGTCTTGTGTGATAGCTGGTGCTGAGTCAGTTCCAGGTATATCTTGTGGGATAGGTAGAGGGTTGAGAGGGGTAAGATTCAGCCATTTGGTTAGTTATATCTTCAGTCTCAGTTTAACTAACATTGTTCACAATCAGCTCAGTGCATTGCTGTATTGTGCTTCTGAGATTTTGAACATAACTAAAAAGGCCTTGTGATTGTTTTTGGCTTGGGATTTTTATATGCTTGTTGCCTTTTACAGACCACTTGATACCAACAGATTAAAATGTGAGTAAGGTGTATAGTTGTTTTGATAAGGGCTATTTATTTATTTGCTTGTGACCTCAATGGTCCACCTATTAAATGGGGTTCTATGGAGGTACCAGGGAGTACCTGGGATAGCTTGTTTGAGAAATGCCGTCTTGTAGGCTATAATTAGATTGTTAACTTTGCTACCCAGGGAGTGAATACAGCTACATATAGTACTTTATAAATCCTCAGCTTTAGTTCTTGAGTATTCAGTTTTCCCTGATACACAGAGCTGGATCGTGTCCAAATGGGGCCCTAGACAATGTAATGGATCAGTGGCCTCCTCCAACTGGTCCCCCCCTCAGGGTTTGACTCTGAGCAAAGTGATTTAACTAGACAGCCCCCTAAGTGGGGAATTTTACACACACACACACACACACACACACACACACACACACACACACACACACACACACACACACACGCACACACACACACACACACACACAAAGACACACACACACACACACACACACACACACACACACACACACACACACACACACACACACACACACACACGCACACATTTACACACACACACACACACACACACACACACACACACACACACACACACACACACACACACACACACACACACACACACACACACACACACACACACACACACACACACACACACACACACACACACACACACACACACACACACACACACACACACACACACAGTGTGCTCATATATCTATGCACACACACAATGTCTGTTTCTATGGTATAATTGCCGTAGTTTCAAGTTCCACATATTTTCTTCGTTTCTACTTTAGAACATCAAATGATCAGATGACTGAACGCTGTTAGAGCGAACACTAAATGTTGAACCGGCAAAATAACGAATGGCTGGAACAGCAAATTTTTTCCCAGGGAAAGAAATCGCTGGGCCGTCCATCCGGGTTGTGCCGTTTCCTCCACTGTAGTGCGATCTCGGAGTTGCTATATTTAAGTAGGGGGGAGTGGGGAGCACAGCCCCCCACTTCATTTAGTGTTTAGTGTTTTTTTTCTTTTTTTGGGAAAACAAAATCTCTGTTCTGGTTGTTCGCTGTTTTGGAGTTTCGACATTTAGGGGTCGCTATAACAACGTTCTATCATCTGATCGTTCGTTGTTATAATATAGACCCTTTCCTTCATACATTGGTATTTTGATCCAATTAAAAGTATTGCATCAGCTCTGCATTCCAATTTTCTTTCTTTTTTTTTCTTGCAAGTAGACCAGTATAACACAGAACTGCATTTCTTTAATTTTTCTGCCATGATTTCAAGAAATGCAGACTGTATTGCTTCTGTGCTAGCATCATATATATAAGTGTATGTGTGTGTGTGTGTGTGTGTGTGTGTGTGTGTGTGTGTGTGTGTGTGTGTGTGTGTGTGTGTGTGTGTGTGTGTGTGTATGTGTGTGTGTGTGTGTGCCTGCCTATGCTCATCTGTAAAATAAAGAACCATATAAAGCAGATGCCCCATGATTTCCAGTTAAAATATAGATTTTGGATTTCAGAGTATGAACCTTGGTAATGGAAGGATTCTGCACTGTGAAACTCAACAGTACACACTGAAAATAATGCAGACATTTTACTGATAATGTAACATATACTCAGCACAGACATTTTTTCTTCTTTTGAACATACTAACATGCGAGACACAGTATAAATTAGACTGAAAACTGAATTGTTATTTAGTATTAAAAGTTTTCTGAAAAAATGTAGTAACATTTAATATCAGTGTAAATGTGTGATCTAAAACCTAATGCCCAAGATAATTGAACTTAAAATATTACAGACTGTTAAAAAGAAGTTATGTACTCACCACAACGTTCCATGTGAGTTGTCCATAGGTTCATAGGTTCATAGGTGTGTACTAGGCTAATGGCCCTGGAGCCTTTACAAGCCTAGCCATATGCCTTCATTCTTTGTTGTGGGTTTGGAACCGATCCTTGGTTCCAACTCGACTGCTTACTAAAGCTCAAGGCCTTCAACTGGCTTGTGGCTTACTCCCTATCCCATGATGCCTTAGGGTATTCCCCAGATCTTGTTTGCTGATTTTGCCATCATATTTACAGAAAAAGCAGTGAGAAAATCTTTCATACCTATATAAGATAAGAAGAGGGTCAGATACCACCTTGACCAATTGGTGACCTCTCAATCCTCCAGAATCCATAAGGGCTGGGGTAGGAGGGTGGGACGTAAGAATGAAGGTGAGATGGACACCTCACATGGAATATTATGGTGAGTACATAACTCTTTATGTGAAGTTGTTCTATCTTGCCTTTATACTTACTTGTGGGACAGTGTTCCTAGCACCATCTTTCTTGGATGGCTCACTGGAGAATATTCTTCAGAACAGTGGACCCAAAGGAGGCCTGTCCCTGGAGGCCAAATCAACTTTGTAATGAATGATAAAGGTATGAGGCATAGCCCACATGGCTGCTGCACAAATGGTATCAATTGGTAGTTTTGTAGGGAAAGCAAATGAAGTTGAAATAGCTCTTGTGGAATGTGCTTTAACTTTGTCTGGAAGTTGTTCATCTACTGACTAGTAGGTATAAGAGATACAATCTGACAACCATTTGTATAGAGTAGTTTTTGCTACTGGATGCCCTTTTTTGGAATCTGAAAAGGATATAAACAACTGATCATTTTTTCAAAAATCTTTTGTTCTGTGTAGATAGAAATGTTCATAGGTTCATAGGTTCATAGGTTTATACTAGGCTATCTGCCCTAAGGCATTTATAAGCCTAGCCCAAAGTTTTGTGGCTTACACCACCCCTTATGTTAAAAAATACTGTGCCCATTAGTTTGTTGTGCCTCTGTCCAGCAGTGACACAGAGATGATTCCCGGGGTAAATCTACGATCTCCCATCCACCGGTCAAGATTTCTCTTGAACAGAGCCAGCGAGGTGCTCTGCCTCACATGGACCGGGATTTTATTCCACAGCATAGGGAGTATCTGGGTGACAAATCTATCCCTCCTGCATGTCCTATTTATATCCGTGCTAAGGTTTAAGTCGCTTGCTCTAGTGGATCTGGTAGATTTGGATTTTTTGAGGTGGAGCATGTCCATTAATTCCGGGTTGGACATGGCCTTGTATGTCAGGCACAGGTCACCTCTGAGCAGGCGGTATGTGACTGAATAGAGCTGGAGTTTCTTCAGTCTGGCAGCATATGACAGATTTTGGAGTCCCTTTATCCTTTTGGTGAGGAACTTTTGGGGTCTCTCCAATTGTTGCAGGTGTCGGGTGAGATACATCCCGAATGGGGCATTGTACTCGATCATTGGTCTGATAAGTGAAGAGTACAGGGAACAATGACCTCACTTGATCTGGATGTGAATCCCTTCATGATCAGGTGGGCAATGTAGAAGGTCTTTCTAACCACTTTAGCAATGTGAGTGTCAAAAGAAAGGCCACTGTCAACCTGGGTCCCCAGGTCCCTGATAACCTCTTCTGTGCTTAATGGATTGCCACCTATATGGTAGCTTGGGGTTACCTTGTTTTTCCCGAAGGGTATGACTATACATTTTTTGGCATTTAACTTCAGGCCATGGCTCTGGCACCAGTGATCAGTTTCCGTGAGACCCCTCTGAAGGATATCTGTGTCCGATGTACTTTCCACTATGGCGCCCAGTTTGCAGTCATCTGCAAACTTTGTCAGCCATAGTCCTCCTATGTTTGCCGGTACTTCTGAGAAGTAGATGCCGAACAACAGGGGGCCAAGGACTGAGCCCTGTGGGACACCACTTGTGACCGGCTTGGAGTCTGACATGGCGCCAGCAACTCTAACCCAGTGGGTTCTGTCCTTTAGCCAGTTTGCAACCCATCTTGTGATATATGGGTTTACATTTAAGCTGGTAAGTTTCTCTATAATACCCAAGTGGGGTATTGTGTCGAAAGCTTTTGCAAGGTCAAGGTAGGCTGTATGGACTGCCTTTCCCTCATCAATGGCCTTGGTGACTGTTTCGAAGAAGTCGACCAAGTTCAAAAGGCATGATCTGCCCTTGACAAAGCCAAACTGGGTCGGGTCCAATGTCTGCAAGTCCCCTATGTCTTTATTTATGAGTTCCATTATGATCCTCTCCATAGCTTTGCAGACCAGGCTTGTTAAGCTTATGGGGCGGTAATTGCCAGAGTCCGTAGAGGCACCGCCTTTGTGGAGTGGGACCACAGTTGCCGTACGCCACTCCTTGGGCACGTATCCTGTGGTAAGGCTAAGATTAAACAGCTGCCTTATATGCGGGTTTAGTTCCTCGTTGAGTTCGTGTAGCACATAGCCGGGGACACCATCCGGTCCCATTGATGCTGTGTTTTTAGCTTTAGAGAGCAGCTTTCACCTGCGCATTTGAGATGTCTGGGAGGCTACACTCCGCTGGGATAGTTCTCTCTCCTTTTGGGGAGAGGGCGGTGAAGGTTGCACTGAACCTGTCTGCCAGTATGTTGGCAATGTCTGTGGGTTCAGTGATTTTTGTATCATTTTGGACTAATTCTGCGCATATCTGGGAGTTTCCACCCAGGTTTCTAACATAGCTGAAGGCCTTATGATTGTCTTTTGAATCTATTGCAATTTTTCTCTCAAAGTTGGCCTTGGATGATTTTATGAGTGCTCGTATTATTTTACTAATAATGATCAAGGGTGTCTTCTCTTTTATGGATTTTGCTCTATCTTGTAACAGCTTTCTCCTCTTATTGTAAAGTTTGTTTATGGCTGGGGTTCACCAGACTGGACGTTTGCCCTTGGTGGAAAGAGTCTTGGTTTTATTAGGGATTGCCTGATCCATGCAGTCCTGGAGGTGTTCATAAAAGGCATTTGTAAGGGCTTCCGCAGCTTGGGTTGTGGTTTCCACTGGCTCGGGGGCCTTGAAGGATACCACACCAGTCTTGAGTAGTGTGAAGTTTGCTTTAGAAGTTCTTCACTGTGGTCTTTTTTGTTTGGGGTGGGGGCGGGATGTGGATTTCCAGTGAGATAAGTTTGTGATCTGATCTCACCAATGAGGGATATACTTCGGTGTGGAGCATTTTGTCCCCATGTTTGTGATGATGAGATCTAGTATATTTTCTCCTCTTGTGGGAACAGTGACTAGTTGTTCCATGGCATTTGAATTTATGAACTCCAGGAACCTTTGGACTAGAAAGTTGGGGCTTGAGTAATGTTCCCAGTCTATATTCAGGTAGTTGAAGTCACCCAATATAATGGTGTTTGGAGATACATTTATACCCTCCAGTGTCTTCAGGAAGGCTGTGTGGGGTTCCTGAGTTTGAGAGGGTGGCCTGTAGCATGCTACAAATTGTAGAGCAGTTTTGCCTATGGTTAATTGCACCTGGATGGTTGAACAGGTCAATAAGACTCTCCTTGTAGTGGTCTATATACATCCAATTGGTGCAATATATATTCTGCCTTATTGCCATACTTGGGGAAGAAAACAGGTAGATTGAAAAAATCCAATATGGAAGGTATAGATGCCAAGAACAGGTCAATAAGACCCTCCTTGTAGTGGTCTATATACATCCAATTGGTGCAACATATATTCTGCCTTATTGCCATACTTGGGGAAGAAAACAGGTAGATTGATAGATTGATTTAGATTTGATTCTGAACATACTTTTAGCAGAAAGGATGGATTTGTGCAAAGTGAAACTCTGTCATTGTGAAAATGCATATATGGAGGTTTGATGGATAATGCTTGTAGCTCCGAAACCCTCCTGGCTGAGGTGGTAGCTACTAAGAAAATTGTTTTCCAAGTTAAGAACTTCAATTGACATGATGATCCAGGTTCAAAAGGTGGAAGAATTATCCGGGATAGCACAAAGTTTACAATCCATGGAGGTATAGGGGGTTTGATAGGTGGCCTTTGCAGGTTAGTGCCCCTCAAAAAAGCTTTACACAATCTATGGGACATAACACTGGATCCTTCTTGTCCTAAGTGAAAATTAGAAATTGCTGCTAACTGTACTCGAATAGTAACTGCAGGTGCTCCTTCATTGAAGAGTTTTGCCAAAAAATCCAATATGGAAGGTATAGATGCCAAGAACAGGTCAATAAGACTCTCCTTTGCCCATAAGGAAAACCTCTTCCATCTGCTAAGATACAATTTCCCGTAGACACTTTGTGAGAAGCAATCAGGATATGCTGTACCAAAGTAGATAGGTTTGATAGCCTGGGTATGTTTGGAACTGGAGCAGCCAAGCTGTCAATTTCAGGGTTTGTAGAGATGGATGGAGCATTCCTGAAGAATGAGTCAGGAGATCTGGAACTGAGTCCAGAATCCAAAGCTCCTCTTGAAGATGAAGCTGCAAAAATGGGAACCAGATTTGACGAGGCCAGTAAGGTGCAATTAGAATTAAGGTCCTTCCCAATGCACTGGCTTTCTGGAGAAAGTACAGTTGTGTGCACTTACCATAAATGTAGATGTTCGAATGAATTCACTGTTGCAGTCATCATCTGTGGGTTATTCCTGCTACGGTAACCCTTGGCCGGCCTGAATACCAGAGTCAGTGTTTTTCTGTGTCAGCTGCAGTCACTTGCTGGGTGACGTCAGGTTGTCAGTGCTATAAAGGAAGGCAGCCAACATCATTACATCAGTTTTTCTTCCCCTAAACAGTCAGAGGCCCAAGTAAATATGGTGAAGTGGTCCTGGTAGCTAAAAGCCACTGTTAGATACTTATGTCTCCCTAAAGAAAGAAGATATAAGGAGGAAGGAGGGTGGGAAACCAGGACTGCAACAGTGAATACACTCGGACATCTAAATTTATGGTAAGTGTACACAACTGTACTATGTTCTTCATGTTTCACTGTTGCAGTCATCACCTGTGGAAGGATACCCAAAGCTGAGGAGAGGGGTGGTAGGATTAATAAGAGACCTAGGAATGAGTCAGCATGCCCTGCAGAACTGCAGAGGCAAACCCTGCCCTAGCTTTAGAAAATAGAGGTAGGTGGTAATGCTTGGTAATGGTATGGACAGAAGTCCAGAGGGCAGCTTCCAGGATGTCCCTGGTGGGAACTCTCTGAGGAATGCTGTGGAAGTGGAGGCTGCCCTAGTGGAATGGGTTCAAATAGACCTGAGGGGTGGGGTTCCCATGCAAACTGTAGCGGAAATGGATACAGTGTGATATCCATTTGGAAATGGGCTTCCCCTCCACCCCTGGGGCAAAGCTGACAAGAAGTTGGTCTGTTTTCCTGAAGGGGTTAGTACAGTCGAGATAGTATCTGAGCTGTCTATGCACGTCTAGTGAGTGCAGAATTCTTTCCCTCTTGTTTTGAGGATTAGGAAAGAAGGTGGGTAGATGTATGGCCTGGTTGAGAGTTACATTAGATACCACCTTGGGCATAAAGTAGGGACTGGTCCTCAGGGAGACCCTGTCTGCATGGAAGATGATGAAGGGCTCAATGGCCATCAGTGCCTGTAGCTCTGAAACCCTTCTGGCTGAGGTGATAGCTAGGAGAAAAGCAGTCTTCTAGAGAGGTACCTTAGTTCTACTGAAGCAGCAGGTTCGAAGGGTGGTAAAGTTAGTTTTTCCAAAACATAATTCACATCCCAGGCTGGAGTGGGTGGCCTTCTGGGAGCTCTGATATTAAAAGCCCCTCTGAGGAATTGTTTAATCAAAGGATGGGAAAGCAGGGGCTGTTCTGTATCAAAATGAGCTGAAATGGCTGAGGCATGGATTTTAATAGAGGGAAGGAGAGGCCATTATTAAGTAGTTCCGCTAGGTAGTCCAGGATAAGAGGGATGGAAGGTTGTGAAGTTTTGCCCCCTCTGGACTGGCTCCAGGAGCAGCATCTTTTCCATTTTCCTGCATAAGATTTTCTGGTGCTGGGCATTCTGGCCTCTGTGATAATGTCTAGGAAGTTTTTGTTTAACAGGGACCCCTTGTTTGCCTTTAGAGTATTAGCCATGCTGATAGTTTGAGAGTCTGCAGGTCTGGGTGCAGCATTCCGCCCCCCCCCGAGTTAAGAGGTCTGAGATCAGGGGAAGCTACCTTGGCGGCTGTAAGGTCAGGCTGCGCAGTTAGAGGTATCAATGTTGTTGGGGCCAATCTGGAGCAATGAGGATGACCTTTGGTCTCTCCTCCCTTATTTTGATCAGTACCTTGGGGATAAGAGGCAGAGGAGGGAATGCGTACACAAAGAGGGTGTTCCAGGGGAAGGTCAAGGCACCCACTTTCCACGCTAGGTGGTGATATGTCCTGGTACATGATCTTTTCAGCTGATGGTTGGGATGTGAAGCAAAGAGATCCACCTCCGGAGTCCCCCATGCCTGAGTGATTTGCAAAAAGATTTTTCTGTGGAGCTGCCATTCATGGGGGTCCAGTAGGTTTCTGCTTAAGTGGTCTGCCAGGGTGTTGTTGATCCCTGGTATGTATTGTGCTATCAGGTGTAGTCCCATGGAAGAGGCTGTTAGCCAGAGGTTCATGGCTAGCCTGCACAGCGGGTAACATTTGGTCCCTCCCTGTTTGTTGATGTACCACATTACTATGGTGTTGTCTGTTTTGATATGGAGAACCCCTGGCCTGAGATGGGGTTTGAAGGATGTCAGAGCCTTTTGTACTGCCATCATTTCCTTCTGATTGATGTGTAAGGGAAGGTGCTGGGCATCCCAAAGACCTTGGGTGCACCTGCCTGCTAGGTGAGTGCCCCAAGCTATGTCTGAGGCATCAGTGGTAATGGTCTGCCCAGGTGAGCAGAGGGTGAAGGGAAGACCCTTGCCCTGGGTACAGGCTGCTCCCCACCAGAGAAACTCAGCCCTTATACAGGGGATCAGAGGTAGAGAGGTCTCTAGAGGTTGAGAGTGCTGACACCAAAGGTTCTTTAGGTACCACTGAAGTTTTCTCATTTGAAGCCTGGCCAGAGGAATTAGAAGGATACAAGATGCCATGTACTTTAAGGCTTGCAGGAACTTCCTCACAATGATGTGACTTTTGGAAGCCAGCTGTGTAAAATAGAGAGGCAGGAAGCTCAGTTTCTCTGGAGATAGGAAGACCATTTGGGATGCTGTGTTCAGCAGTGCCCCCATGAAAATGATCTCCCTGGAGGGTGTTTGCCTTGATTTCTTCTCATTGATGGTGTACCCTAAGGAGGTTAGAAGGGTTTTGACAAAGAGAAGGTCCTTGAGGAGCTTTTCTTTGCACTCTGCCTGAATGAGGCAGTCATTCAGATAAGGGTAAATTTGTATATTTTTTTGTCTGCAAAAAGGATATGGCTGGGGCTAAGCATTTGGTGAATACCTTGGGAGCAGTAGATAAGCCAAAGGGTAGTGCAGAGAACTGAAAGTGTTGTGAACTTGCTCTGAATTGAAGGAATTTCCTGTAGGATTCCCTTATGTGGCTGTAGAGGTAGGTATCTTTTAGATCTAGGGTAACTAATCAAACATTTTTGTTAGCATAGGCAGCAGCTGCTGCAAAGTTAGCATTTTGAATTTGGGGACCACCAGGAAGGTGTACAGAATGGATAGATCCAGGATGGGGTGCCATGTACCCTCTTTTCTGGTAACAAGGAATAGACTGGAATAAAAGCCTTTGCCTGTTTGATCTGAGGAGACATGTTCTACTGCCCCTTGGGATATGAGAGTTTGTACTTGTTTCAATGCCTCTGCCCACCCACTGATTTGGAGGTAGGTCTGGGTACCTGTTTGGAATTGGGAGTTTGTTGAAGGAGAATTTGTATCCCTGAGAAATGATCTTTAAGACCCATTGTCCTTTGTTACTGAAAGCCACTTCTTTTTGCAGAGGGAGAGCCTTTCTCCTAGCTTTTGGTGAGTGAAAGAGGGCAGAGGGGGGAGAGGGAGTCACTGAGAGTTTTTGCCATAAAGGGATGGCTTAGAACTCCCTGCCTTTGGTGTGGAAGTGGTCCACTGTTTGGTTCTCTGCTGTCCCTGGGATAGGAGTCTGGGTGGTCTTTCCCTGAGGGGGCTTACCTTGCCCCTGTCTGTTAGGTGCAGGAAAGGACAAGTATTTTGAGGGAAAATTCCTGCTGAACCCGGAGGTTGTACCTGAAGGAAATCTTTTACTGTTTGCATAGATTTTGCTTTGTCTGCCATCTTTTTATGCACCCCTTCTGCTTTTCTCCAAACAAGCAGTCCTTATCCACTGGTGCATCAAGTAATTTAGATTTGACATAATCAGGGAGAGGTTGTTCCTTTAACCATGCATGTCTTCTATTGACAGATCCTGACACTGCTGCCATGCTTGAGGCTTCTAGGGCATCATATCCACAGTGTAAAGAGTGTTTAGCCACTTGACAAGTAGAGTGCAGTAAATACGCTAGCTCTTTCAAATTGGCACAGTGAGGAAAGGTAGAAATCTTTTGTTTTAATAGTTCCAAAGTGTGTTGTTGATATTTTAACATGTGGAACTGATAGCTAAGGTTGTAGAGGTGTATACTTTTTTTTACCCCATCTGTCCAGAGCTCTGGAGTCCCTGTCCGAAGGAATAGGATTCTTTAAAGAACTAGCCAAAGCTCCTTTTGGTCCCTGTGTAATGACCTCTGGGTCTGCAGCAGGATTTCTGTACAGGTATTTGTGAGAATCCAGTACTCTGTAATACCTCTCAAGTTTTTTGGGAGCAGGTGGGAGGGTGTCAGAGGTTAAGCTGGATTCATGGAAGACATCATCAACCACCTCTAAGATAGGGGGGATGACGAAGGGTCTGTGCTGGGGCAGGTCTAGAACATCTCTTAGTCTTTTCTTAGACTGAGGGAAGTCCTGGGATTCCCAGTGGAAATGTTTTCTGAGGGTGTGAAGGGTTTCCCCAAAGGAAAGATCTCATGGTGGGAAGGCAGAAGGGATGGATTCCTCTGCATTTGAATCCTCATAAGCAGTAAGAGGTTGCTGTTCCTCTTCAAAATCTGAATATGCAGACTCCTCAGAATCCTGTTCTGTCAGTAATTCAGGGGAAGGGTCTCTTTCCCTTTTAGAAGGTGCGGCCTGACTACCCCTGATAAGGGTGATAAGATCCTTCACCAGTTTAAGCATTTGAGCTTGGGGTGGTGGAGCAGGGGTAAAATGGTGGCTAGAGGTAATTTTCTTAGGAGTTGCCTTGCCTCTAGGCCTAAGAGTATTCATTGGTCTGAGAGAAACAGTAGTTGGAGGAAAAGACATTGTTTTTTGTCTAGATTCGGTAGTACAGACCCCTCCTCAGAAGCCGGTGCCTGTGTCGTGGCTCCAGTCCCAACCAAGGCAGAGACAACCAAAGGCTCGGAAGATGAAGAAAATTTCTGCGGCATACTAGACTCTGAAAGGGTCTCAGTAGAGGCCTGCGAAGGTATTGAATCAGGCATGAGGGGCTGCGAAGGTGCCTCACTGAATTCCGGAGAACTGCTGACCTGCTTAGCGGTAGAGTCGTTGGAAGGGTTAGCCTTGTGTGGTCTATCTTTATCCTTATGGTTTTTCAGAATGTCTATGGATTGTTGGCTGATGGATGCCATTTTGGAAAGTGAAGACAGAAGACAAAAATACCTGGCTACAAAAAGAGCTCTACGATGAATGGTTCTCGCATTAAAGAGGGCACAGAACTGGCAATGGGGAGCGTTGTGGTCTGGGCCTAAACAAATGACGCAGTAAGAATGAAAGTCTCTGTGTGGTATTTGCTTACCACAGGCAAGACAATTGTTAACTTTTTCAAACATCGGTTAGTGAAAGAAAAAAGGATCCCTAATGAGGTACTTAGCTTTAGACATTTTCGGCTGTAATTCGAACTCTGGTAGCGACCGAATGGCACACTTGCGAACTGCTTCTGCTATGGGCTCCACGGCAGGTAAGACTGATGTAATGATGTCAGCTGCCTTCCTTTATAGCACTGACAACCTGACATCAGCCAGCAAGCGACAGCTGCCGATGCAGAAAAACATTGACTCTGGTATATGGGCCGGCTGAGGGCTACCACAGTAGGGATAGCCCACAGGTGATGACTGTAACAGTGAAACATGAAGAACATCTTTGGCTATAAGAGGAAAAGGAGGAAATGCATAAAGGAGACCTGGGGGACAGTTGTATACAAGTGCATCCCTTGGGGATTCCCCCAGAGGGGGGATTAGGGCATGGTAGCTGCTGCATTTGGCATTTATGGACGTGGCAAAAAGATCACAGTAAGGCTGGCCCCACGCTCAGAAAATCATCTCCGCTATTTCTTGTTTTAGGGACCACTCGTGAGGCATTATAATTGCTCTGCTGAGTTTGTCTGCTATCATGTTGGATTTCCCCAGGATGTGCATTGCTATCAGAAAGCATGGGGAGGAGGTCACCCACTGCCATATTCTCAGGGCCTCTCGGTAAAGAGGGTAAGATCTGGTTCCTCCTTGTTTGTTCATGTATGTCCCATACAACTGACATATTGTCTGTCTGGATTGAATTGTTTCTAATGGAAGAGAGTCCTGAAATTCTTGCAATGCTAGGAGCACCGCTCTCATCTCTAGGACATTGATGTGCAAGTGGGCCTTGTGCTCCTGCCACGTGCCCTGGATTGTTTTTTCTGATAATGCCCCCCCACCCTATCAGGGAAACATCCATGATCACTGTGGTGATTGGTTGTGGAAGAACAAATGGTTGACCCAAAGTCACTTGATCTGAATGGAGCCACCAACGAAGATCTTCTTTGCAAAAGTTTGTCAAAATGATGCAATGTGACATGGGAGGGTTCTTGCATGGACCACTGAGAGGACAGTAGCCACTGTAAAATTCTCATGTGCATTGTCACCAGGGGAACAATAGTTATTGCTGCTGCCATGGTGCCCAATACTCTTAGAACCACCCTTGCTTCCACTTTTGTTTTGAGAAGGAGTTGTTTGACCTGTATTCGCAGTGCCTGCACTCTCTCTGCTGGAAGCTTTACCATCATTAACCTCTGCTAAGTCTGCACCTATAAAAACAACATGCTGCGATGGCAATAAGGCAGATTTTCAGTAATTTATTGTTATCCCTAGACTGGAGCAAAGTGTCAGGGTGGTGTATCTTGCCTCAGTAAGTAGATGCTTGGGGGTGGCGGTTAGGAGCCAGTCATCTAGATATGGAAACACCAGGAATCCTAAACGTCTCAAGTGAGCCATTACTACTGCCATAAATTTGTTGAACACTCTGGGGGCTGTAGTGAGGCCAAAGAGCAGAGCTTGAAATTGGTAGTGACTGTCTCCCAGTCGAAAGCGCAGATAACTCCTGGATAGCCTGTCCATTTTTATGTGGAAGTACACATCCTGAAGGTCTATAGAGCACATCCAATTGTCTTTTCCCAAAAAGGGGAGTATCGACTGCAGTGTCACCATCCAAAATGTTGTCTTTTCTACAAATTTGTTTAGTCTGCTGAGATCCAGTATGGGTCTTCAGTCCCCCATTTTTTTTAACTAAAAAGAACCTTGAGTAAGTCCCGGATTCTATTTGGTCTGCAGGGACCAGTTGGATGACTCTTTTCTCTAACAACCTTTGAATTTCCATGGTTGCTTGTTCCCTGTGACTGGGTGGAACATCTGGGATGTTTTTTATGCATGGAACAGGAATGGAAAAGGGTATAGAGTAGCCTCTCTGAATATGATGCTTTGTACCCATTTGTCTTTTGTTATTTTTAGCCAGGCACTTGGGTACAAAGAAAGTCATCCCACGGCTGCCTCCAGAGAAAGACAGATGGGCCTTCATTCAGGAGCACTGGAAAGGCTTACCAAAGAAAGATTCAATGCCGCCCTGGTTCTGTGGACCCCCTCTGCTGCATGGCCAGCATCTTCCATTATTGCTTTCCCCTCTGCTCCTGGAAGAAGACTCATCATGTGTGTCTTAAAAAGCTCTCTGGGATTTCTGGAACCACATCTCACCCCCCCCCCTTTTGACCTTTGGGATAAGGTCTGAAAGGAGTGGAAAAATGGACCCCAAAGACAGAGAAAGTCTTTCCTACCTGCTCACACCTGGTTAGTGTCTCTTTCACTTTAGGCCCGAACAAGGATGAGTCATTGAAGAGGGTGTTAACAAAGGAAGACTTGAAGGGCTCCACAAAATTACACAAGCACATCCAAGAATGTCTCCTAAGTGAAATTCCTGAACTTGCTGACCTACCCGCTCCATCGGCTGCATAAGAGACTAGCCTCATGGATGAGTTAACCACTGAATTTAGGGTGGAGAGCTGTGAGGATACTTTGTCTGATACCTCCGTAGCTACCAAACCCTGGAGAGTATCTCCAAGCTCCTTGAGGAGATCTCTCTGTAGCCTGGTGAAATGAGTGAGATAGTTCAGGGACCTGAGAGTGAATGTCACTGAGAAAAACATGCGCTTTCCATATCTGTCCATCATACGAGACTCTTTGTTCAAACGATAGACAGATGTGGAAGTTTCAGACAACTCCTTTTTGGTGTCCACTGCCACCAATATAGCATCTACCAGGACACTCTTAGTGAGAAAGGACTTGTCATCTGGGGAAGTAATAAACTTATTTGGCCTCTGGGGAGCAGGCTCCATGTATCTAGAGACTCCGGGTCTATATTAGAACACCAAACATTCAAAATGTCGAGTGTTCTAATATCAAACCCTAGCAATCGAACATTCGGAACAGCAAATTTTTTCCTAGGGAAAACATTTGCTGTTCCAAAACACATACACACAACACAAGCACACCAAACAAACAGCAATCCACACACATACACCTAAACTCTAACACCTAACCCTACACTAAACTATACAAACACCACTAATTATCTACTTACCTTAACCCAAACCCTAACCCTAAGGTCCGTCACTATTGCACAGTCACCTCACCCGCACCCTAACCCTAACTCACCTAACCTGCCCTAACCCACACGTCCACACAATCGCACACTTACCTGACCCGCGCCCTAACCCTAACTCACCTAACCTGCCCTAACCCACACACCCACACAATCACACACTTACCTGAACCCGACCCGTAACTTTCCACCAGAGTGCTGAAAATACCGAAGCAACAGAAACGGACAACCAAATTCTTTCCCTAGGAAAGAATTTGGTTTCCTGTTACTTCGATATTTTCAGTGTTCACTGAAAATGGGTCGATATTAGAACACCCGACATTTCAAATGTTCGGTGTTTTAATATAGACCCGAGACTCCCATGCCTTTCAATGAAATAAATCCATAAGCTCATGGAAAGCAGAGACACCCAAGTGGCTGAAGGGTGAGACCAAAAGGCTTTCAGGTATACAGACTCATCAGTAGGGTTGATGGGCTTCCAGCTGCCTCTCTGTTTAAGGATTTCTAGGATTTCTGTGAAAGAGACATCCTCAGAGGGGGACCGTGGGGACCCTTCTGACTCCTTGAGGTCTGTATCTGATGTGACTGACTCCTCTGGGGAGTCCAAATGCTTCCTCTTACACAATCTCTTTTGAGGGACCTCTTCAGAAGGGCATTCTGGGGAGGTTTCGGAAGAGATGAGCTCACCCATTGGGGGATCCTGAATCCTTGGGTGTCCACGCCTGTGTGGGATTGGTTGTGCCGAGACTAACACCAGTGCTTTTTGGGGAGGAATGACAGGACATAAGGGTGGAGCTGCTCGTGGGGACAGCCCTTTCCTCATCACCTCTAAAGCCCCCTGTCCATGATCCAAGGAAACCCCCTGCTCCAAAGAACCAGCAGACACCCCTGGAGCCATGGCGGTTGGCTCCGAAGCTGATGTAGAAGCTGAGCTCACCCATGCTGAGGCTCTGAGAGGTAAAGTCAGATCTGACGACTGTCTGATCTGACTAACCCACCCCCCTGGACTCAACACTAAACACCTAAACACCTCGGGCTCAGATGACACCAAGGTAGTCGGAGCAGATGTTGGAGCTGTAGATCCACAGGATGGTCACGGCTCTGACTGTTCCACCACTACTAAGTCCAAGTCTTTGGGTTCTGAGACTCCTTGGGTTGGAGGAGAAATTGACAGTGAAGGGGTAGGTCTACTGGGTTCCAAAGCCCTCTGGGTCAGTTCTGACAATAATTGGGGGGGTGACCTAATGGTTAAGGCTTTTGCCTTACAAACACAAGGTGCAGGGTTTGAGTCTCACAAGGGATAATTGGCTAAGCTCAAAAGGGCAGTTAGCTTAGTACTAACCTATGAACCTATCTATTTAGCCAGTGCTGGTGTGCTCAGTAGCCTCTGCACTACACGATTCGCATCCTCATCAGACAAGGTTCTGTAGGACCAAGAGGAGGAGCAGGAGAGTAAGATTTTTGTAGCAAAGGTGATCTAAGGGTCGGAGACACCCGTTCCAAAACTGGGGATTGGCTCTGACTGTGTACTACCAATTGCTCCATAACAGATGGGGCCAAAGTAGAAGGTGTGTTGGATCTGAAAGCCTTTGGGTCTGATGATTTTCTTGGGACTTTTTTCAAAGGTTCAGAGATGACCAAAGATGATGATGAGGACCTTTTTGTTGCATTACCAGAGTTTGAAGCAGGAGAAGAACTTTTTGGTGGTATGGCCTGACCTGCTACCAGAGCCTCAGAGAAGGATGTTTTCAGAAGTCCTTTTACAATGTTTATTTTTTTCTTTCCATAAGCACTCTTGAGCTGAAGGAGTGGCAGATGGCACAGGACTCCTGCAAATGCAGTGCACCGAGGTAGTAAACACATTCAGAGTAATTGTCCGTAATGGACATTTTCTGTGAGCATTTTCAATATTTTTTAAAACCCGAAGGTTTTGACTCCTTACTTTGCTTAGACATTCTTAAACACTATAAACACTATAAGTACTATAATGTTATAAACACTATAAATACTATAAAACTCAACAAACTTTTTTTTTTAAACTGCAAACAGAGAAAATGGAAAGAACCCTCCAACTTAAACGGGTTCACAACAAGTAGAGCTCTCTAATTAAAACACACACACACACACACACACACACACACACACACACACACACACACACACACACACACACACACACACACACACACACACAGCAATTTTATCAAGTAGAGTATATAAATAAACCACAGAAACACTTTATCGATAAGAACAGTCTCTAATACAAAAATGTCACACAGGACAGTCGGGATAGGGGAAATTACAGGCCTAAGATTAAATAATGGCCACAGAATAGAAACACTAAGTAGAAAAAATGGTCGAAACCCTGAATAATAAAGGGAAAGGTAGTTGCACACACTCCCATGACACTAAAAATCTAAATACTTTATATAAAAATAGAAAATTTTCAAAAACGTAGCCAGAGCCAGTTGAAAAATGCTTGAGCTTGTTTCAGTGGCAAATGAGATCTGGGGAATACCCTAAGGCATCATGGGATAGGGAGTAAGCCATGAGCCAGTTGAAGGCTTCAAGCTTTAGTAAACGGCCGAGTCGGAACCGAGGATTGGTTTAGAACCCACAAGTAAGAATAAAGGAGAGATAGGACTTCACATCATGCTTTAAGTCCTAGTTCAGCGCTCAACTCTTGTGCCTGGTAAAAGAACAAGCCACAAAAGGATATCAGTTGTTCAACTCACCACACTGTAGAAGTCCTTCAAAATGCAGTGGCTGTTTTTGGCTGCTCTGTATATCACACTTGGAATGGCTTGCCCTCTATATATCTCCTATCATGTCTGACTTAAGTCTGCTGATCTGTGGCTACTCTAATGTCCTATTTAAATCTACCCTGGTTTTTCTTCTAAAACTTACTTTAGGATGTTGTCCTAATGCTGAGGTTTCCGGGGATTGCTGTGTTTACATACGTCTCCTGCAAAGTCTTAAAGTCCTGCTGTGTTTATAGAAGTCTCCCAAACGAGAGTGTTTGTTTTATTTAAGGATGATTTTTTTTTTTTAAAGGAAGCTACACCCCAGCCAGCAAGGGCCCTATGCAGCTGCCTAGGTTGCCTAGTGCTGGATATGGCTCTGCAGATACAGGTAACTCTGATCATGTGGGTGTTGAATGAAAACTTAATTTGAGCTTACAGCAAGTCCCACAACAGAGCAACATGCGATTGAGGAAGTTTGCTCAGGCTAACAATAACCCACTAGGAGGTGAGATCATAAACCAAAAGTGGAAAGAGACAGTGAGTGGGAAAACATCTCTGATAAATGGAATATCTTGTATGATTTTATAGGTCCCTTAACAATAATAGCAAAAAGTATCCTTCTTCCCCATGATAACCTTATTCCCTCCATAGATGCTATAATAGTAAAATGACCTTTGGAGAATTGCCAAGAAGTTTCTCTCCCTGGGATACAAATAAAAACTTAAAAAGCAGCTCAGATTCTTAAAAAAAAATCTATCAGTAAACAGAAGGCATGTTAAGAAAAAAGATTAGCCTATCGTCCAAGAAACAACAACAAATTATTTTAAGCATGTGCATGAGTTTAAAGGAGGATATTCGGGAAATATTGAATTATATGAGAATAACATTATGGTGGTGGAACATCTTAGTATAGGTAACTCCCCTTTGTAAGTACATCGTTGACTGCTCTACAACCCATAGTAACAGTTTAGTTAAACATATGGTTGATAGCTCTATCTGCTGCCCTAGGATTCTAGTGAAAGCAGTTCGGCATTTATTTCTCAGATGTTAAAGCAAACATGGGAGGGCTGTGGCTGACAAAGTTCGCAGATGACTGCAAACTAGGCGCTATAGTCGATACACCAGCAGACACACACATCCTACAAAAAGGCCTCACTGAAACGGACAACTGGTGCCGTAGTCACGGCCTTAAACTAAATGCCAAAAAATGTATAGTCATCCCTTTTGGAAAAAACAAAGTACCCACAAATTATCACATAGACAGCAACCCACTGAGTATGGAAAAAGTAATCAGAGACCTAGGGACCCAAGTAGACAGCGACCTCTCATTTGACACCCACGTTGCCAAAGTGGTTAGAAAAACATTCTACCTCACACCTCATCATGAAGGGATTCACATCCAGATCCAAGGATGTCATTGTACCCCTATATTCCTCCCTCATCAGACCCATGATTGAGTACAATGCCCCATTTGGTATGTACCTCACCCGGCATTTGCAACAGCTGGAGAGACCACAAAAGTACCTCACCAAAAGGATCAAGGGTCTCCAACATATGTCTTATTCTGCCAGACTAAAGAAACTTCAGCTCTATTCAGTAGCATACCGCCTGCTCAGAGGTGATCTCTGCCTGACGTACAAGGCCATGTCCAATCAGGATCTGATGGACATGCTCCACCTCAAAAAATCCCAATCCATCAGGACCACGAGAGCTAAAGTCTTAAAACTCGGCACAAGTATGAATAGGACATGCTGGAGGGATAGATTCATAACCCAGAGGCTTCCCATGCTTTGGAACAGGATCCCAGTTCATATTAGGCAGAGCCCCTCACTGACTCTCTTCAAGAGAAATCTTGATGAGTGGATGGGAGATCGTAAGTTTACCCCAGGGGTCACATCTGTGTCATTGCTAGACAGGGGCACAGTAAACTAATTCTATTATATAAGGGGACCTTCATTGTGTCACTACTAGACAGAGGCACAGTATTCTAGATTTATTCTGTACATTTTTGTACCATTTCATGGGGTGGCAAAAGCCACATCACTATGGCTAGGCTTACAAATGCCCCAGGGCAGATAGCCTAGTACTATACTATGAAACTATGAAACTATGAGATGGTAGTGAAAGACATAAAATATATTTCTGCAACAAGTCCAGGTGGATATAATAGGTACTTTATCAAGGTGTTTAACTTATGTTTTTCAAGACACAGTGGGCAGTGGCTATGTACCTAACATCTGGAATAAAGCAATAATTGTACAAGTTCCCAAAGATGTGAAAAATAATGCTGCAAGCTATCACTCACACAGTCTTACAAACATTGTCAGCAAGGTGTATGAGCGAATTAGTGAAAACCAGTTCTGGCTAAAACAATAAGAACCAAAATAAAAAGCCAGAATACAATTTCACACAAAGACAGTGTTTAATGAAACATATAATAAGTGCTTACGTCCCAAACGTAAGGACTTCTTCCGAAACCCTTATTAAATATGTTATGACCCTGACCCTGAAGACATCATTTTATCACTGCTCCTAAAACATCGTAACTTGACCCATAATCAGCTTTAATATCAGAATATACCTCTCTCCTTTTGTAAGCAATTTTGTCCTATTGAACTTCTTATTTTTCTTAAAAGAGTAATACCACTCTTCTTATCTACCTTGTCAAAGATTTCAAAAAATTATGTGGAAAATTGATCAAATAATAAGTCTATACATATCTTATTATGGAATCGATTAAGATCAGCTTCCAATTTAGCTAAAAGTCAAACATTATTTTTTTACAGTGAGACTAACAAACTCTAACCCAGTATGATCAAAAAAATTCAATACTTCATGATGAAAAATGGATCTCAATCTTACACCATTGGGGTACTAAAATGGTGGTATCGTCCAAGCAGTGTCCATGGATATCTGATTAATATAAGTATTATTTATATGGAGTTTATTATATACATGAGTTTTTTGTGATTTTTTTTAGTATTTTGTGATATAGTATGGACATAATTTATATTTATTGATTTTATTTTATTTTTTTACATTCAGTTATATTACTTAGTAGTGTTCATTAGGGTAATATACTGATTGATCATGTTTTAACATGTGACTATTAATTATGATTTTATAAGGCTGCATTTACTTGGATATTTTATCTGAAGAAGTACTTACTTTTGGATAAAAATGCTTATTTATTATATGTTTCATTAAACACTGTCTGTGTGTGACATCATATTCTGGCAAGATGTGTGACAGAACTGTGCTGTCCCTAATTCCTATTAACAAAAGATAGTTGTTTGTTATTATGCAACATGGATTTTTTGTAGGAAAATTGTAATAAATACTCTTACTGAGTTCTCTTCCAATGTGGTAGACATCTTCGAGAATAGTTTCTCAGCAGATGTAATTTATTTAGATGTTTCTAAGGTCTTTGATTTTATGCCACGTTGTAGTATTATCAAGGTGATGGAAAGACTGAAAATGAACAACTTTATTACCATCTGGATTAATTAACGGCTGCATGATATAAGCTATAGGGTCAGGATAAGAGACAGACAATAAGGCCACCATAAAACCATCCCTAATTAATCCTAATCTACATCCACAGTTCAAATGACTTCTACCTTGTTTAATATTCCCGTCTCTTACAGTTGTTCATTTTCTCCTATCTACACACTATGATTGGTAATGCAGCTTAATTCTGCTATTTCTTCTGTAAGTACTGCCTTGTATTTTGCAATGCCAAGACTTAATAATATACTTGTACTGTACTGAATTTACATATGTGTGATTATATATGTACTTGATTACCAATTTTGAAGTTTTATAAATCTTTTAGAGCTTGTATATTACGTTTATCAATCTTGTTAAGCTTTTATATTTTATATTTTTTCGCCGTATTAATTGTGGAGCATTTCTCCTCGGGCCTCCACTGAAAATGGATTTCTGACCCAGTGGACTTTCCCAATCAACAAATATCAATAAATAAATAATAAATATTCAGATTAAGCAACTGTGACTGTTGAAGTGCCTCAAGGTTCCATTTTGGGTCCTTTTCTATGACATTTTTTTATGTCCACAATTTCTTTAGCTAAAGATGTTCAGATTTGTAAATACAAAGATGATATTAAGATCAGGTAAGTGGTTAGTAATATCAACGAACACTTCACTCTCCAAAAGTACATAGATAGTATATATAAATGGACAGTATACAATGCATTAGTATTTAATTCCAAGAAATGCTGGTTGATATAGGTTCATAGGTTCATAGGTAAGTACTAGGCTATCTACCCAAGGGCATTTATAAGCCTAGCCAGAATGTGTTGGCTTTCGCCACCCCCTTAGATTAGTTCCCTGTGCCCCAGTCCAGCAGAGCCATTAGTTCCCTGTGCCACTGTCTAGCAGAGCCACTGCAGTGATCCCCGGGGTAAATTTTCTGTTTCCCATCCACCATCAAGGTTTCTCTTGAAGAATGTTAGTGAGGGGCTCTGCCTGATATATATTGGAATCCTGTTACAAAGCATGGGGAGTCTGTGGGACAGGAATCTATCCCTCCAGCATGTCCTATTTATCATTGTGGTGAGGTTTATATCTCTAGAGCGTGTGGCTCTCCAGGATTTTTTTTTTTTTAGGTGGAGCATGTCCATCAATTCTGGGTTGGACATGGCCTTGTATGTCAGCAGAGATCACCTCTGAGTAAGTGGTATGCAACCGAGTACAGCTGGGGTTTCATGAGTTGGGCTGCATAGGGCAACTGTTTGAGGCCAGTAATCCTCTTGGTGAGGTACTTTTGTGGTCTTTCCAGCTGTTGCAGGTGTCTTGTAAGGTACATCATAAATGGGGCATTGTATTCTATGATGGGTCTAATGAGTGATGAGCAGAGAGGCACAATAACCTCTTTTGTTCTAGATGCGAACCCTTTTGTGATTAGGTGGGCCACATAGAAGGATTTTCTTACCACCTTGGTAATATGATTATCAAAGGAGAGATTACTATCTACTTGGGTCCCCAGATCCCTTATCACATTTTCTGTATTTAGGAGACTATCACCTATGTGGTAGTTCGTGGGTACTTTGTTTTTTCCAAAGGGGATGACTATGCACTTTTTGGCATTTAGTTTGAGGCCATGATTTTAACACCAGGTATCTGTCTCAGTGAGACCCTTCTGGAGGGTGTCTGTATCAGCCGGGGAATCAGTTATGGCCCCTAGTTTGCAGTTGTCTGCGAACTTGGTCAGCCATAGTCCTCCTATGCTTGCCTGTACCTCTGAGAAGTATATACCGAACAGGAGGGGTCCTAGGACTGGGCCCTGGGGGATGCCACTTGTAACCAGTTTAGAGTCGGACATAGAGCCTGCAACTCTCACCATGTGGGTTCTATCCATGAGCCAGTTGGCAACCCATCTCATGACATAGGGGTTTATGTTCAAGCTGGTGAGCTTGTCTATAATACTAGAATGGGGAATGGTGTTGAAAGACTTTGTGAGGTCTAGGTAGGCTGTGTGGACCTCCTTTCCTTCGTCTAATGCCTTGGTAACTGTCTCAAAGAAGTTCACCAGGTTTAGGAGGCATGATCTGCCCTTAACAAAGCCAAACTGGGTAGAGTCCAAGGTTTGGAGGTTCCCAAAGTCTCTGTTAATGACTTCCATGATGATGCGCTCCATAGCCTTGCAGACCAAGCTAGTCAGGCTTATAGGGCGATAGTTCCCAGGGTCCGTTGTGGCTCCACCTTTGTGGAGTGGGATAACTGTTGCTGTGCGCCATTCTGTGGGTACGTAGGCTGTAGAGAGGCTGAGTTTGAACAGTGTGTTTAGGTGAGGGGTTAGTTCATTTTGGAGCTCTTGTAAGACACAGCCTGGGACACTGTCCGGTCCCATTGAAGCTGTGTTTTTGGCATTGGATAGGGCTGTTTTAACCTGAGTGTCGGTGATTGATGGGGCCCTACATTCTTCTGGTATCGTTATCGGCCCTTTAGGGGGTGAGAGGGGGGTGAAGTTTGCACTAAACCTGTCTGCCAGAATGTTGGCAATATCAGTCAGTTCAGTGTATTTTGTGCCATTCTGCACTAACTCAGAGCAGATCTGAGAGTTTCCACTTCTTGATTCTTGACATAGCTAAAGAATGCCTTGTGGTTATCTTTGGAGTCCTTGGCAATTTTTCTTTCAAAGCTCGCCTTGGATGATTTAATGAGGGATCGTAGTTTCTTGCTGATACTGATCAGGGATGTCTTCCCTTCTTGGGATTTTACTCTTTTCTGTACTAGTTTCCTCCTTCTGTTGTATAGCTTGTTTATGGCAGGGGTCCACCAAACTGGTTTTCTTTTCTTGGAGGAGTGAGTCTTGGTTTTACTTGGGGTAGCACGATCCATGCATTCCTGCAGATGCTCATAGAGTGCCTTTGTAAAGGTTTCAGCAGCTTGGACAGCATTGTCCTTTAGCATGGGGGCTGTGAACCTTTCCACCTCGGTCTTAAGTAACGTGAAGTTTGCTTTTGAAATGTTTTTCATGGTGGTTTCCTTGATTGGGGGTGGGGGCAGAATGTGGACATCCAGAGTGATTAGTCTATGGTCTGATCTAACCACCAAGGGGTTGACCTCCAGTGTGGAACACCGGTCGCCCATGTTGGTGATGACCAGGTCCAGTATGTTGTTCCCTCTGGTGGGGGTGTTGACTAGTTGATCTAGAGCATTCAAGTTTATAAATTCTAGGAAGCATTGGACAAGGGAGTTAGTGCTTGAGTAGTTCTCCCAGTTTATGTTTTGGTAATTTAAATCAACCAGTATTAGGGTGTTTGGTAGGACCTTCATATTTCCCAGTGTCTCCAGAAATGCGGAATGGGGGTCCTGGGTCATGATGGGTGATCTGTAGCAAGCTACAATTTGGATTGCCATTTTGCCCATTGTTAGTTGCACATGGATGATCTCTGATGCATTGTGCTGCGCCACTAACCTGGAGGTGTGGGTATCCTTGATGAATATGGATACACCCCCGCCTTTTGTGTTTCAGTCCTGGTTTTGTGGCCGAAAGGTATGGTATGAGTTATAGCCTAGTAGTGCTGGGGTGCTCTCTGGAGCCTTAAACCAGGTTTTATTTTGGAGAAATTAACAATGGTTTCCATACACAATAAATCAGGATATTATTCTAGCTTTATCATTAGTCAAGGATGTAGGTGTGACTGTTAATGGAAAATTAAATTTTAGTAATCATGCTACTGGTGTTGTGCATAGATGTTATAGTAATATGAAGTATATCTTAAGAAAAAATTGTAACTGTCATTATTTACAGTCTACCATTCAAGATTCTGATTGCCTATTATGATAATTTCCTGTGGAATGTTTGAGGAAGCCCAGGAGAAGAATTCTTCTTCAGTATTTGTACTGTTACCTGAAGAAATGTAAATTCCTTTTATGCATAAATACTTGTGTTTATTTAGCTTTAAAAGGGACATCCAGTAGAGCCATGTATTTGTGCCATGTTAGGCCTGAAATCGTGTTATAAATTCTAGATAAAGTTGTAGTCTGATGCCAAAGTAGTTATGATTAAATATATATTTTCTATAATCCTTAATAAAGATGATAAAATACCTATGTAAAATAATTTTTTAATGAAGGTGAGATCCTCCTTTGTGTGGACGTGCAATAATTACCTTTATTCAGATATGAAAAACAAAGCCATCTTTCATAGATTGGTTAACTGACACTGACATGGAGTGAACAATAGCACTTGCTGAGAGTATTACGAAGATATGGCATAGGTTGTCAGCTGAAATGGATCCAAGTATAAGCCTACTGGGGAATGATACAATAGGTCTGATGAGATTGTTTTCAGGGTGAAGGTAGAACAGTCACACTATGGGTAATTAACAGTCACTCCTTTGGCTAGTATCCAGGGTCTTTTGTACTATCTGATTAAAACTTATCCAGAGTACCTGTCTCAATGTCTCTCAGCTGATGGAAAGCAGAAGTAGTAGACTTTTTTTCTAGGATTACGAATCATTTCTATACTATACCAGAATGTGTATAGATTGTTAAATTGCATTTATTGACATTCACAGTAGGTCCTTTTACTAGTGAAAATTAATATTTCCACTTGATTGCAGGCTTTATGAAATTTGAGAAAGTCAGGTTTTAGCTTGCAAAGCCTACAGATGGGTCACAGATGATTTCTAGGACCCATTTTAGTATTTATTTAGAGCATAGTTCAGGACAGGTTTTGAAGTCAAATATGCATTTTGTGCAAGAGTGTCATGTTGTTTAAAAATTAAAAAAAAAACAAAAACAAATTGAAGGTGAGATTTCATGATAATGTTGTGAAGACAAGCTAGTTCCCCTGATTACTCCTGAAGTGTATCAGTACAAATTAGTTGAAAAGGGATGTTAATCCTCTTAAAAATTACCCAAATGGTTATTAAGTGGTAGCTTATTTAACAGTCATCATGAAAAGTTCAAGAATCATAAACTAAGCAAATGGTGAGACTGAAAGCTGCTGATATGCTGGGACTGTTACTTGACCACATGGTAGATGGGGAGAAGGCAGCTGCTGCCATCAGTGGAAGTGCGGGAGTAAATGAAGCCAACAATTATACAAATGTTTCTTACAAGAAATCCTAGCCAAAACTCAAAAGATAAATACTGAGCTGGACAATGCCATAGAATATGTATACAAAAGGGACTTTGACTTTGATGAGATCTTGGCCCTATAGCAGCAGAATAAAAATAATGGTGGGGGGCATAAGTCATGGGGATAAAGATTTGGCATAATGGGTAGTGTTTCCCTTACAGCCTCACTGTGCAAGGTTTGATTCTCGGATGGGGTAATTGGTTAAGCTTAAAATGACCCACAAGAGTAGTTAACCTAGTATTAATCTATGAACCTAAAGGACAAATTTCATCTTCCCATCTGATATTCCAACCTAATAAGTACACTGTTTGCAACTCAGTTTGCACTGTGCTGTATTTATATATTTGCTGTATTGTTTCTGTCCTTTGTTGTTGTCTGCACTGTTTGTTTCTCAAGGTAGCTCAGAAGCTAGTTTCAGGTGGGGGGGTTGTTGAGCCAGCCCATCTTAGTTGTTAGTCATTGCCTGAGGTGTATTTTCTGTGTTGCACTTCTAGTACAAACCGCATTTCTGTGAATTTGTGCAGAGCTGATATAGCAGAGAGCTAAATTCTCCTGGCTTTGAGCAGAGTTAGAATCTTTTTCCATCTGATATTCCAAACTGATAAGTACACTTTTTACAACTCAGTTTGCATTGTGCTGTATATATTTGCTTTATTATTTATATATTTGCTGTATTGTTTCTGTCCTTTGTTGTTGTCTGCACTGTTTTTTTCCCCCACCCTTCCTCCCAAGTGTTCTTGTAGTCTTAAACTTGGTGGCTTTGGATTTGCCCGCACCTACTGTAAATCTGATTTTGGTCACTGCTCCCAGTCCAATCTCATCTGATCAATCAACACAGTGCAGTGAGATTATTTGGGAAGGACTACCCCCTTAGTTCCCTCGTCTTGAACTATCTTCTGTTTCCTCACTCTCCACTTAAAAAAAATGTAGACTTTATTCAGCTGCTTTTACTGTAATTGTGTTCTTCATACTTATTTTTGCTGTGTGCTTTTAAGTGTTCAAGTGCTTTTATTCTGCTGCATTTATTACTGATGGTTAGTAGCCTAATTAAATGTATCTGTTATTCTAAGTATTTTAAGCTTTGGTCTTAGCACTTGTGCTTCAGGTCATTTACTTTACATTTAAGAAGGTTCTTGTGGTCTACATTCTTGTGGACAAACCCTTAATAAAACCTTCTCTCCATAAGTCTGCCGAAGCATTCGGAACACTAATGTCTGGATTATTCCCATCACTTTCTCCTGCCAGCATGGTCGACATGGGCATACTGACACAGTGTAGCAACTGCCTCTGCCTCATGTTTACTGACAGCCTTCTCCTAGCATATAATTCTTCTACCTGCGAAAAATGCATGTTCATCAGTAACCTGGAGTCTAAGCTGTCTCGCACCACATTCAGTAATTCTGACAGAGGAGATTGCCAGCACAAATACCACACAACTCACATCACATAGCCAAGCACAACACACACACACACACACACACACACACACACACACACACACACACACACACACACACACACACACACACACACACACACACACACACACACCTATGCAAAGGTCCTCAATAAAAACTTACCTAAACAGCAGGGACCTCCAAAACACACTCACAAACATTCCACACACAACACCAAACACATCACACACAGCAGACAACACACCAGTGTCTCACAAACACAGCCCATAAGGCAAAACAATAAACCATCACAGCCCACAAGATATAACAATAAACCAAACACACTAGTCATTGGTGACTCAATTGTGAGACACACCGATGTCCCCCTACCAGACTCGACAAGGAGAAGGTCACTGGTGCCAGAATCCTCCACATCACGCATGCACTTATGACTCTGCACAACAAGTACAAGTACGACTCTGTCATTGTACATGTTGGTGTGAATGAATTAATTTGTGCCTCTCTGGACTATATGAAGAGAGACATGATTGAACTCTCAGAGCATGTGTTACAGGCAGGTTTGACCCCTAGCCCTAAGCAGCATCCTACCTTCCCCAAGAATGATACTACAATACCAACAAAAAATAATTGACTTCAACAATTGGCTTAGTTTCTGGTGTCATTCCAAAGGGATCCAGTATCTGTCTGCCTGGGATGACATGGTCGCTAGGCCTCGATGCTTTGCCAGAGATGGTCTTCACCTGTCACCACTGGGTTTACGGATCCTGGCCAAGGCTCTCTCCTCCCCCATTGTGACTTTTTTAGGCAATGTCCCAGAGACAAATCTTCCAACATAAAAGCTCTGTCAAAAAGCAAATTAAAGGTCATGCTGCTTAATGCTAGGAGCCTAAACCTGAAAATGGACTCACTGGAAGCCCTCCATGCACTGGAAGATGCTGATATCTGTGCGGTCATGGAAACTTGGTTCAGGGCTGTGGAGAGCAGCCCTGCTTTACCAGGCTATACCTCATTCCACACATTCGCACCCCAAAATGAGATCAGGAAGACTAAGGGTGGTGGAGTCTCTATCTTCATCAAGGACAGGCACACCTCCAGACTGGTTTGCCAGCATGACACACTGGAACTACTCCAGGTATATCTGACAGTTGGCAAGACACCCATCCAAGTTATAGCTAGCTATAGACCCCCCCCATGACTCAGAATACCCACTCCTCTTACTTGGATCTACTAGACTCCATCAAGGTACCCCCTAACACCCTGATCCTTGGTGACTTCAATTACCCCACCATAGACTGGGTGAACTATTCTTGCACTAATGCACTGTCTCAATGATTCCTCAACTTCATCAGTTATAATGCACTAGACCAGCTCGTCTCATCCCCCACAAGGGGAGATAACATTATGGACTTAGTTCTCATCAACATGGGTGACCACTGCATCACTCCCATAGTATGTCCTTCCCTGGTTAGATCAGATCATTGGACTATCTCATTCGAAGTTTATATCCCACCCCCCCAGTCAAAATCAAGCAAAAAAATTCTCAAAAGCTGACTACAACCTCCTAAGGGAGGGTATCTGTAGCTTCACACCACTGCCCCCCAGAGAATGCAGACAACTATGCTGAACAGTACACCAATGCAGTTTACAAGCACCTGTACAATTGCATGGACTCAGCCATACCCAGCAGAACAAAAACCTGCTCCTGAAGGAAACACAAAACTGGTGGACATCCCCTATCAACAGCCTTTACAACAAAAGGAAGAAACTGTTGTCCAAGGGTAAAAGGGAACAAATTCCAAATTGGAAAAACTCCCTCCTTAGCCTCAACAAGCAAATTAGATCACTAGTGAAAACCTCCAAGGTCAATTATGAATCGAAACTAGCCACCATAACAAAGGGAAACCATAAAGTCTTTTTCAGTTATGTCAAGAACCTCTGTAGCAAAGCCCAGGTTTGTTCCAAATTAGTACTTAGTATCACATACACTGTCCTGTTGACTTAGCCAACCTGCCGTCAGATAACAAAGTCCTAATGTTACATTGCAGTCATGCAGATGACAAAAATCAGGAAGGAAGGCTGGACCATTGAATAGTGGCACTATCTGATAGTTTGCAGTCGGCATTTTATTGTAGATGGGGTGAAACAGGTATGGACTGAAGAGATTAACAGAATAAATGGTCTGAAGTGAATAGAAGGAGGGTATGGAAAGGTTGCTTGTTATCCTATAAATTTAATTTCTGTAAATGATTGTATAGTTGCAGCTTCATATTACTTTGATGAATGTTTCTATGTTTGCTAGCTTTTAATGCTCTAATACAATTTCTGCATCTTGTAGTTTGAGTCTTGCCTGTTAATATCTATCAGCTATGTACATTTCTTAGTGAGGGTTGTATGATTGCCAGCTTGTTTAAAAGCTCTGATATGATTTTTCTGTCTGCAAACTGAGTTCTTCTTTTCAATTTCTTAGTTTATTTTGTGGGTGATCTTCATGGAGATTCTTGACTTGGCTATGAAATTTTGGGACATTTAGGGAAACTGTTGATTTGCTGATTAGGTTCATAGGTTCATAGGTAGGTACTAGGCTATCTGCCTGAAGGCATTTATAAGCCTAGCAGGAATGGGTTGGCTTTTGCCACCCCCTTAGATTAGTTCCCTGTGCCGCTGTCCAGCAGAGCCATTGAAGTGATCCCCGGGGTAAACTTTCTGTTTCCCATCCACTTGTCAAGGTTTCTCTTAAAGAGGGATAGCAAGGAGCTCTGCCTAATGTAGATTGGAATCTTGTTCCAGAGAGTGGGAAGTCTCTGGGACAGGAATCTATCCCTCCAGCACGTCCTATATATTGTATGTCAGGCATAGATCACCTCTGAGTAGGCGGTATGCAACCGAATACAACTGGAGTTTTTTCAGTTGAGCTGCATAGGGCATTTGTTTGAGGCCAGTGATCCTCTTTGTGAGGTACTTCTGTGGTCTTTCCAGCTGTTGCAGGTGTCTTGTAAGGTACATCCCAAGTGGGGCATTGTACTCTATGATGGGTCTAATGAGTGATGAGTAGAGAGGCACAATAACCTCTTTTGTTCTAGATGCGAACCCTTTTGTGATTAGGTGGGCCACATAGAAGGATTTTCTAACCACTTTGACAATGTGATTATCAAAGGAGAGGTTACTATCTACTTGAGTCCCCAGATCCCTTATTACGTATTCCTTATTTAGGGGGCTACCACCTATGTGGTAGTTTGTGGATACTTTGTTTTTTCCAAAGAAAATGACTATACACTTTTTGGCATTTAGCTTGAGGCCATGGTTTTGACACCAGGTATCTGTCTCAGTGAGACCCTTTTGGAGGATGTCTGTGTCAGCTAGAGAGTCAGTTATAGCCCCTAGTTTACAGTTGTCAGTGAACTTGGTCAGCCATAGTCCTCCGGTGCTTGCCTGTACCTCTGAGAAGTATATGTCGAACAGGTGGGGTCCTACGACTGGGCCCTGGAGAATGCCACTTGTAACTGGTTTAGAGTCAGACCTAGCTCCTGCTACTCTTACCATGGGGTTCTGTCCGTGGGCCAGTTGGCAATCCATCTCATGATGTAGGGGTTTATGTTCAGGCTGGTGAGCTTGCCTATAATACCTGAATGAGAAATGGTATTGAAGGCCTTTGCAAGGTCTAGATAGGCTATGTGGACCACCTTTCCCTCATCTATAGCCTTGGTAACTGTCTCAAAGAAGTCCAACAGGTTTAGGAGGTATGATCTGCCCTTAACAAAGCCAAACTGGGTAGGGTCCAGTGTTTGGAGGTTCCCAATGTCTCTGTTAATGAGATCCATGATGATGTGCTCCATAGCCTTGCAGACCAAGCTAGTCAGGCTTATAGGGCAATAGTTCCCGGGGTTTGTTGTGGCTCCACCTTTGTGGAGCGGAATAACCCTTGCTGTGCACCACTCTATGGGCACGTAGTTGTGGAGAGGCTGAGTTTGAACAGTGTGTTCAGGTGAGGGGTTAGTTCATCTTGGAGCTTGTGTAGGACACAACCTGGGACACTGTCCGGTCCCATTGATGCTGTGTTTTTGGCTTTGGAGAGGGCTGTTTTAACCTGAGTGTCTGTGATTTCAGGGGCACTACATTCTTCTGGTATGAATCTGAAAATCATACACGAGTGAAACCACCACGAAAAAATACTGCTGTATGAAAGTCCAACTGATTTATTAAAACAAATACAAATAAAAATAAAAAACAGATGAACGCTTTCGCGTACCAGCCAGTACACTTCTTCAGATCTTAACATCTAGAATTTTTAAAAACACTTTTATACAAAAGCTCATACTCAAGAATAATCAATTAATCAATCAATTTAACAATTATACAATTAAAAGATCAGTGCAATGCAATGGAAGTATACTAGCCTAGTATCTCTGTAAGCTCTGCAAGCAGAAAACACAAAGAAAGTAAAAACACAAAGAAAATAAAACATACCTAAAAATCCTATCACTCCAGGTAACTGCACGTTCCACAGAATAGTGGGATTAAATAAAATAAAATAAATAATGCAAAATAAATGATGAAATAATGTTTTAAAGCCACCAAATATTCATCACTTCTAACACATATTTTCCAAAAAATATATGATATAACACATATACATATAAGGAAAAATAAAAAATAAATATATGTATCTGTATATGTATAACATGAAGAAAAATATATAAAGAATAAAAATACCTTATATACTATATTAATTCATATACAAAATTTTCATTATTAAATACTTTATCATGAAATAATGTCTATTATACTATAAATACAAAATGACTGTAAACATATGAAATATATAAAAAAATATATATGTAAAAATGAATAAATAAATGAATAAATATGTGACAAAATGCCCATATTCAATGAAACCCTACGTTGTACTTGTTGGTAAAACAAATACTAATGCTATTGTGATTACAAATAAATATATTTATGTGAAGTATAAAAACTTTCATTTATTACTGCGTGGTTCAAGTATGGGCTTTATATTTATAGACTGATTAAGGCCAGATGATAAATGTGCTCTCAGTTTAAAAATCCATTGTAGCTCTAAAGTCTCCAAATAATTCATGTTACTACCCCCTCTTCTTCTAGGGGTTACTAGTTGTAACACTCTAAATCTGAAATCATGTCCCTCATTTAACATAGCATGTCTAGCTAAAGCATTCTGTTGGTTAGACTTTTTAATTTCATAAGAATGATTATACATCCTATCCTTAAGCCTTCTCTTTGTTAAACCAACATAGAATGCTTCACATTGTACGCATGTAGCTAAGTATATGAGATTGGTGCTATTACAAGAAGCAAAAAATCTGGGTTCAAAAACATAATCAATATCCGGATGCATAAATACTTGTGTATCAGTAATCAAACCACACATATTACACTTCTTACAAGGATATGTACCCATTCTCATCTTATCTGAACATTGTTTTTCTGAATTCTGTTCATGTTCAATACAAAGTAGCCGCTTCAGGTTTTTACTATTTCTATAAGTAAAACGAGGTGTTGTACCTACAATATCCACAATAGATGAATCTATTGTTAAAATATGCCAATTTTTTCTTATGATCCTTGTTATTTCTTTATTGTCGTTAGTGAATCTAGTAGTGAAAGTTAATCTCTTATCATTCATCTCCTTAGTAGCTAATGTAAGACTCTTAGAGCCAATGTATCCTTTTTATCTTTGTTAGTGTTATTATTATTATTAATATTTTTATGTTTATTTAATATCAAATTCCTAATATCTTTCACCATGTCTCTATCATAGCCTCTCTCAACAAAGAGGCATTCCATTATATCAGCCTGTTTCTCTAATTCGTGGCTCACTTTACATAGCCTGGTGAGTCTCATAAACTGACTCCTGACTATGTTGGGGAATATATGGCGGGGATGCATGCTGCTAAACTGAAGCAGGGTGTTTTTCCAACATGGTTTCCTGTATAAAGAAGTTAGAACCTTACCATGTCTATCTATACTTATGTTGATATCTAGAAAACTAATGACTTCACTAGAACAATCCATCGTGAATCTCAGAAAACTGGTAGTGGACTCTAAATAGGAGATGAAATCCTTTAGTTCATCTATAGTTCCATTCCAAAAAATAAGGATATCGTCCACAAACCTTCTATAAAGCAGGACTTTATCATAATATTCACTATTAAAAAGGTGGTTCTTTTCCCAGTAGTAGTATGGTATGGTATGGGCCCTTTTGAGGGTGAGAGGGAGGTCAAGTTTGCACTGAACCTGTCTGCCAGGATGTTGGCAATGTCGGTCGGTTCAATGTATTTTGTGTCATTCTGCACTAACTCCGAGCAGATCTGAGAATTGCCACTTAGATTCTTGACATAGCTAAAGAATGCCTTGTGGTTATCTTTGGAGTCCTTGGCAATTTTTCTTTCGAAGCTAGCCTTGGACGATTTTATGAGGGATCGTAGTTTCTTGCTGATTCTGACCAGGGATGTCTTCCCTTCTTGGGATTTTGCTCTTTTCTGTACTAGTTTCCTCCTTCTATTGTATAGCTTGTTTATGACAGGGGTCCACCAGACTGGTTTCCTTTTCTTGGAGGAGTGAGTCTTGGTTTTGCTTGGGATAGCACAATCCATGCATTCTTGTAGGTGCCCGTAGAGTGCATTAGTAAAGGATTTTGCAGCTTGGACAGCGTTCTCCTTTAGCATGGAGGCTTTGAAACTTCCCCCCTCAGTCTTAAGTAACATAAAGTTTGATTTTGAAAAGTTTTTCACGATGGTTTCTTTGATCAGGGGTGGGGGTGGAATGTGGATATCCAGAGTGATTAGTTTATGGTCATATCTAACCAGCGAGGGGTTGATCTCCAGTGTGGAACACCGGTCACCCATGTTGGTGATGACCAGGTCCAATATGTTGTCACCTCTGGTAGGGGTGTTAACCAGTTGATCCAGGGCATTTGAGTTTATAAATTCTAGGAAATGTTGGGCAAGGGAGTTTGTACTTGGTAGTTCTCCCAGTTAATGTTTGGGTAATTGAAATCACCCAATATCAGGGTGTTTGGTAGGACCTTTATTCTTCCCAGTGTTTCCAGAAATGTGGAATGAGGATCCTGGGACATGGTGGGTGATCTGGAGGGGTCTATGTTATAACATTGAAGTCTTAAAACTTCGAATGTTATAATATCGAACCCATTCGATCGAACCACCAGAAAACCTAACAGTCAAAATAGCAAATTTTTTCCCAGGGAAAAAAGTTGCTGTTTTCACAAATATACACACAACACAGACACCAAAATAAATAATCCTCACACATACACTTCACAAAACCCTACACTAAACCAGACATACACCACTAGCTATCCAGTTACCTTAACCCAACCCTAACCCTAAGGTCCCTAACTATCGCACACTCACCTTACCCACTCCCTAACCCTAAAGACCCTATCGCACACTCACCCTACCCGCTCCCTAACCCTAAAGTCCCTATCGCACACTTACCTTACGCGCTCCCTAACCCTAAAGTCCCTATCGCACACTCACCTTCCCCGCTCCCTAACGCTAAGGTCCCTATCGCACACTCACCTTCGTTCGCACACTTACCTTAATCTGGTCCATAACCTTCACTCCACAGTTGAGGAAATAGCAAAGCTGCAGAAACAGCCCACTGAATACTTTTCCTAGGAAAGTATTCGGTGTTTTGCAGCTTCGCTATTTCAAGCATTCGCTGAATAGGGTTCGATATTATAGCATTCAAAGTTTTAAGACTTCGATGTTATAATATTGACCCACTCTGTAGCAAGCTACAATTTGCATTGCAGTTTTTCCCATTGTTAGTTGCACGTGGATGATCTCTGAAGCATCGTGCTGTGCCACTAACCTGGAGGTGTGGGTACCATTGATAAATATGGATACGCCCCCGCCTTTTGTATTTCGGTCCGGGTTTTGTGGCCGAAATGTATGGTGTGAGTTGTAGTCTGGTAGTGCTGGGGTGCTTTCTGGAGCCTTAAACCAGGTTTCTGTTACTGCACATATATCGATTTTCTCCATACCGAGGAGAGCCTCTAGTGCATGCATTTTGACATTTAAACTACTGGCATTGAGTTGCATTACCCTCAGTTTTTTGTTACTTGTGCTATTTATGGCAGTGGGTTTGTCTTTTGAGCCTTGTCTAAAAAAGGTACTATGGGGGTGGTAAGAGCCTTGGTCAGTATTAGAAAGTCTAGGGGTGACAGGTGCAACCCATCTCTAGCGAAGCAGCGTGGCTTGTTGAGCATGTCATCCCAGGCTGACAGACACTGGATCCCCTTTGAATGACACCAGAAGCTTAGCCAATTGATGAAATTGATAATTTTTTCTTTATACCATGGTATCATTCTTGGTGAAGGCAGGATGCTACTCAGGGTCAGGGTCATACCAACCTGGGCTATGTGATCAGAGAGCTCCTCCATGTCTCTTTTCATGTAGTCCAGGGAGGTACAGCTCAGGTCATTCACACCAACATAGACAATGATAACATCATATTTGTACTTGTTCTGGAGTGACCTGAGTGCTTGTGTTATGTGGCAGATCTTGGCACCCGACAGGCAGCTAACAGTAACCTTCTCCTTGTTCAGCCTAGTGAGTGGGATGTCAGTATGCCTGACTATAGAGTCACCTATTACTAGTGTGTTGGGTATGTTATTTTGCTTAAGGGCTGTGATTGCGTGGCACACTGGCTTTGTGAAGTATGTGTTTTGTTGTTTGTGTTGGGGGCATGGAGGTTGCTTAGATGTGTGCTTTGGAGGTCTCTGTTGCTTTTGCAGATTTTTATTTAGAGCCTCCGAGTATGTATTTGTGTATTTATGTGTGTTTTTTGCTGGTGCTGATTTCATAGATCTATTTGAGACTGGTGGTGTAATGCAAGTAATTCCCTTCTCCTCTTGACTGTCTGGTCCAGTCTTGGGTTGAGAGAGCTTAGCTTCCAGTTTGGCTGTATAATTGCATCTCTCACATGTATTAGTGTTTGGTGGTAGGAGGAGAAGGTTGTCTGTGTACATGAGGCAGTTGTAACATTGCCTCAAAATGCCCAGATTCACCAGTTGGACCAGAGAGTACACCTGAAACTGCCCTTTGGACATGCCTGGATAGGTACAGTGAACTGTTTTATTGATTGGCTGGTAAGGTCGAATAGACAGCCTTGTCCTTCTCTACAGCATAGGGGGGGTCTAGTGCTAAGGTTTATTAGTGCTTGCTATGATTTTTGAGCAAGTGGGGGCTGAGAACTGAATGGTTTGAGTGCTTAAGTTGAAAGTTTTTCTAGTTCCAAGGGAAAAAGTGAAGAGTAGACTTTGTGGAGCCGGGAATAGTTATACCCTAGCTAACTGGCACTGCCTGGCACGCAAAACTGTGCAAATGTGGGTTTTATAGCAGGGGAAATGAAAGAGATAGAAATTAGCCCAAAATGGCCAATAAACTACTTATTTTTGGGCTGAAACCACTCTTCCAGGGACAGATAGGCTGCACAAAGCTCCCTCTCACAGGTGAACAGAGAAACTTTCTTCTATCCAAGTAAGGTATGGACAAACACAGAAATTTGTAACACAGCCCTGAATTCAGCATTAACCTGAAAACTGGACTATACTAGCTTAGAAAGGCAGGAAAGAAAGTATATATTTTTTTATTTTTTTCAGAAAATAAAGCAGATACAATCAAAAAATAATTTGAATGCACAGAAATGACTATCACACTTGAGTGTGTAGCCTACAACAGTTAAACAAGTAATTTAAACACAAAAACGACTTTGTTAAAGTGCAGGTAGTAAAATAAGTACAATATGTAGCTGAAACAAGCTTTTTAAATCATAGAAACTGTAAAAAATTGGCGTTTAGGTGAAATTAGCTAAAGGCAGCAAGAAAATGCAGAAAAATGATAATCACTCCAAAGTCTCTCTTTTTGTATCTCTGCTGCTGTAGAACTCTGCAGGGCACCAGGCAGGAGCTTGCTGAGCTGTATACAAGGGCAAAAACCTCGCAAGTGCAGGATTTATAGCAGGGAAATGAAAGAGATAGAAATTAATCTAAAATGGCCAATAAACTACTTATTTCTGGGCTGAAACCACTCCTCCAGGGCAGATAGGCTGCTCAAAGCTCCCCTCTCTCACAGGTGAACAGAGAAACTTCCTTCTATCCAAGTAAGGTATGGGCAAACACAGAAACTTATAACACAGCCCTGAATTCAGCACTAACCTGAAAACTGGACTATACTAGCTTAGAAAGGCAGGAAAACAAGTATATTTGTTTTTGTTTTTTTTTCCAGAAAATAAAGCAGATACAATCAAAAAAACACTTTAAATGCACAGAAATTACTATCACACTTGAATGTGTAGCCTACAACAGTTAAACAAGTAATCTAAACACAAAAATGACTTTGTTAAACTGCAGGCAGTAAAATAAGTGCAATATGTAGCTGAAACAAGCCTTTTAAATCACAGAAACTCTAAAAAATTGGCGTTTTAGGCGGAATTAGCTAAAGGCAGCAAGAAAATGCAGAAAAATGATAATCACTCCAAAGTCTCTCTTTTTTCTCACTGCTGCTGTAGAACTCTGCAGGGCACCAGGCAGGTGCTTGCTGAGCTGTATATGTCAGATGTTTGGACTTACACTGAGTATAATAACAGCAGTTTTTCTGTGCATGAGTAGTAAGTTAGTAACACATATTTTAATTGATTGTAACATTGTAACTGTTTTATTCAGTATTAAATTGTTATTTTACTAGTCACAGTTTAAGAATTATGTTGTTATTTGCAATGTAATTGCTAGTTTAAAGAAGAATTGTTTTAGAAAATCATATCATCTAACACAGTATATTTGGACCATATTTCTCATGTTACATTGTTTGTGTAATGGTTTGATGTAAATATGTAAAGTGCTTAGGAAATAAGCACTATAGTAAACATGAACCTGGAAATTGTATGGTTGGATTTAAAACACAGAATGCAATCATTACATCTTATACTGTCTTTAATGCTTTACATACAATTACCATTTTCTAGGGAATACCTTCGGCCATTTCTTAAAGTGAGTGAAATTATAATAAACTTTATTTGAGAGGACTGAAAATTGAGTGTGTCCTGGAAAGTTCTGAACCTATGTCTGTATCATGCTGCAGAACCCGTGATGCTTAAAGGAAATACTTGGGGGGAGACAGGTAAGGATATATTTGAAATGGTGTGCTTCTGGTTATATTAGGGTTGGGAGGGTGGCCTAATGGTTAAGGTGTTTGTCTTACAAACACAAGGTGCAGGGTTTGAGTCTCATAAGGGATAATTGGCTAGGCTTAAAATGGCTCGCAAGGGCAGTTAGCCTAGTACTAATCTATGTCTATGTCTATGTCTATTATGGAGAAAAGGAAAAGCCCTGGCATGTTTTGAAACTGGAACTGGGGAGATTGAAACAAATAATTTGTGCTAAGGAGATGTGGCCATGCACAAATTTGCTTATACCTGTGGGATATAATCATACACATATCCTGGGTGAAGGGGGCTAAAACTATGGAAGAAAAGACAGTAAATTAAGCTACTGGGAGCAGATACAGAGTGGACATGTATGGTCAAATTAAACATATATTTGACTTGAATACTTGCTTGAGGCTGGAAGTTGAGGTAATGGTTAACACTGCATGAGGATTAATCTTAATGCACCATTGTGAAGAGTTACACCTGGATTAATTTCATCATTAATGGAGACTGCATGTGGCTCACCAATGACTAAAAAGGTGGTAAGAAGGACATTTAGAATGCTGAGATGTAAGGTTGTGGTAAAAGGAGGTCGGTGTTGCATCAAAGAAATAGAGGTGGCAATAGATAATAAACACTGGGGATTTATATGTCAGCTGCCATAGTATGACTATATGTAGGGCATTTAGAATGCATGCCTAGAATTGCTAAGTTAGTCATTTGGTATAAAGGTTAAGGTCTTCACCTCTCATGCACAAGGCACAAGGTTCAATCCTGACATCTAGCCGATGCCTCATGGAGTTTGCATGTTCTCCCTGGATCTGTGTGGGGTTCATCCCACTTGTCAAAAGTATGCTGAGCGTTTCTGTCTCAAACTCACCCAAGAATGGAGCTGAGGGCAGCAGCATAAATTTTAGATGGTACCCTACAGGGGGAAGAATTGTATAGGCCAACCGCTTTGGGCATCATCTGTGGTGAACAGCATCCTCAAGATAGGAGAACACAGATCAGAGACTGCATGCTGTGTTGGAGATACTCAACAGTGTAAAATTGGTTCTAAGTGATTCGGACATGTTGACTAATGTCATCAAATGGCCATATCTATTTGTCAGTGTGGGTTGAGCACCCAGCATACTCCAACCTACATCAGGGACCCATGCTAATGGTGGGAGGGGGTGTATGTGTCCTTATTGCCTGCCATAAAACCCAGCAGCCCTGGGTCAATAAGCTACCATCTGGCTGGTGTCCAGTTGCTCAGCTTGGGCTACACGGGATAGCTCTGTTGTGGGAAAGCTGGACATAAAAGCAGTCAACCTGCCAAACATGTAATAAGAATTGCTACACTCTCTGTGGGTTCGCTGACAACATGCAGCTTGGAAGTGGATAACATGATGGTGAGGAATAGGTTGGACATGCTGTGTATCCAGAATCCAAGGTGGAAGGACAGTGCAGCAGAGCCAAGCCACTTGGATTGAGGTCCAAAGTCTACAAAACAGGAAGAGGACAAACTAAAAATAAAGCGAAGAAAAGAGTACATTCAGACATTAGCTGCAAGACCTACTAGATAAAGCAGAACAACATGAGTTGGTGTTGAGAATGGGTGACCTGAATGTATATATTAGAACAGACAGAACAGGATATGAGGACTTTCTGGGTCCACATGCATGAGGCAACAGGAATAAAGAAGGAGAGACCATTCTAGACTTCTCTATGGCAAATGGCTCGATGGTAGCCAATACATATTTCAGCAAGAGAGACAATCACACAATCACATGCAGGAGTGGCTAACATGCCCCTCAGGTAGACTTTCTCCTAATAATGAAAGGGCACTGGGGAGAAATCAATGATTGCAAAGTCATCCCTGTCCCCATTTTAACAGTTGGTCCACAACATAAACCACTGGTTTCCACAATCGTCTACAAGCAATGGTTAGAGAAGGCTCTATGGTCAATAGAGACTAGGTTGAAGAACTGGAAGTTGACTGGAGACAGGGCAGAGGAGTTCAAGGAATTACTCAGGGCACTAGCAACTCAACAAGAAGAGGAAATAGGTGGAACTGAATAAGAATGTCAGCTCCTCAAAACAGTATGTGTGAGGACTACAGAACAGATATGTGGCTGAGCCAGGTGTGGAAATAAGGTACATAAGGAAAGCTGGTTGTGGTGGAATATAGGCATCCAGGAAGTCATTAAAAGAAAGAAGTGCAGAAAAAGTGGGAGGCAGAAAAGACTGACCCGGCTAAGGAGTATTGGATGGCTAACAAACAGGAGTTGCAATAGCAAAGAACAAGGCATTAGAGGCACTCTAGCAGTTTCTGGAAAGTGACATGCTAAATGGCACAAAAAACTCTATCAGTTTGCAAGTCAGAGACAGAAATATAATGAAGATAGACACTATTTGCAAGGGATGTCAGCAACAACTTGCATAACAGCCCTCAGGAAATCAAAGACAGAAAAAGGAGTAGTTTCAGCAGGTTCTGAATGAAGAAACACCCATAGAAGCTATGATGCCCCAGAAGCAGCCTACGATGAGAGAACAAGAGGAGCCCACACTAGAAGTAAGAGCAACACTAAGGAAAATGAAGTCAGGAAAAGCAGCAGGTTAGATAAGATCACAGCAGAGATGATCAAGATGTTGGGTGAGATAGGGGAGAAATGACTCCTGAGGTTACTCACAGCAGTATGGAGAGTAAGGCATACCCCAGATAACTGGAGGATAAGCATACTAGTGCCAGTGTACAGCAGTATCAAACTCCTGTGACACTGCATGTAATTTCTGGAGAGGGTTGTAGATCATTGAGTGTATTGTTCCGTAACAACCACTGTAGCTTCATGGCACCGTGCATATATATAATTCTTAGCACATGCAAGAACAGTGCCATTTTGTATTGTCAGCTGGAGTGAAGGCAGCTATGAATAGAGATGCACATGCAAGTGTATTTGAAGTAACGAGTCAGTCAGATAGCTTAAATGCATGTTCCAGTTGCCAATCCTGATGTGTTTACAATAAATATCTTGAACTCATTCACTGCTTCATCGTCTCTTCTTGAACACGAGACAAGTGACATGGTCAGAAGTGGGATCTGAAGTTGAAGCAGCTTACAAACCATGAGGCACAAAGTTAGAAGTGGAGAAATATACAGCAGTGAACTCGCAAACAGCTTAGCAGTTAGTCAAAGATACTTAAATTTGTTTCAATGATTTTTCAGTTGCCGAATGCGTGGTGAAGCATTCAAAATGTTCAAAATAAATACCAAGTGAAACAAAATGCTCGAAATAGCAATATTATGATAAAAGTATTCAAAATAATTGCATAAATGTTCAAAATAATTTCTAGAGTGTTTAAAATGTACAGAAAACCTAAACGATCAAATTTCTTCGCAATGTACTTCTTCACATTAACTAAAGCTATTCGAGGTATAAGTGTCCAGAGTGTTTGCAGTGTTAAAGTAAAGCCTTTTCAGAGAGATTGTTCTGCATTTGCACATAATTATGATCACCTGGTCTATGCTTATATTTAAATGTATTTTATTATTATGGCAGAGGGATTTCACAGACCTGTACCTCTGGTGTTTGATAAAAATATTGCAGAGAATTGGCAAGTGTTTGAGTAAGAATATGATATTTTCATACAGGCGCCAATTTTTTATAAAGATGTATGTACCAAAGCCTTCATATTTCTTAATTTAGCAGGCTCAGAAGCCATTGAGAGGGCTCTTTCATTTGTGTATGCACCTGCTGTGTATGCAGGGGAGGGGGAAACCGCCATATTGTGTAACAGGCTGAAACGTGGGAAGACCCTGAGTGCTTCAAACATAAATTTAGAGAAATGTGTAACCCTCAAATGAATATTATAATGGAAATGCACATCTTTTACACAAGAAATCAAAAACCTGGTGAAGCTATAGCAACATATATTACTGACTTAAGAAATAATGCAGAAACGTGCAAATTTGGTGATTTACGAGATGAGTTGATAAAAGACAGGCATGTGCGTGGTGTTAACAATGATGTAGTGAAAAAGAGTTTGCTTCAAGACTTGTCAAATATATGAGCTTACAGAAAAGCACACAAATATGGTCACGAATGAGAAAAGCATGCATACAGTATCTGACAGTGCCAATGTTGATAGTGTACAACAGAAAGTTAAGATAAAAAAAAAGATATAAGCCCAAGGGAGTGGCAGTGTCTGATTTTAACCATAAACCAAATGGGACTGCTGCAAACAATCTTATTGTTAGTTGTTGCAGTTGTGGAGGCAGTCATGAGCCCAAACAAGAAAAATGCTTAGCTTTTGGTCAGCAATGTGATACATGTAAAAAGTGGAATCATTTCAAAAGGCTTTGCAAGTCTAAAGTGGCACATACTTTTATTAAAAGAGAGCTTCTGAAGAAGCAAGTAGATCGAATAGAGAGCTGTGAGCAAACTTTCTATGTTGATGGTGTCTCTGTGATCGATGAAACAGTTAATTCAGAAGACAATCAGTTAGCAGCAAAGAGTGAACTATTTTGTACTGTTCGGATTAATGGGAAACCTGTAGAGCTTAAAGTAGACACTGGGTCAAAGTGTAATGTTATATAGCACGAATGTTTATCTAAGTACAAGCTGGTGAAACACTTGATTCAACAAAGTGTGCAAAACCAATTGTTTAGGGTGGTGAAGAGATTCAAACTGATGGCACAGTACTTCTCACATGTCATTCTGTTGGGAACAGCTATGACTTGCAGTTTTACATAGTCAAAAGACATGTGCAGTCACTGTTAGGCCTCAAAGACAGTTTGAGAATGGGACTGATTTCACTTGACAAAGAAATTCATCATTTAAGTCTGACCAACCACAACAGTTTTACACAGAATATTTGTTGTAAATATGCTGATGTTTTCACAAACAAGCTTGGCAAACTCTCAGTCACATATTCCATGAAATTAAATCATGAAGTAAGCCCAGTGTTCAGACCAGCAAGGAAAGTTCTGGTAGCAATGCAGAGCAAAGTAAAAGCAGAACTTGACAAAATGGTGACTTTAGGGGTAATTACTTCAGTAAAAGAACCAACTGAATAGGTCTCCTCCATGGTTGTAGCGCATAAGAAAGGCTCACATGATATTCGAATATGTATTGATCTGAGAGCTTTAAAGAAAGCTCTTAAACGTCCTCATCATCCGATGTGCACAGTTGAAAAAGTAGCCGCTCTTATGCCAAATGCCACTATTTTTTCAATCTTAGATGCAAGAAGTTTAGTTTGGCAAATTTTGCTGGATAACAAGTCTTCCTTGTTAACCACCTTCAGTACACTATTTGGTAGATACAGATTCTTGAGAATGCAATTTGGGATAAATTCTACCAATGAAATCTTTCAGTGTGAAATGGAACACATTTTTTCAGGTTATCCAAGTGCTATCATAGTACACAACATTATTATAGGGGGCAATGGTGAAGTTGAACATGACAGAAACCTAACAAGGACCTCTGAAGCTGAAATGCAAAGAAACACCAATCACAGCCAAAGTGTCACAGAGCTCACAACACCAGTGTGCCACCCAACAACAGCTCCTAAAGCAAGACAGCATACCTAACACTTTAGTCATAGGTGAATCTATAGTCAGGCACACTGATGTCCCACTCACCAGGCTGAACAAGGAGAAAATTACAGTCAGCTACCTGTCGGGTGCCAGGATCCACCACATAATGCATGCATTCAAGTCACTCCACAACAAATAAAAATTTGACTTTGTCATTGTTCATGTTGGAGTGAATGACTTGAGAAGTACCCCCCTGGACTACATGAAAAGAAATATGGAAGAGCTCTCGGATCATGTGGCCCAGGCAGGTATGACCCTAGCCCTAAGTAGCATCCTGCCTTCGTCCAGAATGATACCACAGTATAAGGACAAAATGATTGACTTCAACAATTGGCTAAGCTTCTGGTGTCATTCAAAGGGGATTCAGTATTTGTCTGCCTGGGACAACATGATCGACAGACCACAATGTTTTGCCAGAGATGGTCTGCATCTGTCACCCCTGGGATTCAGGTTACCGGCTAAGGCTCTTGCCACCCCTATAGTGCCTTTTTTAGGCATAGTTCAAAGGACAAAACCACCACCGTAATAGGTACAAGCATGCAAAATCTGAAGGTAATGCTACTCAATGCTAGAAGTCTAAACCTCAAAATGCACTCTCTCAAGGCACTACTAAAAATGGAGAACATTGATATCTGTGCAGTAACTGAGACCTGGTTCAAGGCTCGAGAGAGCACCCCTGCAATACAAGGCTACAACTCTTACCATATATTTTGGCCACCAAACCAGGACCAAAACACTAAAGGTGGAGTGTCCATATTCACCAAGGATATTCACACCACCAGGTTAGTTGCCCAATACAACGCATCTGAAATCCTCCAGGTGCAACTAACACTAGGTAAGACTGCAATCAAAACTGTAGCTTGCTACAGATCCCCCACCATGCCTCAAGATTCTCACTACACCTTTCTAAACATGTTGAAAATATTAAGATACAACCAAACACCCTAATACTGGGTGATTTCAACTACCCTGCTATTAACTGGGAAAACTACTCATATACCAACACCTTTGTCGAACAGTTCTTAGAACTCATAAATTCCAATGACCTGGATAAACTAATCCATAGTCCCATCAGGGGCTCCAATATCCTAGACATGGTCATTATCAACATGGGAAATTGATGCTCCACACCTGTGGTTACCCCTTGTTGGTCAGGTCTGATGATAAGCTAATCACCCTTGACATCCACATCCCTCCCCACCCCCCAGTAAGGAAATTGCCGTAAAAAAATTATCCAAAGCCAACTTCATGCTACTTAAGTCAAAAGTGACAAACTTCATGACACCAAGTTTGACTGCTGAAACCTACACTAAGGCACTGTACAAGCAAATCCACTTGTGCATGAATCGTGCCATCCCAAATAGAACCAAGACGCTCTCCTCCAAAAAAGGAAGCTAATCTGGTGGTTCCTTGCCATAAACAAACTTTACAACAAAAGAAAGAAACTGTTGCAGAAAAGAGGAAAATCCCAGGATGCAAAAAACTCCCTTACCAGCTTCAGTAAGAAGCTGAGATCCCTCATAAAATACTCTAAAGCTAGTTACGAAAATAAAATTGCCAAAGATTCCAAAGACAACCACAAGGCATTCTATAGCTATGTCAAGAATCAAAATGGCAATGCTCAGATCTGTTCTGAGCGGCAACAGAATGGCATTAAATATACTGATACCAAGGATATTGCCAATATTCTGGCAGATCGATTCAGTGCCAACTTAACCCCTCCCTCACCCCCTAAAGAGCCCATCTCAATACCGAAAGGTTGCCAAATTCTGGTAATAATGGCCAAAGGTAAAAAACGCATTTTCCAAAGCTAAGAATACAGCATCCATGGGACCAGATGACATCCCGGGCTGTGTACTACATGAACTACAAAATTAACTGGCACCTCACCTAAGTGTCAGGTTTAATCATAGCCTCACCTTAGGCTTCGTGCCCACTGAATGGTGCACAGCTACAGTTATCGCACTCCACAAGGGGTGATCCACCTTGGATCCTGAGAACTACTGCCCCATCAATCTGATGAGCCTGACTTACAAGGCCATGGAACGTATTATCATGGAACTTATAAACAAAGACATCGGCAACCTTCATACACTGGACCCCACCCAGTTTGGGTTTGTGAAGGGCCAATCTTGTCTCCTGAACCTGGTTGACTTCTTCAAATCAGTCTCCAGAGCTGTGGATGAAGATAAGGCGGTCCACACAGCCTATCTGGACCTCGCCAAGGCCTTCAACACCATCCCCCACTCTGGAATCATAGATAAACTTACTAACCTAGCATTAATCCCTATATCACTCGATGGGTTGCCAATTGGCTTACTGACAGAACCCACACTGTAAAAGTAGCCGACTCCAAATCCAGCTCCAGACAAGTGACAAGAGGAGTACCTCAAGGTTCAGTCCTGGGACCGCTCTTGTTTGGCATCTACTTCTCTGAAGTACAGGCCAACATTAAGGGACTCTGGCTAACAAAGTTCACAGATGACTGCAAACTGGGAGCCATTATTGAATCCCCAAATGATGTGGATGTTCTACAAAAGGGCCTTACAGAAACAGATGCTTGTTGCCAGAGCCATGGGCTCAAGCTCAGTGCCAAAAATGTATAGTTATCCCCTTTGGGAAAAAACATGTACCCATGAATTACCACATAGGTGGCAGTACACTAAACACTGAAAGTCTGATAAGAGACTTAGGGACACAGATGGACAGTGGTCTCACCTTCGATAACCACATCGCCACAACAGTCAGGAAATCCTTCTATGTGGCACACCCATCACTAAGGGCTTTTCATCCAGAAAAAAGGAGGTCATTGTCCCACTTTACTCATCCCTCATTAGACCCATTATAGAATACAACACCCCATTTGGTATGTACCTCTCAAGACATCTGCAACTACTGGAAAGGCTGCAGAAATACCTCACTAAAAGAATCACAGGCCTAAAGCAGATGCCCTATGCTGGCTATCTAAAAAAACTCCAGCTATACTCTGTTGCATATCGTCTACTCAGAGGCGATCTCTGCTTAATATACGAGGCCATGTCAAACCCAGAGCTGTTGGACAAGCTACACTTAAAGAAATCCCAATCCCTCAGAGCCACATACTCCAGGGATCTAAACCTTGTCATGACAATGAGCAAAACATGCTGGAGGGATAGGGTCCTGACCCAGAGACTCCCCAGACTCTGGAATAGACTGCCCATACATGTCAAGCAGAGCACCTCTTTGGCCCTCTTCAAAAGGAACCTTGATGATTGGATGGGAGATAGGAAATTCACCCCATGGATCATGTCAGTTGCTCTGCTAGACAGGGATCCAGGGAAGTAAATAATGTGGGAAGAAATAGCCAGAGAATTGTTATGGCTAGGCTTGTATAGGCCTTAGGGCCAATAGCCTAGTACTAACCTATGAACCTATAAGAAAGTTCTAGACAATGCTTGTGAAGTCAATCTTAAACTGAATCCTCAGAAATATAAATTCAAGCAGAGAGTAATTACTTATGTGGGTCATTTGTTTACCAGTTCTGGCTTACAACCAGATCCGTCTAAACAAGTAGCATTTCTTGAGATGCCAGTTCCAGAAAATGGCACATCTTTACAACGTTTTCTTGGTATGGTCAACTATTTAGGAAAGTTCATCCCAGACCTAAGTGAGCTTTCAGCACCCTTACATGAGTTGACACAGAAAAATGTAAACTGGTCATGACTGGAACAACATCAAAGAGCATTTGATATTCTGAAACAGAAAATTGCCAGTCCAGCCCACAATGAGATATTATGATGCTCACAAAGCAGTAACTCTTTCATGTGATGCTTCTAAGTATGGTCTTGGTACAGCATGTCTTCAAGAAGCTATTCCAGTAGCCTGTGCATCCCGAACTTTAACCCAAACTGAAATGAGGTATGCTCAAATTGAAAAAGAGCTCTTGGCAGTTGTGTTCACATGTTTGAAGTTCAATGATTATATTTATGGCAAACCTTTTCAAATAGAGACTGATCACCAACCTCTAGTGACAATTCTGAAAAAGCCAATACATACCACTCCAGCATGCCTGCAATGCATGATTTTAAAATTGCAAAAGTACAATTTCAGTATAGTCTATACAAAAGGCAAATATCTATACCTTGCTGATGCTTTGTCATGAGCTCCCAGACAAACCACAGAATAGCATGAAAACGAGAAAGCAGATTTTGAAGCCATGGGAGTCAGAAATTTTTCCTCAACACATCTTGATGAATGCAGAAATCACAACACTTCAGACCTAATTCTCCAGAAGCTGAAAAATGTTATCAGTCAAGGATGGCCAGCATGACAAACCAGTTTACCGCTTAACATACAGCAGTATTTTTCTTACAGAGACAAACTTATGATGGAAGATGGAATCATCATGAAAGGTCCTAAAGTGTTAATTACTAAAGTATTAAAACAAGAATTTATCAAAATTTTGCATCGTGGTCACCCATGAACAGATTCAGCAAAAAGAAGGGCAAGAGGCATAGTATTCTGGCCTTCTGTGTCAAAAGATATAGAGAAGGAAGCACTAGCATGTTCTATTTGTAATGGTACCAAACTGCATTAACAAAAAGAACCACTTCAGTTAAACCAGATTCCTGAATTACCACAGTCGACAGATGCTACTGATATTTTCAAATGGAATGGTCAGAATTACTTAGTGTTAGTAGACTCATTTGAATTGGCTTGAAACTGACCTTCTTCCTAACTTAACGTCCAGTGCTGTCATTACGAAATTGAAGAGACATTTTTCTGTCCGTGGTAGACCGCACAAAGTTATTTCTGACAATGCACAGTTTACAGTTCAGAAGCTCAAGGAATTTGCTTAGTCTTGGGACTTTGTCCATGTTGCTAGTAGTCCTGATTATCCACAGTCCAATGAGTTAGCTGAACGTGCAGTACAAAGTGCGAAACAGTTGTTGGAGAAATCCAAGAGAGATGGTACCGATGTTTTTCTTAACCTACTCAATCTCAGAAACATTCCATAAGATAATTTGCTTGGTTCACCTGCTCAGAGATTAATGTCCAGACAGAGTAGAACAACTTTACTGATCTGTAAAAAGTTGTTAGTACCAAGTGTAAAGAACAACAAAGTAGTCAAAACTCAACTTTTGAAAAAGCGCCAGTCACAAAAGTTGTACTACAATAAATCCAGCAAACTCTTAGACCATTGAAACGAGGAGAAACTGTGAGAATGCAAACAACTAAAGGATATGACCAAGTGGGTATTATCAGAAATCTTTGTCAAGAACCGAGATCTTACATTGTACAATCTGATGGAATGGATTTCAGACGTAATCAAAGACTTATTCTTCCAGTCTCCGAACCAGTGACGCAGGACATTGCCTGTGCCAGGGACTCTAGTTCTCAGAGCAAATCAAACACATGTCCCAGTTCCAGCAGACAATGTACTTCCTTTAAACAATGCCATTGTACTCCCTGAAGTTCAAGTTGAAGAAGATTCCCCAGAGACTATCCCTATTGCTAAACCCAGTTCAAACTTCTATATTACTAGGTGAGGTTGAGTACTAAGACTGAATCGAAAATATACAGCGACTTGAATGTTACTTGTCAATATGTTCTGCCTATTGTTCTCTATTGCATGTCGAACAAATTAAAATGGAGGATGTAGATCACTGAGTTCCTTAACAGCCACTGTAGCTTGATGGCACGTGCATATATAAATTTGAGCACATGCAAGGACAGTGCCATTTTGTTTAGTCAGTCGCAGTGAAAGCAGCTATGAATGGAGGTGCGCATGCGAGGGTGTTTAAAGTAATGAGTCAGTTAGCTTAAATGCATGCTCCAGTTGCCAATCTTGATGTGTTTATGTACAATAAATATCTTGAACCCATACATCACTTCATCTTCTCTTCTTGAATACATGAGACAAGCAACAAGGGTGACTGAAATCTGCAGATTAGTAGAAAGCAAGATAGGAGATGAGCAGTTCAGATTCAGATCAGTATGAAGCACAACTAATCCAATGTTTGTAGTAAGGTATATAGTTGAGAAGAAGCTGGAGATGAAGAAAGAGTCCAACTGGGAATTTCTAGACATAGAGAGAGCATATGACAAAGTCCCAAGAAAGCTGATTTGGGCAGTCCTGCAGTGGTTTGAAGTCCCAAAACATTAGTAGAATTCCTGCAGGCTATGTACAAGGACTGGGTTCCCATCAGAAGAGTGAATGCTTAAAATAGTGAACACTCTTTTGTCAAACTGAAAACCATGAAAGCTGACAACATCAAAGACACAGAACAGTAATTTATTTCCCAGGGAAAAAAATCTCTGGCCATTCTCGGGACTTTGCTGTTTTCTCCACTGTGGTGTGATCTCGGAGTTGGTATATTTAAGTTGGGCATGTGTGGGGGGCACAGCTCCTCACATTGGGGGTGTGGGGGTGAAGCCCCCCACTTTATTTTGTTTGTACATTTTTTTTTTGGATCAGTGAATTTTTTCCCTGGGAAAAATTTGCTGATCCTTGGCTTTGACATTGTTAGCTTTCGTGTTTTTCAGTTTGACAGAAGAGTGTTCACTATTTTAAGCATTTCATCTTCTGATATAGACCAACAAGGGTCCAATGACTTAAGAAGGAACAGTGCTCAGTCTCACAGAGGGGTTTCCAGGGGAGTGGGTGTGCACCAAGGTTCAGCTCTGAGGCCACTGCTATTCATATTGGTGATGGACTACATCAGCAAACAAGCTGGAAGGGAAAGATCAACAACGATGCTGCATGTAGACAACGTGACATTTTAGGCAGAATCTTAGCAAGAACTTCAGCAAAGTACCAGGGAATGAAATTCAAAATTGAAGGTGCATGGAATGCAACTGAGTACAGATAAGACAGTTGTAATGGCAACAAAAGGGAAAATCAGAAGAAGCTGAGAATTGAGATAAAAGGGAATATAATGGAACCGGTTAACATCTTCAAATATCCAGGAAGGATGGTTAAGGAGAACTGAAGTCTGAGGAGGTCAAAGCTAGAATCAAAGGGGCTGCAACCAGCTGGCACAGAGTGTCAGGGGTCATATATGACAGAAGAATGCCAAAGAAGCTGAAAAATAAGGTGTACAAAACAGTGATGTGACAAGTACTACAGTATGGTACAGAAACCTGGGCAGTAAAGGCAGAGCAGTAGAGGTGATTGGATTGCCTGAAGAGCAAAAGAGGTCATAACATCCCTGTACTTGACCCTCATCAGGCCAATAATCGAGTACAATGCTCCCTTTGTTATGTACTTTACCAGGCACCTGCAGCAAATTGATTGACCTCAGAGATTTCTAACCAAGAAAATACAGGGTCTCCAGCACATGACATACATGGACGGAATGAAGTCACTGTCACTGTACTTAGTAGAGTACAGACTACTTAGAGGAGACGTGTGCCTGACCTACTGAGCTCTTGGATCCAAACCTAATGAAAATGCTGCACATCCACAAGTCAAATGGGACAAGGGTCATCCAGTCCAGGGACCCTAAGCTGGACTGTGACATAAATAGGATCTGCTGGAGAGACAGATATGTCTCTCAGATGTTGCCACTCCTCTGGAATAGGCTACCAACTCATATCAAACAATGCCCCTCTATGACCCTGTTTAAGTGTAACCTGGATGACTGGATAGGATGCTGTAATGTCCTGCCGGGGATTTCACCTGTGACCCTCCTAGATATAGGCAGTTGTTGCTAACTAAGATCTCGAGTTTCGGCAAGATCCTTTATATTGGGTTTCTCTAGTATTATATTGAGTACACATGGCTAGGCATATAAAGAACTTCAGGTCAGTAGCCCAGTAACCACCTATGAAGCTATGAACCTGCTTGAGATGGGTGGTAGGGTGCACATTGTGGAACAGACAAGGAAATGAGGACAGAAGAACAGAAGCTGAAGTAGCTCCAATTGCAGAAAAGGTAAAAGAGAATAGATTACAGTGGTTTATGTACATGTGCAGAAAAGCAGAAGACAATCTGGTGAAAAAGATTTGGGATAGACAGGAAGAAGACAAGAAGAAACAAGAGCATCCAGGAAAGTGATGGATGGATTGTGTGAGAGAAGACCTGCAACAGTCAGGCAGGACTGTCAAAGAAGGTAGGAGAGTGGCACTGAATCAAGAGAGATGATGACAGTAGTGTTGTTGTTGTTATTGTTGTTGTAAGACCTTATTTAAATTTAATAGCTCTAATAGCAATGCTCAGCCAGATAGTATACAATCAAACCATGCAAGTTTAAGATATATTACAACTTATAATTTGAGAATTAATAAAGTGACAGATATAATTAGAAGTAATTCGACTATTTTGAGTGCTCATCCTGAAATAAAAGATATTGTTGGTAGCATTCCAAATTTTTACTACAAGAAAAGGAGAAACCTACAACAACAATTATGTTATAATGAAGTCAATAATACTGTTTTGTCAGTGTTCCTAAGAAAGGAACGTATCCATGTTTAAATTGTGTAAATTGTAAATGTATTATGAAGGACAATATTTTTATACATCCAACTACTGGCAAGAAATTTACACTCAATTGTTTTACAACATGTACCACTGAGAATGTGGTTTATCTTGCTACCTACTTAGCTTATAACAGTTTTTTATGTAGGGTAATGCACTAGAAGGCTGAAAGAGAGAATAACTGAACATATTTCTGAGATTAGGAGAAATGTGTTAACAAATGCTCTAGAAAAACATATTATGGAAAATACTACTGAGCATAGATTTGCTTTTAGAGTGTTAAAAGTTATTTGTTTAAATAACAGGGGAGGTGACAAAAATAATAAACTGGAACTTGCTGAGTATAAATGGATTCTTAAGTTAAATGCATATCAAAAAATCCAGGTTTTAATGCTGCTGTCAGCATAAAACCTGTTTTAAAAGAGAAGCAAATGAAATTGTGAATTTTGTTCATTGGTTTTAAGGGTGTTTGAGTATGTGCCTTTAAATGTTTTTTTTTTCACTTTTTATTGGCTTAATGAATGTTTAGGATTGGTGTCTTTGAGTTTGTATATTATATGCTTCAATGTATCTGTTTTCTCACACTGAAGAAGAGTTTTTAACCTGAAAGCTCTGTGGAATTAAAATTTTCTTCCTGATGTTAGTGGTCTGTTTTTTTTTTTTTTTTTTTTTGCTTTGATAGACTGTTTTGCATCTTTGACCAGTTTTTGTATGGTGTACTTACTTGGTTTGTGTTTTCTCCCATAATAACTGTGCAACATCATAACTATATTTATTTTACCACACATTTTTCCTTAAAATATTTTTCATGCAAGCTGCATACCACTTTTATTCTACTATATGCTAACACAAAATGTTGTGCTGTAAAGTTTCCTCAACCTTGCATATATTACACATTCAGTCTTTCACTTGTTTATATTTCATTGCTGCCTTAATAGGTAGCCTTTCTAACATCAACCTTCACAAACATGTCTTTCAGTTCTAAAATATTTTTAAACCCTTCTAGCTTTTCTTTTATAGATTTTTTAATGTCCCTTCTTTCATTCCCCTGTGGTTTAATATAATAATACATTTCTATACTTTATTTATTGATTGATTAACATTTGATTACTGGGAAAGTCTGACTGGGTAGAAGCCCATTTTCAGAAGAGGCCCAGGGAAAAAGCTCCAACATAATACAAAACATTTTAAGAAAAATAATTATATAATCTTCAAAAATAAAACAAAAACATCTACAGTTTAAATAATTATAACAAATTAGACATAACATAAAAACATTGGTTAAGAATTGATACAAGGTATATGACAATCATTTAATATTTAGAGAAATTTTTAGATAATTTATAGACAAATTATAGGTAAGTTAGTTCAATAAAAACAGGAATTAAAATATGAAGTGAGAGAAAAACAGGCTTATGGTATATTTAGAGCAGTCAGGGCAGAGAATTAGCAGTAAGGAAGTAAGTGAAGAAGGGAGAGTAAGGGGTTATAAGGAATGAAAAAGGTACTTGTTCACATTTAGGCATATAGTTTATCCTGCTTTTGAGCAAGAACAGAGCCAGGCATATAGTTTATCCTGGTTTTGAGCAACAACAGAGCTGGATTTTAGCTAGGAAGTCTTACAGAGTGGTTTTGAAAGATGGCAGGGAGGGTATAGACCTGATGTATATAGGTAAGGAGTTCTATGCCTTAACAATCTTGTGGGAGTACAGACAATGCCCAGCAGATTTGCTGGGTCTGTAGACAGACAGTAGTTGTTGGTCACTAGATCATAGTGATGACTGGAAACCTAGTTGTGTAATACTCTTACACCATTCTTTTCTTTCAGTTTTTGCTATCATCTCTTCATATTATAACAATTCTGCATATTTCTGGTTTTTCATTATCTAAATTTTTTACCTAATCTTATATAAACCTACATACATTTCTTTTTAATACAATCCAGCTGTCTGGCATTTTATAGATATCTATCAGATAAAGGTTATTTGCGCAAATCTTCCATCTCAGACTTAAACCATCCTTTCTAAACCACCTCCCCATTAATCTGTTATTTCCTCTCTTCTCTTTTATAATTTCCTCACACTTACACAATTCAGGTGATATAGCACAATGATCAGAAAATATAACGTCACATGTTTTTAATCCAATTTCTGTAATCCCTCTGAAAAAAGTGGATTCTCAATTTCGGTCCTAATTTTACTTCTCCTGTAAGTATAATTCCTTTCCCTCGACAGTTAACATCCCATCCTTCATCATTTATCTACAACTGAAAATATCCTTATTTATTTTCCCTATTGCCTTTCTTAAATTACAAGTAAAGGCACCTATAACCATATGTCTTTGTTAATCATTATACATTTCCTACTCTCTTCAAATAATGCTTCCCTCATTTTCTTGTGTGTAGAAGTACATAATGCAATCACCATCCAAATATTATTACTGCTTGTAAGATAATATGCTACACATCAGCCTGATTGAATAACAAAAAAAAAAAAAAACAAACAAAACCAAAAAAAAAAAAACTAGCACCTTTTTATCATCACAGCAGTGCCTGAACACGTCTTCACCAAAACTGAAAAAAAAAACTTTCTTCCCCATGTAGCTTCTACTTGAACTTTGTTTCTTATTTAATAATTTAATATCTAACAAATTATAACATCACAAAATTCCTTATTCACCCATGAAATAGTACCCAATCTAGGATTCCCATTAAAAATATTAGTAATATTTAATGATATAATATTTCATTGAATCCTTACCTTTATTTGCAGCTTTTTTTCTACAATATTTTATTTTACCTTTTCTAAACTTTTTCTGTACTACCCTTTTCTATGTCAACATCCTGTTCCACCTCCCCTTCTTCATGACAAACTGATTTACTACTTACATTATCCTCATCATCCATTTTACCCATAATCACTGTCTTCATTTCATCATTAGTCCTCAACTCACTTCCTTCCGTCTCACTTAAGGAAAGTATGTCAGCATCTGTTTCACATAATTCTTCTGTTCTTTATTGTACTTTCCTACTTCAAGCCCAAAATGGCCCCCCTCATATTTACATTTCATCCCTCATTCTCTTATTTCATGCCCTACCTACTCACACTGATAATATCTATGTTTTGGACATTCAATAATTAAATAATCTCCCCAAACCACACTGAAAACCTGCCTTGGGTTGTTCCCAGTTTTATATCATTTCCTTCTTTCCTTTGATAATTTCAAACCTTTGTAAATGCATCACCTTTCCTTCCTTATAGTCCAAACATACCATGGTTTCCCATTCTCCATTCCATAATTTATGATCAACATGAAGTTTCTTATTTTCATGTACAGCTTTACATTTTTCTGAAACAAATCTTATTTCATTATCATTAACATCAGTAGTCCAAAATTGCAAATGTAATTTTCTTTTAAACATTCTATCAGTCCTAACAACATAATTGTTCCATGGAAAACAAAATGATTTGCTATAAAATAAGACCACAAACATTTCTGCACTTTCAAAATTCTCAAAAGCTATTTCACAAGAAAGTCTCAGTTTTGGTGTGAACAAAAGAAAGAAATTACTACAAGACTGATCATCACATATATGTCAGTACCTTGCAATGATGAGCTGTATGATTTACTCATGACAATAGTATAATAAGAAATAACCCCCTCCCTTCGGTACTCGTCCCTATGAGAAACTAGTTGAAGAAAAGAGATTGGCAAGTTTCTATAGAGCAGTATCTATTCAGAGTGTTCAGATTAAGCAGAGATGGGCAGCATAAAATTGGCTGTTCCATACATCTAGCAATCCATCTGTATATATAAATACTAATACTAAAGTATAGCATACTGCTCAGTGAAGCAAATGCGAATCTTTTCTGGCCAACACTTATACTGAAATTATTCAGTCAAAACTGATATTTGAAAAAAAAATTGGAAGGGAGTTCTCCATCCCTGCAAAACCCTATAACCCTGCTCTGTAAATGGGAGTAATTCTGTATCTCTGGGAAAGGAGATGTTCCCATGAAACTCTGATCTCAAGCTTTAAATGCAAAACACTGGGATCACATATTAGTGATTCCACACTGGATTGTTAATCCCCAATATGCCACATTTAAGCCTGGCATCCAAATGATACATCATTGTGTACATGCACCCGTTTTTATCTTCATACTGTAACTCCCTTGTTCTTTCTCTGAAACATGCTCTGCAACCATATTCTGTTGTATTTCTTTTCCTCTGCCTCTTCATCTGGGATGTATCTGTAAAGTGGCTGGACTGATATTTCACTTTTCTGCTACTTTATATTTATTTTGTAACATCAGTACACGCATCACCTGTGCAAACAGACAGGTCTTTCTATACATACATTATATTGTCATATATGTACCAGCAGAAATTCAAATTTCAAATACAACTTCTGCTCACCTGGGGTTATGATATAAACTAAGCCAAAAGATCTCAAATTACAAATCAAATACCAATGACTTGTATGACTCAGCCTGAAATTAAAGTGTGACATTTTTCTCATTGTTAAGTGAGATGAGCTCAGTTTGGAAAAAACATCCTATTTACATACTATGAAGCTGTTACTGGTCAATGGTGACACACTGTTTATGAAAGTACACTCAGACATTAAGAGAACATTTTATTTATGACAGAAGGTTTGGCAGATGAAGGCATTTTTATTACACAGTAAGAAGCATATATCTGCCTGCAGGTGGCTGTGGCATTTCAGTACTTGTACAGACCTTAGAAACATCTAAACAGAATAAAACGAACCAGAAACAGCTGATGAACTCCATAACATGAATTGTCTTTATGCTCATGCTAAATGGTACAAACTGCCTTAAATGCTGTGGTTATTAGTAGGCAAAGATCTGTATCATTTGTCATAATTCAAGATGGATGATTCCACCACTTTCCCTTTCTGGGCTACCACTGCAGACTGAGATAGCAGCTCATTTGTTTCATCTATCAAAGCATCTAGGGTTGTGTTGGTCAATTTTCTTTCTGCATAACTGCTTTGTCTAAATCAGCTCTTGTTTTAAAACTTCTGATAGGTCTTTTTGGTCTTGTTACCACTTCTTTGCAGTCAAAACTGTCGGTTTGACAAAAGACTCTCTTTGCCCCCATGTATGCAAATTTATTTGTGGGAATGCATGAATATTTATTTATAACAATTTTTTAATCAATTTGTTGTTAAATTTTTTAGGTTTATAGATTATTTAGTTTTTATTTGTGAAGGTGACATGGTAGCTTAGGGGAATGTAATCAAAGTTTGTATAGGAATAAATTTGGTATTTGTTTTGATGGTGTACAGGTGGGGATGAAAGTTAAGCTTTAGATATTACAATGGACGGTATAATTGATGGTTATGTAAATACTAAAATTTATAGGAAATTTGAACAGTGTAATTATATTTTGCATGGTCAAAGTTGTCACCTCCCACATACCCTGAAATATATACCCTATGGGGAGTTTTTAAGAATAAAAAGGTTATGTAGTGATGAAGGGGATTGCAAACAAGAATTGCAGAAAGCTATGCAAATGTTTTATAAGAAAGAATATGAAAAAGAAGTAATATGGGATTGTTTTGAAAGATAAGCAGCACAATATACAAAAGGAGTATATAAGGGAAGGAACAAAAAGGATAGATAAAAGGAAAGGCGTACAGGAACAAATATTTTGTTACAAAATATACCCTATTCTCTGAGAGATTAATTAGCTTGGTAAAATATTTTTGGGGTGTCTTAGAGAAATGTAAAAATTTAGATTTTATCAGTAAAGGTCAACCTTGGATTTCTTACATGAGAGGTAGAATTATTAAAGATATTTTTGTACATGGTAGATTTAGTATGCCCTTGGTAGGGAGAAATGAAGAGATTGTGTTAAAAGGAGCACTTCCTTTTGGGAAGTGAGCGTGTTGTGGTTTTATAGTCAATAGTTTTTTGAAAATGAATGGAAAAAGATTTCAGGTTAAAGGCAGTTATGAGTGCAGTAGTGAGGGGGTGATATATGGTTTGAGATGTCCATGTTATAAATTTTATATTGGAGAAAGCAAAATAAGCTTTTCTGCTAGATTAAAGGAACACATTAGGGACATTAGAAAGGGTAGGGTGGAAAGGCCTACAGTCCTGCATTTTCAAAAGTTTCAGAATGGTAATCCACAGGGCTTGCAAGCAACAATTTTAGAACAGATTAATAGAGAATGTATGAATGTATCTGATATAAAAAGAAAACTTTTAAAAAAAGAGTCAATTTTTATTTTGAAATTCAATACTTTATCCCCCAGAGGTCTTAATATGGAATGTAATTGGAAATGTCTGTAATAATTTAATTACAATTATTTTAATTATTTAATTAAGTAATTGGAAGTTGGGCTGTTTATTAATGAAAATATACTCTGAAAAGGCTTGAGAGCTGAGGCGCTAGACAATAAATTTTATTTCTGTGTGTTATTTGTATTTTGAGTGTTTGGAGGTTACTGGTCATCTGTTTTTGTGTTTTTTGGTGTTTCCTGCATTTGCTAGTTGTGTATAATCCCTGAGTACTGCTGACTTGGATAATTCTCTTGAAATTATGTGGAACAACATATTTTTATTTTTACTGGAGTGACCTCGGGGAAGTCATGCTAGGTACTCAGGAGTACCGTTTTATTTAATTTTCCTAATTCCTTTTTAAAGTCCAGATTCTGCTAAATAGTTTGTTTAGAAATCACTTTATCACTTGCCTTTATTTACTTTCCTCAATATATACAGTGACTGTTTCATTCTCCATTAGTCAGGGTATTATCTTATAAGTAAATTGTTTTATAATTAAAAGCAACATGCCATCCATATTACTTTATCTCAACTTGAGATAAATACTTCAACACTGCAGTTTCACAATTTATACTTTATACAGTTTTCATCGCAGGAAGATGCCCTGGCTGTCTGTTGTCTCCTGAATTATTGTAATGCTCACATTTTGCTTGTGTCAATAGGTATCAGATGGTGCAAAGGTGAGGAAACATTTTGATTTTCAGATGTTTCATTGCTGGAATGGCAACTTACATGTTTCTTCTTCTTCTTCTTCCTGTGACGTTTTTTCATTTGAGTGGTTTGACCATCATTTGCCAGTGGGACTGATGCTTCTCTGTGTATTTCCCATCCGTTGTAGGAAGGGCTGAAGATTTCTCTTTCTAGTATCATAAGTTTGCATTTCATCTGTGTAACTTCATCTTCCAGTGTTCTGTTCCTGTCCTTGTGTAAGCTCAATGATTTTTGTAGCTCTGTTTTTTCTTTTTGCAGCCAGCTATTCTCCTGCAGAAGCTTGTCGAGTCTGCTTTCCATTTTGGCAGTTTGTAGGAAATTTGTAGATTCTGTAGCCATGTTTTCCTTTTTCAGGTCATCTATAGTATTTTGCAAATTACTCCTTTGCTTTTTAAATGATGCTTTGCTTTTCTGTGCTTTATAAAAGAAGATAAAATGGCTGAAGGCAATGTAAACACCAATAGCACCTAGCACCATGGGTAAAGTCACATCCTTCAAATTCCTGTACTGATCTTTTGCTTCGGACAGTCTTTCAACACATCTTTCATTTTCTTTTCTTAGATATTTATTTTCATTCACTATTGAATGTATACTGTCTTGCAGTACTTCTAGCTGCCGATTTTCAAAGGAACATGATCCTCCAAATAAGTTGCGAACAGCATCGATAATCCAGGCCATATGTGTGCTATTTCTATCTTGCAGAACCTGAAAGTAAACATTTGTATGTTATTATTTTTTGACAGCTGGTTGTATAGTAGTACAGTATTGACTGCAAATTTTTTCTGCAGTCAGTACTGTGTATGAATTAAATGAGTCAGTAAGAATTGTTTATAATAAATTATTTTCATTTATACTTATCCCCTTATTCTCATTAGTATCACTTACCTACATTTTCTGTATGGTTAGATGTCCCATTGAAGGCTAGTTTCTTGCCTAGTTCACCTTGCCATTTCCTCATCCTACCAGGGATCATTCTCTGTGACAGGGAACAAGGGCGAGGCTTCTTTACACATTTTCCAATTTTCTACTTAATTTTATACTCTCAAATCCAGTGACCCAGTGGGAGTACACATCACCTTCCAGGAACTTGGCACCTCAGATGTACAGACAGCATAATTTTAAGATGGCACAGTGATGTAAACCTTGACTTTAGATGACTGTCACTGTTGAACTGATACACCTACACGTACAAAAATGGGAAAAGGGGTGATGGATGGATGGATGGATATAATGATGTACATGCATGCCTGTATATAAACCTGCCAAGTGTTCTGACACAGTCAGCAAGATGGAAGGTTAGAGGAGAACTGAACTCCCACTTAATATGTGGGAATGGCAGCTTGATGGTGTCCATCTTTGTGTTGCATTCTGGTGGGAAGATTCCCATAGGATGTTTAATCCTTCTTATCCTGTCTCACTCATAGTTGCTTTAGTTCTTTTGTCAGATTTTTGGATTCTGGCTTTGTGGATAAATACCACATGTTAGTATCATCAGGGCATGAAATTCTGCCCTTTAAGGCAAAGCAGATCAACTTTTCATTTTTTAAAAAGATATATAATACCAATATTTTAACTTGATTTCAGATTTTGAAAGGTATTCTCAGCATCCTTGGTAGCACAGTTCTGAGAATTATAATGACATTACAGATATCTGCAGTTTTCTGTTCCCTGCTGTGTTTGCAGTAAATTTATAACATATTTGCTTCCAGCAAGCAGTAAAAAGACAAGACATGGAGACATTATTGTCTGTTTTAAGTTGTGGCTCCAATCTACACTGCTGTGTCATATAATTTCACTGTCTCATTTTGTAACTGGGAAAAATCCTTAATGGAGGCAGAAAGTGATACAAATGTAACCTGTTATATTATAGCAATAACCCACGCCTGGGTGTGGGTAATGCTGGATTTACCCATGGTTGGCGTGGTTTGGTCCCGAGGGTGAAGCCCGAGGGACCAAACAAAGCCAACCGTGAATACATTACCCACACCCAGAAGTGGGTTATTGCTATTATACCATGACATTATTTAAGAAAAGAAACTATTACTTTTCTTAAATAATGGCATAGTATAATGCCTGTTTACTGCCCTTCCGCAGATGTCTGGCATCCGGCAGTTCTGATGTACTGCGGCGCCTGCGCGGTACATCAGAGCGTAAAGCAAATGAGCAAGATCTCGAAAGCAAGATCTCCGTTGCTTTTTACTGTTTCGCTATGTTAAATGGGTTTAACATAGCGAGACACTTTAAAATAAGCAGCGGAGATGTCCGTTGCTTATTTTAAAACTGTCTCACTATGTTAAACCCATTTAACATAGCGAAACAGTAAAAAGCAATGGAAATCTTGCGATCTCCGTTGCTTTTTTTAAAACTGTCTCGCTATGTTAAATCGGTTTAGCATGGCGAGACAGCTAAAATAAGCAGCGGAGATCTCCGTTGCTTATTTTAAAGCTGTCTCGCTATGTTAAACCCATTTAACATAGCGAGACAGTGTTAAAAAAATGAGTTATACTAATGGAAAAAGTCCGGGTGACCGGACCTTTTTCCATTAGTATAACTCGATTTACAATGTGCACGCTGGCCAATCAGCGTGCACGTTTTGGGGGGGTCATGGTATAATCAGCTGTAGTCTACAGGGTGGGTGGGTCAGGAAAGGAGTGAACCAATCCTGGGCTGGCATTGCAGGAATCAGTTGGCATTAGCAAAAGTAATCAAGGAAATATAGTGCTCTGCTGGTAACTAAGGCACAGCACCTGATGACTTCAGATGTTGTAAGATGTCAGTATTCCATGATATAAGGAACAAGCCATGCAGGTCCAGTGCTGTATACAGGTTAGGTCTTCAGCAGGAAGGAAAAAGACCAGAACAAAAATAACTATAAACATTATGCCTGGGATGTAGGAAGAGTAAAAGATCTGAAAAACACGATGAAACATCTGCAAACATCATGCATGGGAGGTTTAAAAAAATGAAACGTCTCTGCATACGTATGGCATATAGGAAGATTAAAACATTGTAAACATCATGTCCAGAGTCATTGATTTACTGTTCTTAAAAACAAAATCACATTTCTGTGTGACAAATTTCAAGAATTACATGTGATTTTTAAGTTTAGTTTCCAGTTAAAATGTTTTATAATTTGTGTATGTGTGTGTGTGTGTCTGTGTATGTGGAACTGAAACAGATTCTAAGTGCTGATCATTCAGCAATCAGACTATCAGACTGATGGTATTATTAGCAAATGATGTAAAAAGAAATGCATATTATGGTCAATAAGTGGTCTGCCTAAAATACAAATTTCATAAAAATCTGTTTGCAATACTTGCACAGTCCATATTCATGAGTTATCACTATTTATCTAAAGAAATAATATAAAATAAATGTTTGTGATAATATCTGGAATGCACAAAGGATAAAACAACCACAAATCTCATGTCTGAAACCAATTAGTGACATGGATGCAGGGAGGTGACTGAACTGGGAAAATGGAAATGAGCATCTATTGTAGGATTGCCCATCCTTTGGGGTGGGGGGGGGATTAGGAAAGCGACTCTGGCTTGCTGCTTGAGTGTCACCTACTGGAAGCACTAGGCATTCCAAGAGTAATCATGTGTACCAGATGCATGCTTTCTGAGTGAACTGATGGGAGCCAGAAATGGGGTCTCATTTCATGTGGTTGTTTTTGTGAGTTGTTTCACTGCAACTGAAAGATGAGCCATTTCTTACCACCTGGCTCTTATCAGAGGGAAAAAGAATGAGATAATAGGGCTTTGTGGGCAGGAATGAATGGAACCATAAGATTCTCACTCCCAGAAAGTGAGATTGTCACTGTCAGGGATGCCTTGACTCATGGGATTGTCACGCCCAGGGTGCCTGTACCTATGGGATTGTCACTGTCAGGGATGCCTGACCCCATGGGATTGCCACTCCCAGGGATGTCTGGTGTCTGGGACTCACATTTGTGGCAGATCTGTGTACTGTGAGATTTTGAGCCTTAGTCATTTATTATTGCATTTTTCCAGATAGTTACTGGTAGATTTCTGCTTAGTCTGATGCCATTGACTGTAGTGTAAGGTCAATAGTAAGAAAACTGATTCTGCTACAGTTTGTGCTTCAGTGCTTTCATATTCTGCTTATCTGTTACCTGCTTAAAGTTGCATTGTGTGTCTGCCCCATCCCCCACTAACACATTTAGCTAAAGTTTCTGAAAGAGCTACAGTAATGCCTTTACTACTGAGTGCTTACCTGATTGGGCTGTGGGCATACTTAGTTTAAAACTTGCTTTTTCTGTTTGTATATAAGCCTCATGTTTCAGTGACAACACCAGAGAGTTTGAGATTTTGCTTGCATCTTATGCCATTCATGCGACAAAAAATGAAATTAAGTATTTTTTGCATTTGTATTTCTTGTTTTCATTACATTCTCAAAGATTTCTGTGCTAATTATTGTTTTTTGCTTAGAGTTTAAAGTTGCATTTCTCCACTGTGTAAGGGCTGCTGTTTGCATTTGTAGTACCGTATATAATATGTACTGTTTTCCGTGCTTTTAAGCATCTATTTTTGTGGTTCCCTAACACGAACTCCAAGCCAGTAATTTTCCATTTAGAAGATCAAAGTCTTCACTCTTGTGGCAGGAGAGGACTGATCACACCTATCTGAGCTAGGAATTGCTGGTGGAAAGCTTATTGCATGCTTACTTAATTGGCCCACGTGCTTATCTAGTTAAATTTTTTTTTCTGCTTCTATATAAGGCTTGCATTTGCTTCACACAGTGGTAGTTAGTGGTGCCCTGTATATACGCAATCACTCGAAGTTATATTTTTCCTATAAAAACTACCCCTGAGATTTTCCACATTCCTGAGCTACTCAAGTAGCAATTAGTGTGTGCCACATTTGATGCTCAAAGAACAACTGGTTTGCATGCTGAGCAGCATCACTGGATAGGTCAGCTGTAGATTACACTAAGTAAGCACCCATCTCTCATCTGGTTGCAAACACCCCCCCCCCCATTCTTTCCCTTGTAAAGCACATATTAAGGATCTGCAACCATGGATATAGGGACGCACAGGCAAGTCTGAGCCTAGCATTGAACAGTATTCTTCCATCTCTAAGGATGATGCCACAATACCAACAGATAATGATTGACTTTAATAATTTGCTTAGCTACTGGTGTCATTCCAAAGGGGTCCAATATTTGTCAACCTGGGAGAACATGATTGACAGGCCATGCTGCTTTGCCAGGGATGGTCTTCACCTGTCAACACTGGGCTTTAGGATATTGGCCAAAACACTGTCCACCCCTATAGTACTTTTTTAGGCATTGCCAAACAGACAAACCTTCCAACATAGCAAAATCTAATCAGGATAAGCTAAAGGTACTACTGCTCAATGGTAAAAGTCTCAAAAAGGAACTGCACTCCCTGGAAGCTCTCCTCACCCTAGAGAATGCTGACATCTATGCAGTTACTTAAACTTGGTTCAAAGCTACTGAAAGCACCCTGACAGTGCATGGCTATAATGCCTTTCACATGTTTCAATCACCCACTGCATATGAAAGGGCAAAGGGTGGAGGTGTATTCATTTGTATAAAAGATAAGCACACCTCAAGACTGGTAAAGCAATATGACAAGCTCGAGCTACGAGTCCAAATAACCATAGCAAAAATCCATTACCATATCTTGCCAGCTATAGGTCCCCCACCATGAACCATCATACCTGAATTTACTCGAATAATTTGCCATTCAGCCCAATAACATACTTTTGGGTGATTTCAACTACCTCTCCATTAATTGGGTAGCATACACTACCACTAACATGCAGGCTGAAAGATTTCTAGACTTTGTCAATGCAAATGCCCTGGACCAGCTAGAATGCACTCCCACTAGTGGTACACATATCCTAGACCTGGTATTCACAAAAATGGGAGAGTGTTGCACCCCCCCCCCCCGAGTGTGATGTCCACACTGGTTAGATAAAATCACAAAGCAGTATCCCTTGTAATAAATATAAAACTAGAACCCCCACCTAACCCCAAAACCTTTAAGAACTTTTCTAAGGGAAACTACCTGCTATTAAGGCATGTCATAGCTAGTTTACAACCTCACCAACCCAGAAAACACAGAAGCCTATGCAGAGATGTACACAAAAGCCCTGTATGACCATATAAACAACTGCATAGAAATGGCAGTACCAGACTGAAATAAGCCTAGGAAAAAAGCAAAAGCAAAAAAAAAAACACCCTAGTGGACCCCTTGTATAAATGTGTTGCCCAACAAAAAAAAGAAAATCCTGTCAAATAGTAAGAGACATTGTGCACAACAGAGCAATAACTCCCTAGTTAGTCTAAACAAGCAAATCAATGACTAGTCAAGTCTTCAAAAGCAAATTTTGAGGCAAAATAGCCTCTCAAGCTAAGGATAACCATAAGGCATGTTTCAGTTACGTTCACAATTTTAAGGGCAACACCCAACAATGTGCGGAATTAGTTGTAGATGGCATCATGTATACTCAGCCAGATGATATAGCAAATCTACTGGGCAATTAATTCAGTTCCAATTTCACCTCCAGTTACTCCCAAGAAATACCCTCCACCATTCCTCTACCAGTTATCACTAAACAGGTCACCACTGCACTTTAAAGCTAAAAACATATCTTTGATGGGACCTGACAATATTTCAGGATGCCTCTTAAATTGCTTGAAACATGACCTATCAGGCCTACTAGGATCTATATTTAACCACAGCCTCCAGACTGGCTTTGTCCTGGTGTAGTGCAGGACAACAACAGTCATCCCTCTGCATAAAGGTGGGCCATCAATATACTCAGGAAATTACAGGCCCATAAGTTTGACTGGTCTTACATGCAAGGTTATGGAAAGAATAATCATGGACCTGATAAACAACAACATAGGAAACCTCCAAACACTGGACCCAACCCAGTTCAGCTTTATAAAGGGCAGGTCATACCTGCTCAATCTGGTGGACTTCTTTGAGAAAGTCACTAGGACCATGGATGAAGGTAAAACAATGCACACTGCCTACCTTGACCTGGCTAAGGCATGTGACACAATTCCCCACTTGGGCATTATAGATAAACTCACAAAACTGGGCATAAATCACTACATCACCAGATGGATAGCCAAATGGCTCACATACAGGACACATGTTATTAGAGAGGGCAAATCCAGATCCAGCAAGAAGCCAGTTACTAGTGGGGTGCCACAGGGCTCAGTGCTGGGACATCTCCTGTTCAGAATATACTTCTCTGAAGTCAAGGCTAGTGTATATGGCCTTTGGCTAACTACGTTTGCTGATGACTGCAAGTTGAAGGCAATCAGTGAATCTCTCAATGATGTAGATATCCCTCAGAAGGGTCTGACTCAGACATATAATGTTGTCAGAGACAACACATAAAACTAAATGCAAAAATGCATAATCACACTCATTAGGAAGTCAAATACTCTTGCAAATTACAACATTAATAGCACACCCATAACAATGGACTCAGAGGTAAGAAATTTAGGTACACAGATAGATAGGAACCTGAACTTTGACCATGTGTCCACAGTGGTGAGGAAGTTCTTCTATTTGGCACAGCTTATAAATAAAGGCATGGCATCCAGATACAAGAAAATTATAGTCCCACTGTACTTAGTTGATGAACAACTGAGTACAATGCACCTTTTGATGTGTACTTGAACAGACACACGCAACAGCTGGAGTGACATTATAGGTTCCTTATAATAAAAATACAGGGTGTAAACAGTATGTCCTATGTAGATAGACTAAAAGCCCTATCCCTGTACTCTGTCTCCTATCAACTTTTAAGGGGTGGTCTATGCCTTACCTATAAGGCACTCTCAAAGCCAGCCCTGATGGAACTGCAACACATTCACAAGACAAACTGCCTGAGGGCCACCTGATCTAGGGATCTAAACCTGATGTGTGATGTGAACAAAACATGCTGGAAAGAGAGATATGCATCTCAGATACTACAATATTACACCTTCTCCGGAACATGCTTCCTATTCACATAAAGCAGAGTCCTTCACTGACCTTCTGCAAATGCAGTTTAGATTTATGGATGAGGAATCATAAATTCACATCTGGGGTTGTGCCCATGTCCCTTATAGACATGGGCAGTCTGTAAAATACTCAAAGGGATAGGCACAAATCTAAGCCATCCTCTAGCCAGCCATTAGGGATCAAAAATCAGGTAACATATGGGTAATAATGGCTAGGCTTCTAAGGGATGTTATACTGTTAGCTTAGTAATCTTCTATGAACATATGAACTTATGAGGTTGGCAGAGACCTGTATGTTGATGGACATCCAGAGAGTAATCTTTAGGTAATGATTCTTCTTGCCTAAGAGCTACACATTTTAACAGCAGCACCAAAGAGGGTAAGGTATGCTGAGTGTTTGTGGACTTTGTATTTTTAAAAATGTTGGATCACAAAGTATGTTCTTGAACAGCTGTTGCTACAAAAAAATTACTGTGTTCTCTAAGTGGAAAGAATTGTTACAAGAAAGTGTATATTATATCTATATCTATCTATACACAGACACAGACACACACATAGTGGTATAATTATATATACATGATTCCATCACTCCACAACCCTTTTGCACATGAGGTTGGGATGTCACATCAACAGTGACAATCCAGAGCCAATGTTTTATATATAATATCTCAATGTCTTACTTACAAATTTCAACCTTACAAAATAATTTGAAAAAAAGCTTTCTTTTTATTACAAGCAGGCAATTCCCCCTCCCTTTACTTATACATGTCAACTCCCATACCACACGACAGTGAGGAAAAGGGAGAGGTCCCTAAACCCCACTGTGCACCAATCTCACAGTATGTCCAATCCTATATAGTTCAGAAGTTAACAATTTGTGAAATGAGCAAATTTGTAACTCAGTTCGCAATATGACCAAAGAAACAGCTGCTCAAAATCCAGGAACTTGCAGCCAGGGTCCCAAGCTGCAGTTTCTCCATCTGCCCACCTGGCCGAGCAGCTGCTCAAATTAAAATATGAGTTGAGGACTGCAGCTGCCACAAAGCAGTCAGATGCCATGAAGATCTCAATATGGAAAAGGTAAATGGTGAAGGGAAACAGGGAGGGTGGCTTTAGGATTAGGAAGGGAGGAGGTCTTTAGGTTTAGGGAGTGACCAGGAGTTGACACTAGGTTAGGATTAGAGAGGTAAGGGAAATTTTAGGTTTAGGAAGTGATCAGGAGTTGGCAAAAAATTAGGGTTAGGGAGGGGAAGGGATTTTTAGGTTTAGAGAAAGAAAGGGTAGTTATTTTTAGGGTTATGGTCAATGGTTCTGAGAGGGATAGTTAATTTAATGGTAGTGCATGAGAATCTGTGTAGTGGGAGTTAGGGCGCTTGCCAACACGAGTGAGTGGCAGCAGGAAAGTGTGTTGCAAGCTAATATTATGTGAGCACTTGTAATAAGCCCTTCTACTATATACATATATATGGTTACATGCTATGTTGATGGGTAGCATGGATGAATGTTGCAATGTGCAACTGTCATGTATGTCCAGGTGTGAATTTGCCAAATGGAGCAGTGTTGTGCATGGAGATAAGTGGGGTTTGGTATTAGAGGTTAGGAGTGTGTGTGTGGGTTAGGGTAAGTATTAGTTAGAGGATAAATTTAGTAGTGTATTGATACATGTGGTGTTTGCCTGAGCCTATCTTGTTTAGTGACAGTGTTATAGAAAGGGTTTTCTAAGGAAAGATATGGTACAGTACTGGATTAGGATTAGGGCGGGGTAGGGTTATAGTTACGGTTAGCAGTTATGAGTAACACTATAATGCATGATACAATAACAGGGAACTATTTCCCCACTTTTAAGATTTATGGTCATAATGGCAATAAGGTATTCCTTTTGGTAGGCTACTTTATCAGTGCGGGGAGGGCACCCTGCAAGAAGATAAGCATACAGTTTCACCTCTACCTAACCTGGGAAAGGGGAAATAATCACCAAATACATGCATATGAGTCTAACAAAGATCAGGGAATAGTAGCAGAAGGTCGCAAGGACTGAAAAATGGTTATGGGTACAGATGGAAAAAGGACCTACACAATTTAAAAAAAAAAAGACATGTCAACACATACCTATGGCAGAGCAGCTTGTAAGTACAGAGCCAGTAGAAGTAAATGTGTTGCAAAGTAGGGAGTAGAAGTAACTAGTAAAACTAAAGAAGCCATTCATAGACAGGAAGTATGACAAGGGAATGAAGAAAGGAAGTATGGAAAGTGCACAACCTGAGCAGATTTCTAAACCGTCATCCAAGCTAAAATAGAATGCCTAGAACAGGTGAGTTGAAAAGGAAGCAACAGTAACTGGAAGAGTTCTAATCCCACTGATATCAATGTAGACAGAAAACTTTAGTAAAAGAATACTCTAGGCAACAGACATCTGTAGGTTTGCAAAAAAGTAAAAAAGTGAAGATAAATGTTCTGGGATATCCCTTGTTGAGAAAAAGGAAAAGGAGATGATGGTGCTCACTCATTCCGAGTCCGAAGGAGAGTAAGCTAAAGAAGAAAAGACAGAGGAGAGGGTAGTGTATATTGCTAGCATAGAGAACCTTCAACAACAGAGCTCTGATATTCCTGGAGAAACCAAAATACAAGAATCCTAAACAGCACAAAAAGGGTTCCGTCCATCAGATCTGTAATGGAAACAAGGAAACAAATGAGCCTGATATAGATAGCAACTGACAATAAACAGCATTGGCATAAGCAGCCTATCTTACGAGAAAAGTTAGACACTGAAATTCAGTGCTTGCACTGGTGGGAGAGGATGCATTCCCTATAATCTCATGATGGGCAGACCCTGAAGAAGCTTCAGAGCTGGCTGACCACCATGTACACTAGATAAACTTTAAAAAGGCAGAGTGGGAAGATGACACATTGAACAAAGCAAGGGAAAATGTATGTAGACTTGTAGGGGAAGAAGTTTATTAAAATGTTTCCATTTCTTAATTCTCAGTCATAAAATAAAATTATGCAGAACAATTAAGGACAGAGATGAAATAGTACCTCAACTATTAGTGCCCTAATCTTTAGCAAACTTGCTGATGAGGTCAGCACAGTCATGAACTAAGAGGACATCTAGGAATGATCAAGACAAAAGCACAGATCCCAGCAATGTTTTACTGGCCAGGAATAATGAAGGAAATTGATATTTTATGTAATGCATTCCCTGAATACTAGAAAATGACCCCCCTCTATCCAGGTACAAAAATCCCTTGATTCAATGGCAGTCGTAGAGGTGCCATTTGAATGTATTGCTACAAACAATGTTAAAATATTGTAAAATCCAGCAATGAGATTCAGTACATATTGGCTATTTTGGATTATGTATCTAAATATTCTGAGGCTATTTTTCTTTGTAAGGCTAAGTTCAAAGTAGGGGAATTAGTCTTATTATTTTTCACAGTGGTTATGCCTAAGTAAACACTCACCAACCAGTGGACTCCATCATTAGGCACTTTGAAATTGCCTTAAAGTGTATGCGATTTCCTTATTGCTGGCTTGTCTGCCTTTGAATCACCTTGAAATTACTTGCAGCTAGTTGTTAGACTTGTTTCTGGTACCTTTCCACTTGTGGCTAACTAAAGCGTGTTTTTACATTAAAAAGACTGGGAATGCAATTCCAGAGGGAGTAGAAAGGTAGTCTGGACTGTCCAAGTTGGAAAATGTACTAGAATGCTTAAAGGATTGTTTTATCAGCCAAAAGGGTTTTTAGGGACTTAACTGGGTGTTAATCTGCATTTGAGAGATACTTCTGCTGTGCTTTTGCATTAAGAATGTCGGGATCATCCATCTCGTGGCAGAAGGTATCTATCTAGTCTTTCTGAGTTGAGAGTTACTCCAGGGAGCTAAAAATGTTGTTGTTTATTGGCCAGATGGTATGGGAGTTAGTTTTCAGCTTTTTTTTCTGTCTGCTATAAATCAAGTGTGGTTTCACAGAGCTGTTCACTGCTCAGTGGAGATTAGCAGTACCCTGTATAATAGCAAACTTCTAAAGCTAGTGTATATACTAAGACTTTAACCCATAACAGAGAAATGCTTTGCATGGAACTAAGTTTATAGCAGCTAGTTAGAGCATCAAACAGCACTAGGATCATAGCACTATCTGACATCTAGCCTTCACCCTAGGCACCACTCAGGTGACCACTGCAAAACCAAGAACCAAAACCATAATAGCTCAACCCTAATACAGGTCCTGACAACATGGATTTGCAATTTCCTAATGTTTCTGTAGCCTTTTTGGCAGATATGGACATCCTAAGATAATGTAGTAGGTAAAAAAATAGAACAGTTGCATTCAGCTATTTCTATATACAACCGAAATATAATGATCCTTACAGAAACATGGCTTAAGCCCCATATCAAAGACAACTCTATAACCCCACCTGGCTATAACATACTAAGAGTAGATAGAGCACACACAAGAAGTGGAGGTATCGCCCTTCTTCAAAAGACCAACTTAAAAGTCCAACTCCTACAAGAAGAACCCCCAAATTTCAACAATGCTGAAACTATTTGCCAAAGTCCTTCTAAACCAGCACAAACAACTAAACTTACCACCAGGAGAAAACCTTAACACCCTAGAATCAATATTTCACTTGGCTTCCCACTCCCTCCCCCAAGAAACTATAGCTCTAGGTGATGTCAATATTGACTGAACAGTATACACTCACCAACAGCCACCAACCACATAAATCTATATAATTACACCCAACTCATACACTCACCCACAAGTATAGACAAGTCCACCAAAAGAGAATCCACCTTGGACTGGATCCTCACTAACCAACCCAACACTGCCCACTAATGTGGAACACTTCCTAACTCTCTCAGTAACCACAAGCCATTTTTCTCCTTTGGCACAAACTTAAATGTACCAACCCACCCTCCCTGCTACAAACCCGTTCCCGAAAAGACTTCCCCCTAAAAGAAGAGTTTCACAAGAAACCCTAAAATCCTGTAACTGGGCTCCCTTCAAAACACCCCCCTGGATAAAGCAGTAGAGTACTTTAACTCCACATTCCTAGAGATTCTAAACCAATTAGCCCCACTCAAAATAATCAGGGTATGCAGTAACCCTGCCCCCTGGCTACAAAAAAAAAAAACACAAAAACCTTACTAAAAGACAGAGATAAAGCCTGGAAAATCTGACAAAAATACAAAACACCCATAACCATGCAAACCTTTTCTGAACTTAGAAACAAAGCAAAAAAGCAGGTCAAGATGGATAAACAAAATCACTATATTTCCTTACAAAGAAAACACAGTAACAACCCAGAGAAATTCTGGGCTGCAGTGAACAACATCCTCCAGCCTGGAAAAGCCACTACACCACCACTAAACATTGAAGGAACAGATCTTGACATAGTCTCAAACTTCAACAACTATTTTACCTCTTTCATATTTAAACTCATAAATGATATAACATCCGCAACCCAACCACAACCCCCCAAAATGCCAAACTAACTCTACCCCCTTCTCACTCAAACCAGTACCAACATCAACCATTCAAAAACTCTTTGCAAAACTCAAACCAACCACTCTTGAAGCCGACAATCTACCAGCCGAATACCTCCAAACTGCATCTAAGGCCATTGCCTACCCCATCTCCCTACTAATTAATAGATCTGTTACTAAACACACCATTCCATCCTTGTGGAATACCTCATATATCATCCCCCTCCACAAGGGCGACCAACCTCTCCAACTACCATCCCATTGCAATCCTACCACCCCTATCAAAGATTCTAGAAAGATGTATCCACCACCAACTCCTCACACACCTACTATCTAATAAAATACTATCTAAAACCCAGCACAGATTTAAACCATCCCACAGCACCGCCACTGCTCTAATTAACTTCTCCAACACCATAAACTCATACAGGAACCAAGGGAAACATGTCTCTGCCACTTTCCTAGACTTATCCAAGGCATTTGACACAGTTTCTCACAATAAACTCTTAGCCTGCCTCTCTGAACTCAGCCTCAATAATCCCATCCTGCACTGGTTCAACAGTTACCTATACAACTGCTCACAGTCTGATAAATGGATCAGCTCCCTATCCCCCACTCCCTGTCATATATGGCATACCCCAAGGCTCAATCCTAGGCCCCATTCTCTTTAAAATATTTACAAACAAACTCCACTTAGCAACCACAAACGCTGATATTGTCCAATACGCTGACTATACCACCCTAATCTGCTCGGCACCCAACATCCATCTTCTACAAAAGTAAAGCCCAAGAATCCTTCACTGAGATAGAGAACTGGCTAAACAATCACCAGCTGATACTAAACCCAAAGAAAAGACAACTAATGCTATTCCACCCAACTAAGCCCAACAACCCACCTTCTCCATTCTCTCAGGCAATAACACCCCCATTATGCCAGTACCAGAGGCCAAAGTACTAGGCGTCACAGTTGACCAACAACTTAAAACAGTAAACACATATCCCAAACTATCTCTAAAGTCCACAAAAAGCTAGGATGCCTGTATTGCAGCAAACAGTTCCTCACCTCTACATATAAAACTGCCATAGCCAGAACTCCCCTCATCAACATTACTGTGTGCCTCCCCAGTTCTAACTAACATTAATAAAACTGACCTGAACAAACTCTCCACATGCTACAACAAGATAGCTAGGTTTGCAGCCAGTGATAAATCACACTTCCACCACTGCCAATCCCTACATAAACTACAATGGTTAGAATTTCCAAACTTACTAAGCTACCACCAACTCAACATAGCTCATCAAACTCTATACCATCCTGAGAAAACACCTGCCCTGACTGGCATGTTAAAGTTTCACAACTCCAGCAGATAACTACAATCCAGTGATAAAGCCCTGATCAAAGTCAATCCATGCAAGAACAGTTCTGGAGAAGCCCTATTCTCCCATGAGGTTGCAAAAGCATGGAATACCCTCTCTCCTGACCTCAGGTTACAAAATCACACATCCACATTTAAAGACCTCCTCAGATCATGCCTTTTCGCTAACCCCCCTTTGCAACTACAATGATACCACCCCAAATCCCCCCCACTGTAGGCAGGTTACCCCCTGAGGCCTCTGATGCATACCTGGTCCACCCATGTGCATTGTATATTTGGTAAATATTGTAAATATGTACTTACTCTCAATACCTTATGTACACATATTGTACTAGCACTGCCAGATTTCTGATCACATAGCTGTACTATGAGAGTGTATTGCATACAATTGTTTTTGCCTTTTATATGTTAGCATTCTACCACTTGTTATCCTGCTACTATTATTGCATTAACTGTCTTGCCTTCTAAAAATATGTCGGCACATTCTACTAATTGTTACTTTTTAACTACCACGTATTCACACTGTGACTTCGTGGAGCTTTTCTCCCCAGGACTCTGCTGAAAATGGACACTAGCTGTCCAGTCAGATTATCCTGGTAAAACAAATATTAAATAAATAAATAAATCAATAGATGTACCAATTGTCTCACTTACTAGGGACAACCTTTTAATCCTAAAGAAACTAAAACAGTATGTGAGATACGTACACATCTAACTTCCTTGGAGGCAACAGAAATCTCGCTTACAAACAACGCTAAGAACACACACATTACATCCTTCACACATACCGCTCATCACACACATAGACTTTCTTATGCTGAGGCACTTTAAGGAAACCATCCCAAACCTCAAAGACCTCCTAAGCCATCAAACTGCAACACTTACCCTCAGAAATCACAAAAGCACATACCCAAAAAACACATAACATCACACATAAGCCTAAACCCAATGAACCCTCAAGAATAAAGCCCATAAGGAATTCTATCGTATGACACAAAGATACTCCTCTCTTCAGGCTGGACAAGGAGAGGATAACAGTTAGTTGCCTATCTGGGGCTAGGATCAGAAATATCACACACTCACTCAAGTCTCTGCATTGCAGGTACCAATATGATTGCATCATAGTCCATGTGGGTGTAAATGACCTGAGGTGTACCTCACTGGACTATATGAAAAGAGACATTATAGATCTCTCTGAATATGTTTCAACCCAGAGGTCATTTTACGTCTAGCTGTTTCAACCCAATGTAATACCGTAGAGGTACTAGTCAATATCCAAGATTGCATTTAGTGATGACTTTCCATGTCCAGGAGGGTTGTGGGTACTATCCTTGATAAAAATTTACGGTGCCTCATCCATTCATCCAGATTCCTATTGAACAGTGTCATAGAGGTGCTCTGTTTCACATGAATTGGTAGCCTGTTCCAAAGACGTGGCAGTCACTGGGACATAAATCCATCCCTTCAGCATGTCCTATTTACATCAAAGACCATATTTAATTCCCTGGAATGGGTTGCCCTAGACCCATTTGATTTACGGATATGCAGTAAGTTATTTAGGTTTGGGTCTTGGGTTGCTCTGTAGGCCAAGCATAAGTCTATACAATACAGAATATAGTGACAGGGATTTTAGTCAGTCCATGTAAGGCACATGCTGGAGGCCCTTGATATTCTTTGTTAGAAACCTCTGAGGTCTCTGTAATTGCTGTAGATGCTTAGTATGGTATATACTGAATGGAGCATTATACTGAATTATAGGCCAGATAAATGCCCAGTATGGGGGGGGGGGGGTTAAAACTTCTTTTGCTCTCAAGGTGATGCCTTTACTAATCAAGTGAACTATGTGAAAGCTCTCCTTGCAGTGGTATATACATGGTGGTCGAAGTTAAGGTTGCGGACAACCTGTGATCCCAGGTCCCTTACCACTTCATCGGTACTTAGGGTATTGTCATTGATTTGATAGTGTAAAAGGACATTGTTTGTGCTGAAGGGAATGATGATGCATTTCTTTGCATTCAGTTTGAGACCTGACTAATACACTAGTCGTTGGTCTGTGTGAGACCATCCAGGAGTATACTGACATAATTCGGGGATTCAATGATTAGACCTAGTTTGCAGTCATTAACTTTTGAAAATTATACACCAAACAGTAGGTGACCCAGCACTGACTCCTGTGGCACCCTGCTGGTAACAGGTCTGCTAGCAAATGTGGAGTCACCCACTTTGATAGTGTGTGTCTGGTTTGTGAGCCAGTTGGCAATCCATCTTAGAATGAAGGGGTTTACATTCAGTTTGTAAGTTTATCAGTAACGCCTGAATGCTGGATTGTGTTCAAAACCTTTGCGAAGTCAAAGTATGCTGTGTGCACAAATTTGCCCTCATCAATGGCCTTGGTCACATTTTCAGAGAAACCCACCAGATTTAAAAGGCAGGATCTGCCCTTCACAAAGCCAAACTGGGTAGGATCCAGGGTTTGGAGGTCACATATGTCTTTATTTATGAGGTCCATAATGATACGTTCCATGCCTTACAGATGAGGCTGGTCAGGCTTATGGGTCTGTAATTCCCCGAGTCTGTTACTAGGCCACCTTTGTGGAGGGGAATAACTGTAGCTGTTCTCCATCCAAAGGAACAACGCCTGTGTTTAGGCTATGATTGAAAAGAGTGCTTAGTGATCATGCTAATTCATGTTTTGGCCTGTTTAGAAGACAGCCTGGGATGTCATCTGGTCCCACAGAGGCCGTGTTCTTTGCCTTGGACAGGGCTTTGAGGACCTGCTCTTCAGGTATGCAAGGTGGGGGAGAGTTTGGGGGAGGGTTTGTTGTAAGTTAGGAGAGGATAAGGGAGTGAAATTTTTACCTAACCTATCCACTAGCAGGTTTTCTATCTCTGTGGGGTCAGTGTGTGCAATACCAGTTTTGCACATGCTTGGATCCTACCCTTTAGGTTATGTACGTAGCTGTAAAAGGCCTTATGGTTATCCTTGGCAGTACTTGCTAGGTTTCTCTCAAATTAGCTCTTGGAGGATTTGACAAGTTGTCTTATTTGCCTGTTAAGGCTGAGGAAGGTGCTTTTCCATTGTTGGGTCCTTTTGTATTTATTGTAGAGTTTGTTGATGGTGGATGTCCACTATGGCAGCTTGATTGTACTTTGGGCTCTGGCTTTGATTCTATTTGGTACAGCTGAATTTATACACTTATGAAAATGATTGTACAGGGCTTTGGTGTAAGCTTCGGTGTAGTTACCACTTTCAGATTTGGGGTGTGGCTTGGAATGCATTTATATCTTCACCTAGGAGGGTATAGTTTGCATTGGTGAAGTTTTTTAGTCTGATTTCACCCTTTGTGGGTTCTGGTGTTACTGTCAGCTTGAAGTTCGAAGGTGACGGATTTGTGGTCTGTTTTAGCTAATGAGGGACCAACAGTTCCAGCAGTGGACCTGTTTGACATGTTGGTGAGGACCAGATCTAGAATGTTTGTTCCTCTTGTCAGGGTATGAACAATTTTCTCCAGGGCATTTGAACTCACAAAGTCAAGGAACTTTTGTGCTAGTGAGTTTGGGCTAGAATAGGTTTCCCAGTTGATGGTGAGATAATTGAAATCCCCCATTACCAGTGTGTTCGGTAAAATTTGGATTGTCTTCAGTTTGGCTAAGTAGGCTTCGTGGGTATTGTGACCTATGAAAGGGAATCTATAACTGGCTAGGATCATAACCTGGACCTGGAGTAACTCCATGAAGTTGTCCAGTCTAACTAGATATGAGATGCGTTTATCTCCAATATAGATAAAAACACTGCTGCCTTTGGTTTTCACACATTTGTTTTGCTGTCTAAAAGTGTGGAAGGCAATGTAGCCTTGCAGGGCCGGGGTACTCTCTGAAGCCTTAAACCAGGTTTCTGTGACTGCACAGACATCTACATGTTCTAGTGATAGAATTGTTTCCAGGGAGTGCAGTTTTTGTTTAAGCTCCTAGCATTTAGCAGCATGCCCCTTATTTTGTTCTGATTGGTTAATTTCATGTTGGTAATGTTGTTTTCAAGACCTTGCCTAGAAAAGGCACTATGGGGGAGGCAAGAGCCTTTGCCAGTAGCCGAAAACCTAGGGGTGCCAGATGCAAACCATCTCTGGCTATGCAGCAAGGTTTGTCAACCATGACTTCCCAGGAAGACAGGAACTGGATCCCCTTGGAATGACACCAAAAACTAAGCCAATTATTGAAATGAATGATTTTTTGTTTATTCTGTGGCATCATTCCAGGTAAAGGTAGTATGCTGCTCAAGGCTAGGGACATACCTGCCTGGGACACATACTCAGAGAGCTCAATCATGTCTCTCTTCATATAGTCCAGTGAGGTAGATCTCAAGTCATTTACACCAACATGAACTATGACAGAGTCATAATGGTACTTGTTGCTGAGAAGGCTGAGTGCATGCGTGATTTGGTGAATTCTGGTACTGGACAGGCAGCTGACCATTACTTTCTCTAGTCCAGCCTGGTGAGAGAGACATCTGTGTGTCTCTCTAGTCTCCAGTGACAAGAAAACTTGTTTTTTGAGTGATATGCCTTATGGGCTTGGTCGGTGAGACACTGGTGTTGCTATATGTCATGGGTGCTGTGGAGAATGTGTTAGCTGTAGCAGACTTGTGTTTTGGAGGTCTGTAGTGTTTCAGTAAGTTTTTCGAGTGAACCTCCGTGTATGTGGATTTACATGTTTGATGCATATTATGTGTGTGAGTATTGGTACTATGTGAATATGTAGTGGTGGTGAACTGACAACCTTCTCCGTGTCACTGTTTTGAGTAAGAAAGAGCACAGATTCTAGATTCTTGGTATATACATCTCTCGCACTTTGTACTAGACTGTGCTAATAGTAGAGGGTTGTCTGTGTACGAGACAATTGCTACACTGCCTTGCTTTTTTCCCCACTTTTCTGAGATTTAAAAAAGTTCAGTTACAGGCTTGCTGTTCCTGAACTGTTTGTAAGTTTCTGTGAGGCCATTTTTGCTTGGGCTAAAGGAAAGTCTCTCTGTTGATCAGTGGCAGTGAAAAACATTGAGCAGCTCCCCTGCCCCTGTGGGAGTGGTTACTGACTTGAAACTGTAGTTTTATTGACCAGTAGAGGTCATTTCCAAAACTCCTTCATCTTCCTCTCTTAAAACTTAGTTGCCTCATGGGTTTGGCATCTTTTCAGGCTTGTTGGCTGTTGGTGAAGCACCCACCAAGAGGAGAAAATGCTGAGAGAAGAAGGGAGCCACTTTTGAGATTTTAAGTATTTTTTCTCTGTTTATTTGCTAAGTTTTTCTGCATAGTTGCCTAGTTTGAGCATTTTCTGGATTGTTAAACTTGATTTCTGCATTAGTAGCTGTATTTAGAGCACAACCAAAAGCTGTTTACTGAATTTCCTGTTTGCACTTAATTTTAAAATCTTTTTTTCTCAAAACTTGCGTATTTTCTGTCTTTGACCTAGCACTCTTGTGTGGGGTCATTTACTGCACTGTTATAACTTGATATTACTTGTGAACCTCTGCTATCTCTGAAAAACAAAACAAAAAAAAAATCTTGCTTTTTTCCCACTTTTCTGAGATTTAAAAAAGTTCAGTTACAGGCTTGCTGTTCTTGAACTGTTTGTAAGTTTCTGTGAGGCCATTTTTGCTTGGGCTAAAGGAAAGTCTCTCTGTTGATCAGTGGCAGTGAAAAACATTGAGCAGCTTCCCTGCCCCCCGTGGGAGTGGTTACTGACTTGAAATGTAGTTTTATTGGCCGTATTGGGTCAATTACTGGCTCTTTCCAGCCCCTGCTATCAAGCACGCTTTAGCGTGCTTTAGCGCGATTTAGCACGGAGTTGCCACTAGAGCAGCATCGGGCAGCGCCAGTTTAACAAGGTTAACTTTTTCTGGCTCCATAAAGTCTGTTCTTCATTTTTTCCCTTAGAACTGCTCTACTAGTAATCTAAACAGTATATCCCTTAACTAAAAAGCGCAGCACTTGTTCCTGAAAAGCTTTTTTTTTTTTCTCCAAAAAAAAAAAAAATGCTCAGCACTTGTCTTAAAAGCATCTTCTTTTCAGGCTTAGCACTTCTGTATTATACAAAGTCCCTCACTAGCGAAAGCCCCCCCAGGAGTACCCACTTCCTTACTAAGTCCTCTCTTATTCAGTTACACCCCTAACTTCTTAATTTCTCTAGCATGTTGAAGGGCCAGATGCTGGCATCCTCTCCTGTCCAGTTGGTGAATCTGGGAATATTGAGGCAATGTTACAATTGCCTCATGTACACAGACAACCCTCTCCTCCTCCCACATAACACAAATACTTGCGAGAGATGCAGCTATTTAGCCAAACTGGAGGCTGAGCTCTCTCAACTCAGGACTGGCAAGACCAGACAGGAGGAGAAGGCAACTACACACACCACAAAACCAGTCTCACATAAAGCTATCACAACAATGAATCAAACACATAAACACACAAAGACATACTCGGAGGCTCTGAGCAAAAATTTACCTAAACAGCAGAGGCCTCCAAAGCAGACACCCAAGCAACCGCCACCTCATGACACACCACAGGCAACACATAAACCACAAAATCAGTGTGCAAAGCAGTCACAGCCCTTAAGGCCAAATGCAACACCAAACATACTTGTCATAGGTGACTCCATAGTCAGACACACTGATGTCCCACTCACCAGGCTGAACAAGGAGAGGGTCACAGTAAGCTGCCTATCGGGCGCTAGAATCCGCCACATAACACAAGCACTCGGGTCACTCCACTGCAAGTACAAATATGACACAGTCATTGTCCATGCTGGTGTGAACGACCTGAGACGTACCTCCCTGGACTACATGAAAAGAGACATAGAGGAGCTCTCTGATTATGTAGCCCAGGCAGGTATGACCCTGACCCTGAGCAGCATCCTTCCTTCACCAAAAATGATGCCACAACATAGAGACAAGATGATCGGCTTTAACAATTGGCTTAATTTCTGGTGTCATTCAAAGGGGATCCAGTGTCTGTCTGCCTGGGATGACATGCTTGACAAACCACGCTGCTTCGCAAGGGACGGCTTGCACCTGTCACCCCTGGGATTCCGGATATTGGCTAAGGCTCTTGCCACCCCCATAGTGCCTTTTTTAGGCAAGGCTCAAATTCTAAACCTACCACCCTAGAAAACAAAAATGGGAAGAAACTAAGGGTAATGCTGCTCAGTGCCAGAAGTCTAAATCTCAAAATGCACACACTTGAGGCCCTTCTCAGTATGGAGAACATTGATGTCTGTGCTGTGACTGAAACCTGGTTCAAGGCTCCTGAGAGCACCCCGGCACTATCAGGTTTTACCTCATATCATGCGTTCCGGCCCCAAAACCCGGACCACACCACAAAAGGAGGGGGTGTATCCATATTCATCAAGGATACCCACACCTCCAGGTTGGTGGCAACGCACGAAGCATCGGAAACCATCCAGGTGCAATTAACCATAGGCAAAACTGCTCTACAATTTGTAGCATGCTACAGGCCACCCTCTCAAACTACGGAACCCCACACAGCCTTCCTGCAGACACTGGGGGGTATAAATGTATCTCCAAACACCATTCTATTGGGTGACTTCAACTACCCGAATATAGACTGGGAACATTACTCAAGCCCAAACTTTCTAGCCCAAAGGTTCCTGGAGTTCATAAATTCAAATGCCATGGAACAACTAGTCACCATTCCCACAAGAGGAGAAAATATACTAGATCTCATCATCACAAACATGGGGACAAAATGCTCAACACCGGAAGTATATCCCTCATTGGTGAGATCAGATCATAAACTAATCTCACTGGATATCCACATGGGGCGCCGACCCCAAACAAAAAAGACCACAGTGAAGAACTTCTCTAAAGCAAACTTCACACTACTCAAGACTAGTGTGGTATCCTTCAAGGCCCCCGAGCCAGTGGAAACCACAACCCAAGCTGCGGAAGCCCTTACAAATGCCTTCTACGAACACCTCCAGGACTGCATGGATCAGGCAATCCCTAATAAAACCAAGACTCTTTCCACCAAGGGCAAACGTCCAGTCTGATGGACCCCAGCCATAAACAAACTTTACAATAAGAGGAGAAAGCTGTTACATGATAGAGCAAAATCCATAAAAGAGAAGACACCTTTGATCATTATTAGTAAAAAAATACGAGCACTCATAAAATCATCCAAGGACAACTTTGAGAGGAAAATTGCCATAGATTCAAAAGACAATCATAAGGCCTTCTTCAGCTATGTTAGAAACCTGGGTGGAAACTCCCAGATATGCTCAGAATTAGTCCAAAATGATACAAAAAATCACTGAACCCACAGACATTGCCAACATACTGGCAGACAGGTTCAGTGCAAACTTCACCCCCCTCTCCACCCCAAAAGGAGAGATAACTATCCCAGCGGAGTGCAGCCTCCCAGACATCTCCAATGCGCAGGTGAAAGCTGCTCTCTCTAAAGCTAAAAACACAGCATCAATGGGACCGGATGGTGTCCCCGGCTGTGTGCTACACGAACTCAATGAGGAACTAAACCCACACATAAGGCAGCTGTTTAATCTTAGCCTTACCACAGGATACGTGCCCAAGGAGTGGCGTACGGCAACTGTGGTCCCACTCCACAAAGGTGGTGCCTCTACGGACCCTGGTAATTACCGCCCCATAAGCTTAACAAGCCTGGTCTGCAAAGCTATGGAGAGGATCATAATGGAACTCATAAACAAAGACATAGGGGACTTGCAGACATTGGACCCGACCCAGTTTGGCTTTGTCAAGGGCAGATCATGCCTTTTGAACTTGGTCGACTTCTTCGAAACAGTCACCAAGGCCATTGATGAGGGAAAGGCAGTCCATACAGCCTACCTTGACCTTGCAAAAGCTTTCGACACAATACCAAACTCGGGTATTATAGAGAAACTTACCAGCTTAAATGTAAACCCATATGTCACAAGATGGGTTGCAAACTGGCTAAAGGACAGAACCCACAGGGTTAGAGTAGCTGGTGCCATGTCAGACTCCAAGCCGGTCACAAGTGGTGTCCCACAGGGCTCAGTCCTTGGCCCCCTGTTGTTCGGCATCTACTTCTCAGAAGTACAGGCAAACATAGGATGACTATGGCTGACAAAGTTTGCAGATGACTGCAAACTGGGAGCCATAGTGGAAAATACATCGGACACAGATATCCTTCAGAGGGGTCTCACAGAAACTGATAGCTGGTGCCAGAGCCATGGCCTGAAGTTAAATGCCAAAAAATGTATAGTCATACCCTTCGGGAAAAACAAGGTAACCCCAAGCTACCATATAGGTGGCAATCCACTAAGCACAGAAGAGGTTATCAGGGACCTGGGGACCCAGGTTGACAGTGGCCTTTCTTTTGACACTCACATTGCTAAAGTGGTTAGAAAAACCTTCTACATTGCCCACCTGATCATGAAGGGATTCACATCCAGATCAAGTGAGGTCATTGTTCCCCTGTACTCTTCACTTATCAGACCAATGATCGAGTACAATGCCCCATTCGGGATGTATCTCACCCGACACCTGCAGCAATTGGAGAGACCCCAAAAGTTCCTCACCAAAAGGATAAAGGGACTCCCAAAATCTGTCATATGCTGCCAGACTGAAGAAACTCCAGCTCTATTCAGTCGCATACCATCTGCTCAGAGGTGACCTGTGCCTGACATACAAGGCCATGTCCAACCCGGAATTAATGGACATGCTCCACCTCAAAACATCCAAATCTACCAGATCCACTAGAGCAAGCGACTTAAACCTTAGCACGGATATAAATAGGACATGCTGGAGGGATAGATTTGTCACCCAGAGACTCCCTATGTTGTGGAATAAAATCCCGGTCCATGTGAGGCAGAGCACCTCGCTGGCTCTGTTCAAGAGAAATCTTGACCGGTGGATGGGAGATTGTAGGTTTACCCCCGGAATCATCTCTGTGTCACTGCTGGACAGAGGCACAACAAACTAATGGGCACAGTATTTTTTAACATAAGGGGTGGCGTAAGCCACAAAACTCTGGGCTAGGCTTATAAATGCCTTAGGGCAGATAGCCTAGTATAAACCTATGAACCTATGAACCTATAAGAGACTCAAGTCAACAAGGTTGGCAGGAGAAACAAGGGTGGTCCCACTGTCCGTAATGCTAGGTTGAAGACTGTTGTTACTAGCGGTGGCTTTACAGAAATGATCATGGTGGAGCTTGGCGAATGGATATTTTTGCCTGGGTTTTAAGGGAAAATTTGTTGAATTTAATTATCCGGCTTTGATGCACAGTTGTGCAGCAGTGCGGGGTGTTGCAAGATGCACAAACAAGTAGAAACCTGCTCAGATGCAGGGCCTAAATACCAGAGGCTAAAATTTGAAAAAACTCTAACAAAATTCAAGAGGGCCAATGAGGATTCTTATTCCAAGTCCTCCCTTTATCAGTCAGGTGCCAGTCAAATACAATTCACTCACAAAAGTACAGATAGACCCCTTCCAATCCAAGATGGCCTGGAAAACGTGCTCAGAACAAACAAACCACTACAAACAGTTCTAGAAGTAGCAGTCCTGGATCTGGACTATGATACAGCTACTAGCTACCCAAGTTTCAGTGGGAAACACTAGAGAATATTTAACACAGCAGAAAAATAGCAGTGAGACACTGAAAAAAAATATTTAAAACAGCAGAAAATCAGCCAGGAGGCTCTAAAGAATGATTTAAACAGTTAACATAGTTAATTAAGTACTGCTTGGTGGGAAAATCAGAGCAGGCAGAACAGATAGCTTTAAAACAGTGAATAAATACCAGTAAATACTTAACAAACAGTGGAAACAACAAAAAAGCTTTCTAAACATTGTAAACAGCAATGAAATGTGATTTTACAGGCACAGAGTAGCAGGCAATTGCAGTATAACAGTGTAGTTTAGTATACAGTAAAGAAATACAGTATAAAAGTAAGTGGCAGGCAATAAAAAAGTGCAGTAAATAGTATAAATAAGCAAAAAATAAATAAATAAATAAATAAATAAATAAATAAAACAGGCAACTTATGTTTTTTGGAAGCTCAGAAGCCTCTAGTTGTCTGGTATCTCAGCTCATAGTTGTGGTTGGTAGCTCACCTCAGAACAAACAAGCAGAAACCTGTTCAGATGCAGGGCTTAAATATCAGAAGCTAAAACCTGAAAACTCTTAACAAAATTCAAAAATAACTAATGAGGATGCTTATTCCAAGCCCTAAACCAACCCCTCTTTACCAATCTGGTGCCAATCAAACACAATTCTCTCACAGAAGTGTAGATAGGCCCCTTCCAGTCCAAGATGACCTGGAGAATGTGCTCAGAACTAACTTCTACAAACAGTTCTAGAAGCAGTAGGAATGGATCTGAACTATGATACAGCTACTAGTTACCCTAGTTTCAGCGGGAAACACTAAAGAATATTTAACACAGTAGAAAAATAGTGAGACACTGAAAAAATGTTTAAAACAGCAGAAAATCAGCCAGGAGGCTCTTAAGAATGATTTAGAGAGGAAACAGATCAGTTAATTAAGTACTCCTTGGTGTGAAAACCAGAACAGGTGGGACAGATAGCTTTAAAACAGTGAAAAAATACCAGTTAATACTTAAACAGTGGAAACAACAAAAAAGCTTTCTAAACAGTGTAAACAGCAATACAATCTGATTTTACATGCACAGCGTAGCAGGCAATTGCAGTATAACAGTGTAGTTTAGTACATAGTAAATAAATACAGTATAAAAGTAGGCAGCAGGCAATAAAAAGTGGACTAAATTGTATAAATAAACAAAAAAAAAAACAGGCAACTTTTTTTTGGAAGCTGAGAAGCTTCTAATTGTCTGTTATCTCAGCTCAGAGTTGTGGCTGGTAGCCCACCTCAATTCAGCTCCCTACCTCTTTACTATCATACACCACTATATAGGCATCCAAGGAACTCTGGGACAAAACTGGGTTGGGATGCATGGGTAATCATTTAAATATCCTTGTGGCCATTAGCTTAGTATATGAACCAAATTCATATCATAAAACATTATGGGAAACTTCAGTGAAAAAGGTCATGTCAGGATAACTGCTCCTCACCATACCATATCAAGGTAGAAAATATTATATAATATTATATACAGAGACGCAGAACATAAATACTGTATAGATTATTAATATATGATAACAAACCCAGGTTTTTATGTTCAATTTGTACATAATGCAAACAATATGTTGCTTCACCACCAGGTGGCGATCATATATGATGGATAGTAGGGCCCACTGAGCAGTGTATTTCAGCAGTTTGCACTGTGACAAGCTTGACTAACATGGGTAAAAAGACCGGCTGATAAACTGCATTTAAGAGAATGAGCAAAATGATGCTACCATTGATAATGTTGATTTAAAATTCAGCCTAATCTTAAAGACTTTTTTTTCCAGCCAGTCACTGCTTCATTTTTTTTTTTTTTTTTGGTTTATCTAATTCAGGGCTGGCCTTACTCACAGTCAGAATCTTTTTATCTAGGGCTCCAGTTTATCTAAGGCTGGGTATGATCAAATTACATAGTGCTACTGGTTATGCCTTTAAGTCATTGATAAGAAAGTGACAATGTAACTGTAATGTCCATCACAGTATATTTGCACATTTCTTTATGAAATCTTAAGCTATTCTTTTTATCCTTTTGTCCCCAAAAGTGGACCAGTACTGGAAAACGGAAATAGCTAGTTGGTGGTTTTGTGTTATCTACTTCATTTTAATTTAAGTCTCACATTGTGCTATGAAATAGTTTACAACTGATTGCTATAAACCAAAGCAGAGATGAAAGTAAGCTGCTAACATTTTAAAGTGGACCTTCTTTTAACTAGTTTAGTAGATTGTCCCTCACAGTAAGACACTTTCCGGTTCGATTCTCAGCTAGGGAGTCTTCTGCGTGGAGACATGCGTGAATAGGCGTACCTTCGTTGAAGGTTGTGCATCAGGGCTGGTAACTCGGTACATAAAAATTAACTACCAATCATTAGCGGACCGGAGTTCCTCTGTGGCGACCCCTAACCGGGAAAAGCCGAAAGACACAACAAGTAGATTGTCACAGAAGGACAGCACTATGTGCTATTAGACCTAGTCTCTGTAGAATCTTGTGTTTGATTCTCACAGCCTTCATTTACAAACTGTTGAACTTTGAGCAAACTGACAGACACTGCTTATGGATCACTGCAGAAAAGGGACTGTATGGCTAGCGTAACTTCCAGTTTAACAAATACTTATTTTTCTTTTTTTCTATAGGGAAAATTAAATCATGCATGGTGAATTTAAACTAAAATTCAACATTAAATGCCATAGAAGTTCATTTAGTACCATCTATTATTTTAGTCAGACAATGAAAAGTGGAAAGTATATTTTGTGTGTTTCTCCTTAGTATGATTGCTGTGCTGAATGTTGTACTTTACTGTGATGTCTACAGGTAAAACTGCCCTGGTATAACCACTTAGCTGTTCAACTGTGCAAAAGTATTGCAAGCAGGAAGCACTCTCTGACCATATTTCATGGGCACCTTGTTACCCATTTCTTCTATGGGTTTGTTTTGAAGCATTCCAGATGTTGCAAAAATAAAATGGAGACAGAACACGAGAGACAACAGAAACCAGTAAGTAAATGGTGTGATAAGAAATATGCACTTCAAAATGTATATGTAGCGTTGGTGCACACAGCTGGTATTTTTCTAACAGCAAAAAAAGCAGTTATAGAAAGAGGGTGAGTAATAGATTTAGACATGGTCTGAGACAGGGACTAACAAACCATTCATAAAAGAAAAATGCTTTACTTTTAATGGTTTTAGCAGCACCAAGAAATAAACTGTGCAGTAATGTTGTCCTTGCAATCATATATGTTTTAATATGTGTACTTGACAATATATTGGTTATAGCAGGCGAAATGAGGAAAAATAGATGCACAAAATATGGAGAACAGAAAGGAAAGGCTTTACGTGTGAGTAGGTAGAAAGGAGAACAGAAGGTATAGGCAAGGGGAGTGAGAGAAGGGAGAATGCACTTTGGGTCTTAGGGGACAGTGGGTTATGATGCTTGGAAAATATGCATGTAAGAAAACAGCTGAGGAAACCGGCAGCAGGATGAGGGGAATACCTAAACAGGAATGGGAAGGGAAATCTCAACTGTTGATTCCAAGTACTTAAACTCATCCGCCTTCGCCACCTCTACTCCCTGCATCATCACCATTCCTCTATCCTCCCTCTCATTCACACACATATATTTTGTCTTAGTCCTGCTAACCTTCATTCCTCTCCTCTCTAGAGCATATCTCCACCTCTCCATGGTCTCCTCAACCTGGTCCCTACTCTCACTACAGATCACAACATCATCTGCAAACATCAAATTCCACAGGGCTTCCTGTCTGATCTAGTCTGTCAACCTGTTCATCACCACTGCAAATAAGAAAGGGCTCATATCTGATCCTTGATGTAATCCCACCTCCACCTTAAACTTATCCATCACTCCCACTGCAGACCTCACCACTGTCACACTACCCTCGTACATATCCTGTACCACTCTTACATACTTCTCTGCCACTTCCAACTTCCTCAAAAATTACCACAACTCCTCTCTAGGCACCCTGTCATATGCTTTCTCTAAGTCCACAAAGACACAATGCAACTCCTTCTGACCTTTTCTGTACTTCTCCAGCAACACTCTCAGAGCAAACAATGCATCTGTAGTGCTCTTTCCTGGCATGAAACCATACTGCTGATCACTAAACATCACCTCCCTTCTTAACCTAACTTTCACTATTTTTTCCCATAACTTCATGCTGTGACTGATCAATTTAATCCCTCTGTAGTTACTACAGCTATGCACATCACACATTCTTAAAAATTGGTAACAAAACACTTTTTCTCCATTCCTCAGGCATCCTCTCATTTTCCAAGATTTCATTAAAGAATCTAGTTAAAAACTCCACTGCCATTTCACCTAAACACCTCCATGCTTCTACAAGTAAGTCATCTGGACCAACAGCCTTTCCATTCTTCATCCTCTTCATAGCTGTCATTATAATTGCTCAACAGCTACCATAAAATAATTTTGTGAGAACAGTTATTGAGAAAAACTGAGTGAACAGTGAAACAAAAAATCAAACAGCATACCATGATCTTAATTTTATGCAAATCCACTCAGGTGGGAGATTTGCCCCTCACACTCCACAATATGAGGGGATTCACCCCCCACACTCCCCCATCTATATATACCAACTCTGAGATTGCACTTCAGTGGGGAAAAGGCCTTTGAAATACTGCGGTGTGTGAGATGGGGAACTGTTGGCCAACTAGTTACTTTCCCCATCTCACACGTTCACTGAAATGAACGTTTGATGAATGAACATTCAGTGAAAAGGGTTTAGTGTTTAGCCATTCAATGAAAGTTTCATTTGACGGGTAAACATAGACCCGATCACTGCCTTGCTGAATAATAGTCTGCTTTTTGTTATGTACTTGGCCTGTAATGAGATAAAAAAGTACCAAAATGTTTTAATATAGTTAATATAAACACAATAGCCCATTGTCACTTCTGGTTGGCATCTGCCAATTTTGGTGCAGTTATGCATTCATAACTGAATCAGCTGGAATGTTTGTGAAACAGCATAAAACAAAAAGAATGATTGAAGGACGCAGTGGATCACAAAGCAAAAACCTAACTTCCGAAATAAATAAATAAAATACCACTACGTTTTGTGGGTGGCGAGACATTATATTACTGGAAAGCTTAGTAGTTCTTCACCTCTTTGCATTTTGTTGACAAATCTGATAGCAGAATGTGAGATGAACACATCATGTTTGGATAGTATTTCGCCTAGGGGGTACTGTACTGCCATTTCAAATTAATTATTACAAAAACAGGTGGTAATTAGTGCAAGAGAATTACAATTTGTTTTCCCATTTGTCTGAGATATTTAAGACACTGCAATTGTTTGTTGAGTCCTATAAAAAAATTGCTATACTAGAGGAACTAATAAAATGGAGCTCTTCTTTGCAGCATGGTATATTCAGAGCCAGGAATTTTGCAATATCACTACAAAAGGTCCGGGTTTGGACCCAGGTATGTGCAAACATGTACACACACACACACACACACACACACACACACACACACACACCTATCTACGTGTATATATATATATATATATATATATATATATATATATATATATATATATATATATCTATACCTATATGTTTGTATATACAGGCATTTGAGTGAACGGCTGATGTCCGAACGCAAACATGTCGAAAGCAGAATCCGAAGATCGCAAAATGTAGAATCTGCAGATGCCCTCTTGATCCATGGTAGCGCATGTTGTGGCAGTTGTGTGATTGGGAATTTTGAATTCGATGTTTTATTTATTTATTTATTTACATTTGTAGCATTGCGTGTAACATTAAGAGCGTTCGCGCCTACGAGTTTCGACATTATGGTTCGGAATTATGACGGATCGACATTTGGTCGCGTGACCAAATCATGTATTCTTATATTTATATATATATATATATATATATACACATATGTATATACACACACACATTATATATATAATATACATATATATAATATATATATATATATATATATATATATATATATATATATATATATATATATATATGTGTGTGTGTGTGTGTGTGTGTGTGTGTGTGTGTATGTGTGCATTATATGTGATTTTGGAATGCCGTGATATCTGAGGAGGCAAGAGGTAGAATGAATACAGACTGTTTGGTTTAGTTTTATTGTTCTTTTTTATCATATTAAAAGAAATATGAGGGTTATATAAATAATATTTAAAAAGTAGTGCTGAGCCTGAAGGTGAGTCTATATAAAAACTGATGACATATGCAAATACATGGAATTAAACTGTGATACAGCAGTGAAGCAGTAGAATAAGATGGTCTAGTTACCAGGACACTTTCGTTGCAGAATGTCCCAAGTAGGGGAATATCATGACAGATGGAATTCCTTGATGGGTCAAGTGAATTCACTATTGGAAGACATGGCCAAGACTGAAGACCCAGGCGAGGGAACAAGCAGACAGCCCAGAGTGAGGAGTGGTCATAAAGAACCAAGGTCTTTGCAAGGCTGTAGGAGAAGCAGAGCAAATCAAAGTAGGCAAGCATGTTGTAGTGAAGGTGCTGGAAACTGGGTAGTGGAAGAGACTTTGTAAGTGCGGTAGCAGCTAATCTGGCAGAGTAGCAAACAGGAGAGATTAGCTAACCACATCAGCAGAGTAAGGACTGGATAGTGTATGTGAAGGGTGTACTAACAGTCTTGCCTGGAGAGGGATGGAATGCATTATTGACTATACTATCTCAGTGCACTTGAGGGCCATATTAGGTGAAGGGGATGACCCGTTTCAAGGTCTCCCAGGTATCAATAGAGAACGCATTCATTTAACAGCTCATATCCCAGTATCAGTAAAAGAAAACATTTAGCAAGGTGAGTACATTGATGAGTTTTATTTGATCAGCACGAAAGAAGTTCAGAAAAGTTTGTACTCAGATGCCCAGGGAAAAAGGATTTATTGGCTGCAGTAGTGGATCTTAGAAAGAGTAGACTTCCTAAAAGAAGACAAAAGAAATGAGATAACTGGATCATGGGGTTCATGTACTTCATGGTAGTGACACTAGAGAAAGAATCAAAACTACAGCTACTTATAATAACTTACTTTATGATCATAAAGGAGTTGCAGAAGAGGCATGTCCTGCTACTGGTATGACCAGAAATTTCACAAGACAAGAAGCAGAGGTGGAACATGGAGAGGCCACAGCCCCTACAACAAGAAGGGAGGCAAGATGTCAGGTGTTGCTGGGCATTTAATGCAGGCAAATGCCAGTGGACTGCTTGTCGCATCACTTACCAATGTCTGCTTTATGGTAGGTTCCATCAAAGCCTATATTGTAGGGCATGGCAAGAAAATGTCTCTTTGGATACGAGTCAGGTAGGGCTCAGAACCCCTTCATGTAATGAACTTAGGGAGCTAGGTAGGGGCATAATAAGAGGAGTAGTCAGTTTGGGGAAGTCAGGCCAAACCAACATTCTCAAAAGGGGCCACTCCCCTATTAAAGCTGAACTGGTTTGGTGCCTGATGGCTAGCTACCCAAACAAAGAAGTGGCTGGTTATCTTATTGAGGGTTTTAACTGCAGCTTTAGGATTAAGCCCAAGGTAACTTCTAGCAAAAGCACATGTAAGAACCTGGCTTCAGTAAGGGGAAGGAAAAGATTGTTAAAACACTGCACAAATTGGTACTTCTAGGTCCATTTGTGGACCTGTACAGGAGCCCCCCTGTCTGATCACTTCAAAGTCTGAGCACTGGGCCTTGTGCCCAAAAAGAAGATGGGTGAATTTGGAATGATATGTCACCAATCCCATCCGGATGATTCCATCCACAGACAAGAGAGAAGTAAGGGCACTGTACTCTTCAAATGATGATGCAACTGGCATACCGACAGGCAGTGGGTTTACCTGGATGGTCAGGATGGACACCGAGTCAGCCTTCTAGCTGTTAGCAGTGCACCTGGTTGACTGGCATTTACTAGGAAAGAAGGTCAGAAATAAGTATAACTTTGACAAGACAATGTCGATGGGGCATGCAGTAGCTTGCACATTACATTGGATTTGGCTGATCAGAGAAACAGTGTTTGCCTGTTTGTTACCTGGATGATTTGCTAATTTTGGGCCAGGGTAGATAAAGCATTGAGGCAGCCATGGCAAGACTGAAAAAGTTGTGTGAAGTCCTCAGTGTGCCATTAGTATTAGACAAGGAAGGACCACCTAGGGCTATTACATTCCAGGGTTTGCAGATTGATACACATCATGCATGGCGTGCCTACCAGAAGACAAGGTACACCATCTAAACGAGTAGATAAAAGGAGGTCCATGGGTAAAGGAAGGCAAGGGCATGGGAGGGCATGGAGTTTTTGGGACACATCACATTTGCTTGCAAGGAGATCACACTGGACCCACATTGTGCCTGCCATTATCTAAGTTGCTGCAGAGAGGAAGACAGAAACAACACTGGATGAGGCTCACAGAAGAGCTGAGAGCAGATAATCAGGCTTGCTGGGAATTAATTTTTTGTCGGGGGGGGTAATGGCATCAATGGCACTGTATACTGGCAAGGTGAGGAGGCCATCAGTAGGGAGCTGAGGTTGTACAGGGATGCTGCAGAATGAATTAGCAAGGGCAGAGTTTTTTTGCAGGGAGATGGTTCTCCATGCCTTGGATAAAGGCCTGGAGTACAGAAGTGAGGATGGACATAATGTTCCTAAAAATAATGTCCATCTGAACAAAGATATTGGCTTGGGAGAAGGAACTTAAGAACTGCAGGATGAGGTTCCACACAGACAGCCAGTAGGTGGTCGTGGTCTGACTGGGAGATATTCAAAGACAGAGAGTGTCCACAGGGCTATTAGGAGAATGGTCTTGTATGCAATACATATTACCATGTCTTTTGTTGTGCAGTATTTAGCAGGTATGGGTAATTTCTTGCCAACAGTTTCACAGGATCAGAGCCCTGGTTCCAGAGGTGGCAAGTATAGGAGAATGCATTCAAGGCATGATGTGAATCACTGGGAAACAACTATAAGGAAGCAGGAGAAGCAGTCTTGGGTGCCCAGCATCAGGGCATCGTGCCCCAGAGCAATACGTTGATTATGGTCTTCAGATGAAGTCTACCAAGACATGTGCATGTATGGATGCTGGGATGTGGTGGTGGCAGTATGATGGCACTTGGTAGCCATCAACAGCACTGCAAAAGGAACTGCTCTCCCTGACCAACAAAAGATTGGGCAGGATGATAAAAAGCTGGTGACGGATAGAGGGGGAAAAGGACAGATATGAGAATAACTCTGGCAAAAAGCTACTGCTTATTTTCCTGAGATGGTTAAGGACAACTGAATAGTTACTGCAATTTGGCAGCATGGGCAAGCCTTTTTCTTACACTGTATTATGGAGCATTTAGGATTGGTGAGCTACTCCAATGGAAAGCTGCAGTCACAAGGAATAAGGGCTTAAAATGGAAAGACATAATGGAAGTCAAAACTGCACTCCTCAAAGACCAATCAGGAGGCATGCGGGCAACAGGTCTTCCTCAAAGCCACCAGGGTTCAGGGGCTTTGCACAGTACTATGGCTAGGTACTCTGTGCCAGCTAGATGCCAGTGCAAATCTGGATGGGCTTGTGTTTATGATGGAGAATGGTAAGCCTGTTTCTGGAAAATAAGCAGATGCGATGATAAAACAAGTGGCAACTTGCCAAAGAGATGGATGCTGAATGTTTTTCATGGCACTCCTTCAGAATAGGCAGAGCTGTGGACTTAGGTGTAGGCCTCAGTGGAAACCATCAAAAAGGCTAGAAGGTATAAGTCCAGTGATTTTTTTTGTTTTGCCTTCAATAAAAAAAATACATTTAACATTATGATGCAAAAGAAGTTTGCATGACAAGTTTTTTTCACTTAATTAAAAAATGAAAAATTATAATAAAAAAAAAAAAAACACAAAAAAATAATAAAATAAGAAGAAGAAAGGGGAGAGGAGAGGAACTGTTGGAGTTAATATGCGTGTTTCTAATGTATGTTTTTCTGTCAGAAGTCTACATCACATCTTTGTCATTGAGAACTCCCACATGTATTAGGCAGAGAAAAGAGCAGCGATATATTACTGTGGGGATGAGACAGGCTTAAACAGAGCCTCGTGGAAACGTAATTGGAATGGACTGAGGGGAATGCCCTGGGAGCATCTCCTGGCAATGGTGTGAAATGATTTATGTGTGGTTATCAAGGGGTCTATATCAGTTCACCAAACTGGCTGAAGTTTGAACATCATATGTTTGAACTTCTAACCACGAAGTACAAAAACATCGAAGTCTTAGAACAGCGATTTTCTTCCCGCTGATCCAGGAAACACACACACAACACAAGCACACCAAAAAAAACAGCAATCCACACACAAACACTTAAAATCCTACATCTAACCCTATACTAAACTGTACATACACTACTATCTATCCACTTACCTTAACCCAAACCCTAACCCTAAGGTCCGTCACTATCGCACACTCACCTCACCTGTGCCCTAACCCTAACTCACCTATCCCACCCTAACCCTAAAGTCTGTCACTATCGCACACCCACCTCACCTGCACCCTAACCCTAACTCACCTAACCTGTGCCCTAACCCTAATGTCCACACAATCGCACACTTACCTGAACCCGACCCGTAACTTCCCACCACAGTCCTGATAATCGCAAAGCCACAGAAACGGCCCACTGAATTCTTTCCCTGGGGAAAGAATTTGGTGTTTCACGGCTTCACAATAATCAGTGTTCGAACTTTACAGTTCAAACATCTGGTGTTCGATCATCAGCCGTTTCAACGGACTGATATAGACCCATTATCAAGCATAGGGTGATAAACATGACACTACAGGACCTAAACATATCTCTCTATATATATATATATAGGTTCATAGGTTCATAGTCTGATACTAGGCTATCTGCCCTAGGACATTTATAAGCCTAGCCAGAGTGTGTTTGGCTTTCGTCTCCCTTTTAGATTAGTTAACTGTGCCTCTGTATAGTAGGTCACAGAAGATAGCCCTTTTAAGGTTAGTTTAATGTGCCTCTGTCTAGCACAGACATAGAAGAGATCCCAGGGGTAAACTTACGATCTCCCATCCACTCGTCAAGATTTCTCTTGAAGAAGGTCAGTGAGGGGCTCTGCCTAACATGAATTGGGATTCTGTTCCAGAGTGAGGGGAGCCTCTGGGATGTGAATCTGTCACTCCAGCATGTCCTATTTATTGCTGTGCTGAGGTTTAAGTCCCTGGAGCATGTAGCTCTGAGGGATTTGGATTTCCTGAGGTGGAGCATGTCCATTAATTCTGGGTTAGACATGGCTTTGTACGTCAGGCATAGATCGTCTCTGAGTAGGCAGTAAGCAACTGAGTAGAGCTGGAGTTTCTTTAGTCGAACTGCATAGGGCATCTGTTTGAGGCCCTTGATCCTCTTGGTGAGATACTTTTGGGGTCTCTCCAGTTGCTGCAGGTGTCAGGTAAGGTACATCCAAAATGGGGCATTGTATTCAATTATGGGCCTGATGAGTGATGAGTAGAGGGGCACAATGACCTCTCTTGATCTAGATGTGAACCCTTTCGTGATAAGGTGGGCTATATAGAAGGTCTTTCTAACCACTTTGGCAACGTGATTGTCAAAGGCGAGATTACTATCTACTTGGGTCCCCAAATCTCTAATTACTTCTTCCGTACTTAATGGATTACCACCTGTGTGGTAATTTGTGGGCACTTTGTTTTTCCCAAAGGGGATGACCATGCACTTTTTGGCATTTAGCTTGAGGCTGTGGCTCTGGCACTAGGTATCCATCTCTGTGAGACCCTGTTGGAGGATGCTTGTGTCAGCCGGAGAGTCAATTATGGCTCCCAGTTTGCAGTCATCTGCGAACTTGGTCAGCCATAGTCCTCCCATGTTAGCCTGTACCTCAGAGAAGTATATACTGAACAAGAGAGGTCTCAAGACTGAGCCTTGTGGGATGCCACTTGTAACTGGTTTAGAGTCTGACATGGCACCTGCAATTCTGACCATGTGGGTTCTATCCCTGAGCCAGTTTGCAACCCATCTTGTGACATAGGGGTTGATATTTAAGCTGGTGAGCTTATTTATGATGCCCGAGTGGGGTATTGTATTGTGTTGAAGGCTTTTGCGAGGTCCAGGTAGGCTGTGTGGACTACCTTCCCCTTATCTATGGCCTTGGTAACTGTTTCAAAGAAGTCAACTAGGTTTAAGAGGCAAGATCTGCCCTTAACAAAGCTGAATTGGGTAGGATCCAGTGTCTGGAGGTTCCCAATGTCTTTGTTTATGAGTTCCATGATGATACGCTCCATAGCTTTGTAGACCAGACTAGTCAGGCTTATAGGGCGATAGTTTCCGGGGTCCACTGTGGCACCACCTTTGTGGAGCGGGACCACTGTTGCTGTACGCCATTCTTTGGGTACATATCCTGTAGTAAGGCTGAGACTGAACAGTGACTTTATGTGAGGGTTCAGTTCTTCTTGGAGCTCGTGTAAGACACAGCCCGGGACACCGTCCGGTCCCATTGATGCTGTGTTTTTTGCTTTGGAGAGGGCAGCTTTCACCTGTGCATCTGTGATGTCAGGGAGGCTACATTCTGTTGGGATAAACATTTGCTCTTTTCGGTGGGGGGGGTGGGGGAGAAGTTTGCACTGAACCTGTCAGCCAGGATGTTGGCAATGTCTGTGGGTTCAATGTATTTTTTGTCATTTTGCACGATCTCAGAGCATATCTGGGAGTTTCCACCCAGATTCCTGACATAACTAAAGAAGACCTTGTGATTATCTTTAGCGTCTTGGGCAATTTTTCTTTCGAAGCTGGCCTTAGATGATTTTATGAGGGATCGTAGTTTCTTGCTAGCACTGATCAAAGATGCCTTCCCTTTTTGGGATTTTGCTCTATCATGTAGTAGCTTCCTCCTTCTGTTGTATAGCTTATTTATGGCCGGGGTCCACCAGACAGGTCTCCTGCCTTTGGAATAGTGAGTCTTGGTTTTATTTGGGATAGCACAATCCATGCATTCCTGTAGGTGGCCATAGAATGCTTTGTAAAGGATTCTGTGGTTTAGGCAGTATTTTCCACTGGCCCGGGGGCTTTGAAGAATTCCACCTTGGTTTTGAGAAGTGTGAAGTTTGCTTTTGAGACATTTTTCACCGTGGCTTCCTTGGCTGGGGGTGGGGACGGGATATGGATGTCCAGTGAGATTAATTTATGGTCTGATCTGACCAATGAGGGGTTTACCTCTGGTGTGGAACATAGAGTCTCCATGTTGGTGATGACCAGGTCCAATATTTTCTCCCCTCTTGCGGGAGTGGTGACCAGTTGTTCCATAGAGTTTGAGTTTATAAATTCTAGGAACCATTGGGCAAGGGTGTTGAGGCTTGAGTAGTTTTCCCAATCAATGTTTGGGTAGTTAAAGTCACCAAATATTATGGTGTTTGGAGAGACCTTCATATTCTCTAGTGTTCTCAGGAAAGCTGAGTGGGGTTCCTGAGTTTGGGAGGGTGATCTGTAGCAGGCTACAAACTGAAAGGAAGTTTTGCCCACTGTTAGTTGCACATGGATGGTCTCCGATGCTTCGTGCAGTGCCACTAACCTGGAGGTGTGGGTATCTTTGATGAATATGGATACTCCCCCTCCTTTTGTGATTCGGTCCGAATTTTGGGGCCGAAAAGCATGGTATGTTATAACCTGGTAGTGCTGGGGTGCTCTCGGGAGCCTTGAACCAGGTTTCTGTTACTGCACAGATATCGATATTCTTCATACTAAGGAGAGCCTCGAGTGCGTGCATCTTGAGGTTTAGACTTCTGGCGTTGAGCAGCATTACCCTTAGTTTTTTTCTCTTTGTGTTGTCTATGGAGGTGGGTTGGTCTTTTGAGCCTTGCCTAAAAAAGGCACTATGGGGGTGGCAAGAGCCTTAGCCAGTATTCGAAAGCCCAGGGGTGACAGGTGCAAGCCATCCCTAGCGAAGCAACGTGGCTTGTCGAGCATGTCATCCCAGGCTGACAGACACTGGATCCCCTTTGAATGGCATCAATACTTTTGCCAATTGTTAAAATTGATCATTTTGTCTTTATATTGTGGCATCATTCTTGGTGAGGGCAAGATGCTACTCAAGGTCAGGGTCATACCGGCCTGGGCTACATGATCAGAGAGCTCCTCTATGTCTCTTTTCATATAGTCCAGGGAGGTACGTCTCAGGTCATTCACACCAGCATGGATGATAACGGAATCATATTTGTACTTACTTTGGAGTGACCTGAGTGCTTGTGTTATGTGGCGGATCCTGGCACCTGACAGGCAGCTTACAGTGACCTTCTCCTTGTTCAGTCTGGTGAGTGGGACGTCAGTGTGTCTGACAATAGAGTTGCCTATTACACGTGTATTAGGTGTGTTGTTTAGCCTTAAGGGCTGTGACTGTGTGGCATTTAACTTGGTTAAATAGCATTTATGTTAACGTGCATAATGTAGGTACAAACTGATTGACATTACACACTTCAACACACAACTATGCATATGCCAAGCATTAATCTTGATGCATGCAAAAATTTAAAGAAGAAAAACATTAAGAAAACAATGTTTTTTTTTTCAGGAGTGCAAGCCACCCTGCACTCACCATGTGGACCCCCTGCTAATTATATATTCCAACTCCAAGATCTCATAGTCCCTGGGACAAGGGGTTATTCACCTACCTGGGGATTGTCTGTCTCACACATCTGTAGACTAAACACATGTTGACCACAGTACAGATCGAAAAATGCTGGGATACCATATCTGTCTCTCTCTCGCTCTATATATATATATATATATATATATATATATATATATATATATATATGTGTGTGTGTGTGTGTGTGTGTGTGTGTGTGTGTGTGTCTGAATGTATGTATATCATTATGACAGATCACCAAAGTGTACAAGCATTGAAAAACAAAGTACAAAGTAAAAAAAACTCTGAAACAATAAAGAACAAAAAAGGAAGCACATAACTTTCCTTTTTTGGAATAGTTAACTCTAGCTCTAATCATCATTTCAGACCAAATTAGGGTTTTGGGAGTGACAGAGTTAGGGTTAGCACCCATGAGAGACTTGGTCATGGTGGCTAATCCCTGACTCATTTTACTTACGTGTGCTAACCCTGTCCTTAATTATAACTCTAAACATGAATTTACATAAACCTTTCCATAACAGTAGCCCTAAAGAAAATGCTCCGACACACACAAACACACACTCCATCAAAAATGAACAGTACATCTATCCCCTAACTTAACCCTTACTCTAACCCTAACCTGCAAGCACTCACATTTACACTAAGCAACATTCATAAACATTCTCAAATAAACTGCCATTCAATCAATTCACTCAAACACTACCAAACATTCATGCATGCACCAAAAAATCTATACCATTATCTAATTATTTGTTGCACATTTGTAAATCAAACGGGACGAGAGCTACCTGTTCCAGGGACCTAAATATGGCCTGGAACTTGAGTAGGATATGCTGGAGGGGCAAATTTGTCTCCCAGCAACTGCTGCATCTTTGGAATAGGCTGCCAATTCATGTGAAGCAGAGCACCTCTATGACCCTGTTCAAAAGGAACCTGGACGAGTAGATGGGGAACCATAAATTCTTATCGGGGATAGTGCCCACAACCTTCCTGGACATGGGCAGTCATTACTAAATACAATCCTGGGTATTGACTACAGTATCTATGGTATTACATTAGTATGAAACGGCTAGGCTTGAAATGACCTCCTGGTCGATAGCCTAGTAACCTGCTGTGATCCTATGATCCTATGAACATTACTCTAGCCATAAGCTGCAAAGACTTACAAACACAACACTAAACCTATATATTTACTAAACCCTTACTGTAACCCAAATCAACAAGCACTCATCTAAGCATGCGTGCGCGCACACACACACACACACACACACACACACACACACACACACACACACACACACACACACACACACACACGCGCGTGCGCACACCACTAAATCTAACCATTTATGTAGCACTAATTCTAAACCAAATCCTAAACTACACATGCTTGTACACACCAAACCCACTTACCTCACATGCAATTCGAAATCTCTTCTTCCGATAAAAGCAGCATTTGAAAAACACATCATTAGATATGATTCCACACATACACACACTTGTATTATCACCAGTAAGTATCAACAAGAAGCTTGACATATTTCAGCAGAGGTGCCTACTCTGAATTCTCAAGATCCAATACCATACCTCTCAACTGTACAGATTTTCACAGAATGTCCAGATTTTTGCCTCATATTTCTGGTGTGTTTCTCCTAAAATCTGTACTTTTCTGGCAAATAGATGAGGAATGAAGTCATTAAATAATGATAAATATTTGAGTTTAAGACTCCACATCCTTCAGAAAATTCATGCTAATGCAAAACCTACTATTTAATCAACTAAGTTTGTAAGAGCAATATTTAAAATCTGTCCCTATTTTTCCCCCCATCATTTAAGGCTTTGTCCAGATTTTATGCTCTAAGAGGTTGAGAGGTATGTCCAATACTACAATGAAGAGGTTCTATGAAAATGTGGCTCATGCAAACTCCACACCATCATTGCTCACAGAAGACTTTGACTGGCCAGGCACGTCCTTCCAATGAAGAAACATCAGATCTTGAAGACGACACTGACAACCTCCAGATGCCAAACGACCAAAAGGATGCCCATGGAACACTAGAAGAACGTTCATACAAGATCTGATGTCACTGAACATCAGTTGAGATGAAGCCAAGACCTCTGCCAAAGACCAGAAATGTTGGAGAACGCTTGTTGCCTGAAATGCTATGTAGAGTGGGAGGATCTAAGTCTATGTAAGTAAGTATATATTTACAGTTGTATACTTTTAGGTTCCATTTACATAATTTAGGACAAAGCCAGTTGAAAGTGTTCAGCTGTGTCCTGATCTATATAACAGTGTAATGTTCAAAAGTGTGGATATCTAAACTTATCATATGTGGAAAACTGTCAGCAGTGCTAGTATGCATATAGGATGACTGCACAGCTTGTTGTTGTGAGATTGTGGCATAATTTCTCCACTGTTTTGCAATCTCAGAGTTAGAAAATGTAATTAGCAGTGTGTGTTTGGGGTGCAGAAGTGCAAAAACACTTAGTTTGGAGTTATTTTGTTTGTTGGTGTATGGGGTGTTTCAGTGTGATTCTGTATTTTGCTGTTACATTGTGTGCTGTGTGTTGGGCAACACATAGTGGTATTTTAGTGTTTGAATGTTTGAGCCCATTAGTTGCAGTCATTGCTGTAGAAGATATAGCAACACAGATTCATTTACACACACACTCACTCACACTCACACACTCATTTAGCCACATTCATGTCATTACAGACGTGCACACACTCACACACTCATTTAGCCACATTCATGTCATTACAGACGTGCACACAGATGTCCACACACAAACAAATGCTCACACACACACACACACACTCACACACTCATTCAGCCACATTCATGTCACTACAGATGTGTATTTTGAGTGCTCCCATAGGAGTGAATAGCTGAATGTTGTTAAAAGAAGACATTCACTTTTTCTTCCTAGTGTGCAATTTTACTAGACCAGTTGATTCTCACACAACCAAGTTAATTGATTGGGAGTACGAACATTTCTGGGGGAAAGCACATAGCCAATTAGCAATAGCAACTCTCTGGACTGCTGAATTAGCAAAGGGTTTCACCAACAATACTAGTCACCTCGCCATGGTCCAAGTGAAGGGAAAAACCAGAGTGATACAGTGGTCTGAGATTTGGAAAGGCTTATTGTGACGTGTAAACTTTCGGAAATAAGGCTTCTGCATTGGACTAAGTCTTTTTGAATCCCAAGGATGATTTACTGCTGCTGCATGAATTAGCAATCTTACAAAGATGCATTTAAATAATTTAATGCAGACTCTATTGTAGTACATTTAAGCATTAATACACTACCACCTCCCCTTAAAAAAATGTTTGCTTTAATACAAGAGTTTCACTCTTAACATACTCAAAATTCAATTTGCCCTTTAATTACCAAAGCATAGAATGTTTTCTTTATTTATTTTGATTAAAAAATACAAATAAGTGAAAATTTTCAAACACAGATTGAACATTAATGTTCAAAAGATAATATTAAAAAAAAGTATTAATGATGAAAATGAATATTAACAGAAATCTTTAAAGAAAGAAAGCTATATATAGTATATTGATTGTGTTCTATAAATCCATGTTATTAATAATAAATATTTATTAATAATTAATTCTGTTATATAAGATTATAATGTAATGATTCCTTTTTCATATTTCTGAATCAAGTGTAAAACAGAAGGCCAGTACATAAAAGTAATAGTTTTTGACAGTTCAATCTTACCGAAACATAAAATGTTATAAAACAGAGAGAAATATTTTGAAAAGGAACAAAATTACAAATACACTTATTATGTATAATTCAAACTGCATGTGCATGTTACAGATGCCAGATGTTTATTTCTAATAGAGGATTGGATAGTCTTTCTTAACTAGAACTTTGCAAACACAGAGGTCTTTATTGTTTCCCTTATTCTTTGTGTATGTGTCTGTGTACACAAACACACACACACACACACACACACACACACACACACACACACACACACACACACACACACACACACACACACACACACACACACACAAAACTGTAGAACTAGATATAACCATACAGCCCACATATTCTTTTTAAATACTATTGCTTTGATAACTGAAACAGAAATACAGCATGACAGGCTAGATTTATTTTTCATTTTGGAATTTGTTTTAAGGTGTTCATTAACAATAATGCACGATAGGAAAAAGGAAAAATATCAGTCTTTAAATTAAACTGAAATGTACAGGTGCACAGTCCTACAAAACTGACATTTTTTTGTGAAATTCTGTTAAATACAATAACTGTGCCCTGAAGAAGTCAGAGTTACATAAAACATTCTTGCAAAAACCAAGAATAATACAATTAAAGCAGTACTGACCTGAAAAAATCGTGCAGAGCAGTCATGTAATGTCCAAGCCTAACAGAAGCGAAATTGAAACTTAAGTAATTTTTCCAACTCATTTCCCAAGCCCGAGTGCACATCTTAATATAGTTATCTTGGTCACTAAACTAGTTTAGCCAGTTTTTACCTGTTTACGTATTCATAAAGTTCTGCTGATGCACAGTGCAGCTTCACATATTTAAATGTGAGCTATTTAGATGGTTTTGTCCCTGTTAGAAAGAACTTATGTGACCATATAATCATTTTAGGTAGAAGCAAAGCTTGTTCATACACATTTTATTTTAATTTTGAGGATGTCAGACCCACTGACACAAACTGTTTTGTAGGTATGGGTGGGACAACAGAGGAATATTATTCACAAGATGCATTTCAGCAGTTAGTTCTCAACTAGAGACATAACAAAGGGCACATCAGACCACGTTGTTCTTTTTTAGTTTGATTTTGATAGGTAGGTTGTCTCAAGGAACACTTATTCTCCTATAAGACCTGTTACAAAAGGGGTGTGAGATCAGTTGAAAGTGCAACAGTAACATGGTAAGGTTCACTTGTTCCAGGGTATGATTTTTATAGGGCTGTCAGGAATTCACTGGTTTAACAACTTGGTCACAATATATATGTGGAGAGTTAATGTTTTCCAGCTTGACACTGTAGTAATACATCTGATCACAAATATTTATATTTTGTAAAATAATCTTAGTTTATAGTGTTAAAACTTTCTGCTGTACATTTTTGATATAGTTTCCTTCTACTTTGTGATTTTTCTGGGCATCTACAGCAATCTGCTTCTAGTCCATGTTGATGGCTGGTCTCAAGATGGGTGTAGTGAGTCAGTGAGAGACCTCAACTTCCTCATGTACATGGTTCTGCTGCAGTCATGAAATTTAAAGGGCACAAAACTATCTGCACCTCCCACGCAGCAGTCTGTTTCATAGAACATTAATGCCATGTGGTAGGAGATCCATCCCAGTGAAGCTGTGGAAGAAGAGCTTGGCCAAGCAACTGCGGCTTTGTCTTTTTAGGCTATGCCATTTTGCAGTGATGTCATAGTGGTATGTGTGTACCATGCACTTAACCCTAGTTAACCTTGGTACATCTGACATAATAGGGGCACTATTGTGGGCACTGCAAGAGGTTAAGCACAGACCCGGATTCTCACAGGTCTCCCTCATTCCTTCCCCAGGGTGAACAGCTTATCCCTGACTGCTTTGCTCCCCTCAGCTTTGTTGACCACGCAGTGTTGCAGAACCACATCTATGGCATCTTTGTCTACATCTACACAAGTTGCCCGATCCTGTTCTACTGACAGTTACTGTTATTTATTTTTTCATTTTTATTAATTTTCTAACCAATTTACTGTAATTGACACAAATGTCTATTTTAGGGGCAGTTCAGATGCAGTGACTTATTCAGAGTAGCAGAGACTGTGGGACTCAAACCCAGGACTGCAGGATGCAGCTTTTTAACAGGTATGTACTAGCCTAACAGATAATTTGTATAAATATCACTTACAACTCAAAAATATTAAAAAATAAATATAAACATGGAAGCAGCCATGACCATTTTTTTACAACAAAATACTTTTTTTTTCAAAAATGACAGCGTTTAACTTAATACGGAATGAGTAGACTACATCAAGAATGGGTTTAACTTAATACGGAATGAGTAGAATACATCAAGAATGGGTTTAACTTAATACGGAATGAGTAGAATACATCAAGAATGGGTTTAACTTAATACGGAATGAGTAGAATACATCAAGAATGGGTTTAACTTAATACGGAATGAGTAGAATACATCAAGAATGGGTTTAACTTAATACGGAATGAGTAGAATACATCAAGAATGGGTTTAACTTAATAATGGAATGAGTAGAATACATCAAGAATGGGTTTAACTTAATACGGAATGAGTAGACTATATCAAGAATGGGTTTAACTTAATACGGAATGAGTAGAATACATCAAGAATGGGTTTAACTTAATACGGAATGAGTAGACTACATCAAGAATGGGTTTAACTTAATACGGAATGAGTAGAATACATCAAGAATGGGTTTAACTTAATACAGAATGAGTAGAATACATCAAGAATGGGTTTAACTTAATACGGAATGAGTAGAATACATCAAGAATGGGTTTAACTTAATACGGAATGAGTAGAATACATCAAGAATGGGTTTAACTTAATACGGAATGAAAAGAATACATCAAGAATGGGTTTAACTTAATACGGAATGAGTAGAATACATCAAGAATGGGTTTAACTTAATACGGAATGAGAAGAATACATCAAGAATGGGTTTAACTTAATACGGAATGAGTAGAATACATCAAGAATGGGTTTAACTTAATACGGAATGAGTAGAATACATCAAGAATGGGTTTAACTTAATACGGAATGAGTAGAATACATCAAGAATGGGTTTAACTTAATACGGAATGAGTAGAATACATCAAGAATGGACAAAAGTATGACTTCCCACCCTAACAAAGTGATTCAGCACCAAATCTAGCTCTATGGGACACCAAAACGGGTACAGGATGTTTGGTCCCCGCCGATTCGCCCCCAACCAGTTTGACCCTGGACAGTTGGACCTGAATAAAAAAAATAATGTAAGTGAAGCTGAAGCACATCAAAGCATAAATAGAAAAGAAAGACTGTTTAAACATTCTTAAAATTGGTTAAGACAGACTTTTTCTTTTCTATTTATGTGCTTCGACTACACTTACTTTACAAAAATGGAACTAATTAGTTGAATTATATAGAAAAAAACAATAACTGCAAAAACAAGAAGGAAATAAGCAGTAGCAATAACATACGGAAGTTTCCAGCACTAACTAGGCCGGAGTTACCGTAGAACGGTAAAATTAGCATTATATAAAAATATGTAAAATTAACAATAAAAATACAATTAAGGCATTAAAAAATAAAGTATCCCTACAAATATAACCACACATTTAAATAATAATTGCATAAATCAGTACTACAACTGTGTCCATAGCTATTCCATATCGGTCTTTGAACAAAAAAAAAAATTGTGAGGTACAAGATCCATAATTACACATACACTGCCAATCATTTTTCTATTAAAATCATATATATATATATATATATATATATATATATATATATATATATATATATATAATGTGTGTGTGTGCAAAATCTTTCTTAAAATATCCAACCCATCATATTGATTTCATTTAATTTTAAACAAATTTATAATACATAATAGAGTGATTAAAATATGAACATAATATAAAATAAAAACATGCGTTTAATTTATTATAAAAAAAATTTATAAAGTATGTTATAAAGTAACACTAGTCATAATATGTTAAAACATAACACCAGTTATTATATGTTAAAAGTTTATGTGTTATATTTATACTAACCAATGTAATAATTAAATTAAATTAAATAAATATATTAAAGTAAAATATATATATATATATATATATATATATATATATATATATATATATATATATATATATATTTACAATGAAAAATTAACAGTGTTATTATTGAATAATTGATTAAATAATAACATAATGATAAAGTACTTACTAGAATATATTTGGGGTCAAACAGTCTGGGGTCAAATAGTCCGGGGTCGAACTGTCCACTAAAAAATTGCATATACAATAAATATAAATTTATACATGAAATTGTGTAGAAATGCATTGGGGTCGAACCATCCGGGGGCGAACAGTCCTGCTTCCACCAAAACTGGTAGATGAGCTTTTGCTGAGGACCTGTTTGTGAAACTTCATCTTCATATGATATGTTTGTTCTACTTTATACCCACTCCCCATATTTCTCAGTTGTCCCTGACTTGGCAGAACATACTAAAGTAGTAATACTTAAAACTTGTCCGTGATTTTGTATCTTTTCCCCTCATTTATTTTTGACAATGTCCAGAATTCTAGAACAAAGATTTTGAGAGCTATGCCACTGCTTGTTATCCATCCACCCTTCTGTGACCTGCCTGGTCCCTATACTCTTCTTCTTCAGGTGAGAGCTGCTCATGAGAAGCTGTAATCTAAGCAGCCATGAAGGTTTCATACTAAACCCTAATATTACTGGCACCCAAAGCAAACCTTCACATTACTACACTTGTCCAACTCCAGCCACATTGTCTGTGTGTGTGTGTGTGTGTGTGTGTGTGTGTGTGTGTGTGTGTGTGTGTGTGTGTGTGTGTGTATATATACATACACACCCTACACAGCCCAGTGCTGTTAGTGAAACACGTGGAACATCCAGCTCCTGTCAGTACTTCAGACAGCCTACCTGCACCCCCCCCCGCCCCCCAAATTGGCATGCCCACACCGACTAGTCACTCCCTCCATCTCTCCTGATCTTCTCCATGGCCCAGGTTACTAGTTATTGCTGGGTCACTTAGATGGTAGTTAAGGCTTTAACCACAGCATCATGGAGCAGACACTATTTTACTTGTTTTTAATTACTTACTTTTTAAGGTAAGTTTGTTGATGTTTTATTACCAGCTACTTATTTCTTTACAGTTCATAGTTTCATAGGTTCATAGGTAGTTACTAGGCATGCAGTCCAGAAAACCGCTGAGGAGCCTAATCCGATTCCCCGACTGCCCGAAACCACTGTCTAGTAAAGTGACTTGCTTAAGATTACACAGCAGGCAAGTGAAGGCAGAGGTAATGAAACCTTGTACCACATGATGCTGCTTGTTAATAGCTCATAGCTTTAATCTTTGTTGCTAGCTGTCAAACTATTGCCAGGCAATTAGATTTGCTGTTTTCCAACAGTTTAGAACTGTTACGTTTCAGTTCAGATTTTGCCATCACAGTGACTAGTTAGTGATAGAGTGTTTCATGTTTGTAGTGCTAAGTCCAAGGAGGCATTGGTGTCACAAACATATAAAAGACAAAGGTTTATTTCTCCAACTGGGACAAAAAAAAATCCAAACAATAAAGAAACAGCATACCCTGACTTCTCAGAATTATATACAATTTTTCCTCAATAACTTTTTTCTCTCTCTCACAAGTAGGTTGTATTTATTAGTCCTTGGCTGCAGGCCACAACCATATTTCAATTCAAAATTTGCAATTAAGTTATTTCATCAGATATAATTCCACATCTTGATCCCTTCAGGTCTTCCTTTTTGCTGCTCCTCAGACAAGGAACTGACATTGATTACAGTCTTTCGGGCTACTTCTTTTTATACACCCTTAACAGGCAATCAGTACCGTATTAACTAACTAGTACAAAGTATTGCCAAACTGTTTGTGAGACTGGTCCCATGTTGCACACATTTTAAAGATGCACTATGTATTTACAGACCCTGTATGTTACAACTACCCCCCTCCAGCACCAAACCACGGAATTTGGGGTCATAATAATGAGCTGCAAGCTCTTGACAATGTATCAGTATTTTGAATGACTAAGCTGGGCTTGTGGGTCACTATGTACTGAAAGGACTAGATGCATAGAGACCACTGGCATAAATTAATATTAACATCACTGCCTACTTAAGTTTTGCGATTGAGCATAATCAGAAATAATCAGGTTGCAGCTGTGTTGGCCAGTGCAATTAGCTGTTGCTTTAACTGCACCAACTTTTGTTCATTTCCTGTCTGTGATTCCACAAGTCTTTGTAGTAATTCCTCACTGGTTGGCTTACAAGGAATTACACCAAAACATAACAGCTATGTAAGCAGTAATGCCCTCCAGGGTGTGTGTTAATGTGTAATTAATGCCCACCCAGGGGTGTTATAAGGCCCAACGCTGAAAGCAGAGGGTCTCTACACTCTTGGAAGGGCATTAATTGCACATTAACACACACCCTGGAGGACACTATTGTGCTTAGAGAATGAGCGGTCTGTAAAATTGTTGTGTTTTACTTACTTTTTTTTTCAAGTACTATATTATTTTTTTTTTATATATTTTTGATGTAAAATAGTTCCTCTGCCTAATGTTTCAAACTTGCTGTAGTATATGTTCATGGTGTTGGAGGAAGCATTTACATCAAAAAAATATAAAGACATGTTGATGTAAGAGGTTGAGAGGCATACCTCTCAACTTCTTAGAACAAGAAATCTGGACAAAGACATAAATAATTGTGGAACAAAGGCAAAATGGTTTTGCATTAGCATGAAGGGAATGAAGTCTGAAATTCAAATGCCTGCCATTATTTTCTGACTTCAGTTCTCAATGGTTTGCCAGTGATTTACCAGAAAACCAAAATTTTATGAGGACCAAACCAAAAATATGAGGCAAACATCTGAATATTCTGGAAAAATCTGTACAGTTGAGAGGTGCTCTTTGCTGCTGCTGCCAGGTATCGCTCTCACTCTTCAATGTCTCTCTCTCTCTCACACACACACACATACATGCACACACGCACACACACACACGCACACACACACGCACACACACGCACACGCACGCACACGCACACACACGCACATGCACACACACGCACACACACACGCACATACACACGCACACACGCACATGCACACACACATGCACATGCACACACACACTCCAGTTTCTTCTGCTTTCATACACACAAACTCATACTCACATAGACACACACACTTTATTTTAAGTTTCTTTTCTTTTTTACTATACACTTACTAAACAGCAAAAGCGGTGCTTAGCAAGTGTAAAATAATGGTTCGATTGTTCTCACTGTTCATTCTCTCTCATATACACATACACAGTCTCTTCTCTTTTCATGCATGCCTTCACTCACATACGCGGACAAAAACATAAACACACTCGTACAGGTACATACACTTTTTTTCTGTTTATTTATTTTTTACATTCACTAAACCACAAAAGGTTGCTTAGTGAGTGTAAAATAATGGCACAATTGATCTCGCTTTCACTCACATGCACACATGCAATTAACATACACGCACTTTTTTAATTTCTTTTTTTTACATTTTACACTTGCTAAACAGCAGAAGTCCTGCTTAGCGAGTGTAAAATAATGGCAGTTGTCAGTTTTTTTCTGTCTGAGCTCCATGGCAGCCGTGAAGCGGTGGACTCGTTTTTCATAGGTCATTACTTATACATTAATACCCTGCTAGAGAACGTTCGTTCTCCAATCAGGCTGCTGATGTACAGTTTGCCCATTCTCTAAAGTGCTGTAAAAGATTAGTAGCCCAATATATGTATTGCATTTGGCTGCAAAAGATCTTGTGGGAATTGGAAACAACTGTCTGTGCACATACCACCAGTATAAGTTCAGGGAGACACTGGCACCACATACATATAAAACCATTTGTTTATTTCTCCAGGTGGAATAAAAAAATCTTAATAGAATGAAAACAGCACACACTGACCTCATAATTATATGCAGCAGTTTTTCTTCAGTACATTTTCAATCTGTCAGAACTTTCCACCCAGCAGGCTTTATTTAAAAGTCTAAAACTGCAGGCCTCAGGTAAACCTTAATTCCAGCTCTGCATTGACGTTACTACACCAGATAAAGCTCCACATCTTACTCCAAATCTGTTCACTTCAGGGCTCTTCCTCAGATGAAGAACTGAACTAGTGATCCCAGTCTTCCAGCTTACTTCACTTTATACAGCTTTAACTGAAAACAGGAACCTTGTTTACAAATTATCTAGTGAATACAATGTGCTGCTAGTTGCGTGTTCCTGAGAATGTTCCCACATTAAACACTGCAACACACTGTTTAAAAATTCACTATACATTTTCTAGTCCTGTCATGCTACAGTGGGGATAGTTTAGTTTCTAGGTTCAATACTTCTCTTTTGAAACTTAAACTATTACGAAAATAATCTATTTTTATATTAAAGTATGAAACTTTAGTCCCTAAGGGACTTAATACAGAATGTAATTGGAGGGTCTTAATTGGGTAAATGTTTAGTAATGATATAATTACTTTAGTTATTTTATTAAATAATTAGGGAAAATTCTTTTGTATATAAATAATGTATGTTATTTGTGTTTTTTGTACTCTGAAAAGGCTTTTTAGCTGAAACGTTGAGAGATTTTTATCTGAATAAAATACTACTGTCTAAAAAACTGCTCGGTGGATTCCTGGTCATGTGTGATGTGTTGTTGCTGCATCTGATATTTGGTTCTACTGTGGTCTCTAAAAGTTTAGATTCTCACTTATTGTACAATATTTGAAAAAAAAAAATAGTTTAAGGTAAAAACAAACTTATTTGCTACTTATTCTTCTTGCTTGCTGAATATACTGATTGCATTGTTATTGCTACATCACTTTAACCTACACTGTGGAGTTTAAGACAATAGACAACAGTATTTGTTGAGTCTAATATTAAAAGGTGGAAACATGTTTTTCTTCACACTGATGCCAGATTGACAACAGCATGATGGCATTATTGCTGAAAGTCACTTTCAACAAGCAGGTGGTGTCACCCTTTCTCCCCTATTGTGCGACAGTAGAGTTGGTATATAAAATTTAGAGTGTACCCTCCACGTCTGGGTGCAGGGGGCATGCCCCTTACAAAAAAATTAAAATATTGTTCACTGAAAATATCTTTCAGCAATTTTTCTGTCGTTTTGTCTGTCAGTCAAAAAGTGTTCTACCAATAATCATGAATACTTAACAGTGTAGACTATGTGATGTTTGCTTGCCTGTTTCTTTAAGATGTGTACATTTGCAAACTGTATATGTAGGGTGTCTCACTTTAGACTATTGGACTACTGTTATTTTTATTTTTGAGTCAGGATTCTCTTAAAGGAGTTTAAGTGTCAAGTGCTTGATAGCTATTGAAGTATGTGTTAATTTAGCTGAGATATGTTAAACCAGGTTAGTGGAAGCACTTGAGGTGGGAAGGCCTAGTTAGGTGCCAAAATATCTAGGTAAAGCGAAGTCATCACAAATAAGATAGGCCTTATTTGCCAGGTACTGAATACAAACTTTGTTTACCATGGAGCTGTGCCAAAGGAAGGGAAGTATAGATTGAGACGACAAAAAGTAAGTGAAAGCACAGAAGGATCTTGTATGATACAAGACAAGAATTTTATAAGTGGCAGAATAGGACAGTGTAAGGAAGGTTGATTGAAGGTGCTGGCCAGACAGGCAGAAGCAAGAGAAGATTAAGAATCGGTTAAAAAATTGTAGAAAGTTAGCAAGATGAAGCAGGAGGAAAGGAGTAAGAGAGGTAGGAGGAGATTTGTAAGGGGGGGTAGATGACATGTTTGGGATGTGGGGCAGACACTACCGCAGGGAGTTTTGTAGTGGATGGGGACTGTGATTTGTAGGAAACCGAGAAAGTTCAAAAACGGATTTGAGAGCTGAGAGGGCAGTTGGCTGGCTAGTCAGTCAAATAGTAATCAAGGTGGACTAGAGATTAGATGAGAGTGGGGGCATTGCAGACATTTTAGGGCAAGGAATGGTAGGAGGTGGCCAGACAGTGAATGGTAGAACAAAGAGGAAGTAGGAAGAATATAGGCACATGATACAGTTGTCAAAAAATTGAAGGAAAACAGGGATGGAGATTGTCATGAGGTAAGGATGGAGGAGAAGGTAAAAGGAATAAGATGTGCTCAGAAGAGAGAATATGAGGAACAAGGTGTTTGGGCAGGAAACAGCATTAGGGGGAGGGCATGAAGGAAGGAATGAAGGGGCAGGGAGAAAAGAAAGGGTAATTAGCCAGAAGGGAAGCAGTCAGTAGAATTATTGTAAACTTGTGATTAGGAGAAGGAGTATACAGTGCAGGGGGACATGGAGCAGTTAGGTACGAGCCAGGAAGTGCAGAGATGGTGCTGGTTAGGGTGGTGTGATCACTAGAGTCAGTAGAGGAGGGGGGAAGGAGGAGGAGTTTATCAAAAGAGCAAAGCATAGTGATGAAGCGGAGCACAAAAGGAGAGGGATGCACTTGTATAGTAGTCCATGTCAAAATTAATTATATGAAGAATGGATCACGGAAGAATTAATGGCATGGACCAAGTAGTTAGTTGCAGCATGCATGGATTTAAGTGCAGTACCATTCCCAGAAGTGTACCTATACAAAGGGTCAGCATTATAAGGAAGGAGGGCATTACACAGTGCAAATTTTGGCTCAGGGAGTGGGGAGGAGACCACAGGTTTGTGAAAGGAGGGAGGTGGCAAGAGCCCAGAAGAATGAAGAACTGTTCTGCAGGGATAAGGTTCATGTCAATCCCCATGGATGTGCATTACTAAAACACAGGCTAGAAAATTGATTTCAGACAACTGTGTCTTTAAACTAAGGTGGACATGGGGACAAGATTGTGAAGGCTTAAGGTACAAGGTAATAAACGAGAATGGCTGCCAGAGGGCAAAAAGTGAGATAAAGGATGATGGCAGATTTCTGTGGAAAGAAAGAGGAAGGAGTAGAGCAGGAGAGCTCAAACAATAGCACCATGGGATATACACAGAAATAAGGATGACAGGGAAGGCATGAACATGCAGGAGATGATTATTTTTTATTTATCTGCATTTGTTTACTGGGATAGTCATCCTGGGCATAAAAGTTCATTTTCAGTGGCGGTCCAGTGAGAAAAGCTCTGTTTATGGCAATAATACAATATAGACAGAAGTATGTATTTTCTACAGTTGGAGCATCAAGGCATTGATGAGAAAGCCCAGCATGGGAAGAAAAAAATGTCAGTCAGGAGGAATAAGGTAAGAAACTGGTAAGAGGAATTTTACAGAGCAGATAAAGGGTGATTGGGAAGCTATGGAGGAGCTGTAGGGTGAATCCCGGAACAGAGAATGCAAAGTACATAATGTAGGACATTAGAAAAAGGATTAGGGGGCAGCAGAAATTCAAGACTACCCCGTGAAAGCAAGAATGAAGGAGATAAGGGAATGAGAGAGCAGAGAAGGGAGCTGAGGTAAAATAAAGTTTGACGGATTTTTATTAATGCCAAACTAAGCAAGGAAATGGTACAACTGAAAGCACCAATGATGGAAAGTGAGGCTGACATGGTGGGATAATGGAAATATTGACTGATAATACTAGAATGTCCCTATTTTGAAGGAACAGACCTATTTTCAGGCCTGATTTAACCTTGCACATGATTTTTTTTTTATTTTTGGAGGAATGTTCCTATTTTCAGGCTCGATTTACCTTTTGATGCAATTTTTTGAATCCCACCCCAAAGACACATGATATTTGAAGCTGTCTAGTACAAAGAAAACTACACTACATCACCAATCTTACATATTTCTTTTCTGAAGTAAAAATAAATAATTGTGTGTGATAGAATTTTGCAATTGAGTTCATTAGTTTTTAACACTGTTTCTTTGATAATGTGCTTATATATCTCCATAATTTTTTTGTCTCTCTCTATTTATTAAATGTGTTTCTAAGTTGTATTCCACATTTCTACTGCATTCCTACTAGAAGTAGGAAGAGTCATGTGCTATTTGTTATACAAATTTGATGCTAATTAGACTCCAGATTTTGGGCTGGATGTATCTTCATTTTAAGAGCCTTTATACCTATTTTCAATTTCTGCAGGTTGAGATGTATGCACTAAAGATGGGAAATTGTGACAAACAGGAAAGCAAGCCTGAAAAGGGATATGATGAGACTGGTGACACATGGTCTAAATGGTGTTAGCTTCACTTCGACCCATGTAAGTGTATGGTGCTACCCTGGAAATGACAGTCCAAGCAGAGAGTGTTCAGCTGGATGAGTCTGTTTAAAGCATCTAGAGCAGAAAAAGGGCCCTGGGGGTTATTAATTCAGAAAATTAAAAAAATCAAGCTCAATGTGAAATTGTCACAACAGCAAGTAAGAGGTCATTCATATATATATATATATATATATATATATATATATATATATATATATATATATATATATGGGTTCACTATAGAATCCTGAAATACTGAAATCCCGAATTTCAGTATTTTGAAATTCTATAGCCGAACGCTCAAAATCCCGAAACCCCATAACCGTGAAACTACACTACAAATACACCACGCACATACACATACACACAATGTCCCAACACAATCAAACATGCAATCCTATACTACAGACAAAATGACGGGCAAGTCCCCCTGCACCCCCCACACCCCCCTTCTTATATATACTAACTCTGAGATCGCACAGTCACACACACAAGGGTAACTCACACCTACACATATCACAGCCCCTTGCACACACACATCACAGCCAAAACACACACTAACATATACTAAAGCCCCTAACTAACATATTCATACATACTTACCTGAACTTACACCCATCCATTCACATACACCGCAACATCCGAAACTCCGAACTTCGGGATTTTGAATTTCGCGCTTCTGGTGTTTCGCGATTTTAAGCTTTCAGCTATAGAATTTCAAAATACCGAAATTCGGGATTTCAGTATTTTGGGATTCTATATTGAATCCATATATATATATATATATATATATATATATATATATATATATATATATATATATATATATATATATATATATATATATATATATATATATATATATATATATATGCACATATATGAAAACACAGACAAAACCATACTTTTTGTAAGTTTTTTATTGAGGCATTGAAGCCAATAAAGCCAAACTCCACCAGCTATAGACATGACGTGTTTCCCTCTGTGGGGGCTCATCAGAACAGCATAAGTGGATAGATTGGCCGTTTTCTCAAAACACTTAGCTTTTAAATAAACCTTATATCCATGATATTAGGGTGAATGCAAAATTTCTCAAATAAGGACCAAAACAATAACTAAAAAAGCCACTTAGAAAAATCACATACCAATGAAGGCAAAGGCAAATCATATGTAAGTGTGTGTGTATTAAAAAAAAATATATATATATCATGTTATACAGTCCATCCAAGAAATACAGAGTTGGGGGATCAGCTGTGATTGAAATCAGTCTCCTTCCATGATGCAAATCAAAAAAGAAAAAGAAGGGCATTATTAGCTAAGTACTGTCTTGTTCATAGGGTCATAGGTATATAGATATATACTAGGCTAACGACGACCAGGGCCTTTACAAACCTGGCTGCGCAACCCAACCCAAATATGTCCCTATGTATCATGGGTGTTTATTAGGAGAGAGTATGTTAGTTAGGAAGTTTCTAAATGTTGTGTGTGTGTGTGTGTGTGTGTGTGTGTGTGTGTGTGTGTGTGTGTGTGTGTGTGTGGGGGGGGGGTAATGCTAGTTTGAGATAGTTACTGTCTGCCTCTGTCTGTCAGAGACATGGGGCCCAGATCTGGGGTGAATTTCTGATTTTCCATCCATTGGTCAAAGTTATACTTAAATAGGGTTAGGGATAGACACTGCTTCACATGGATGGGGAGCCTGTTCCAGTGCATGGGAATCCTCTGAGATACGTATCTGTCCTGCTAACATGTCCTATTTATGTCAGAAGCAAAATTTCAATCCTTGGATCTTGTGGTTCTGATGCTGTTCATTTTGCGGGTGTTCGAAGATGTCTTGTATGCAGGCATAGATAGCTTTGCAGTAACCTATAGGAGTCTTAGTATAAATATAGGGCTTTAAGGAAATCCATATAGGACAATGTGTTTATACCCTGGATTCTCCTGGTAAGGAACCTTCATGGGTATCAAACTGTTACATATATTTTTTATTTTATATTTGTTTACCGAGGAGGTCTGACTGGATAGAGCTGTCTGTTTTCAGTGGATGCCCCGGGAGAAAAGCTCCAGAACAATTGCTAACATACTATACATAAGATATTTACATAAGCATTGTGGTTTAAACATACAGTTATAAAATATAGCAGATAATAAATGATTGCATAAGATATTTACATAAGCATAGTGGTTTAGACATACAAATAAAAGTATAGCAGGTAGTAACATATGATTGTTGTTCATACAGTTATGTTTTGTAGAGATAATTTTGAAGATGTACTGAACATAAGACAAGAAAGGAAAAACTAAAAAAATACTAGCCAGATAATGTTGAAGATGTAATGAAGATAACAGAAGAAAGGGGAAAACTAAAAATACTAGTCAGTTTGTCAAGGGAGGAGAATACAGACAAGTTAATATGAGGTTCATTGACATTTTAAGGGAAAGCTTTTTAACTTAGTCTAGGGGAGAGTTAGGGGGTATAGATGGGACAATGGGGAGTAGACGGCAGTCAGTTGGTAAGTAATGTGTGATAATATATAGTGTATCTGTGAGAGTTTTAAAGAAGAAGTTGGATAGTGGGTAGGGGAAAGGTGTTAGAATATGTCAGCCATCTGCTAGGCAGTTGCATGTCCAGGAGTTGTTTAGGTGGGAAATAAGCTGTCTTTTGAAGATGGTTTTGTTAGGTTGCACCCTGATTTGCAGTGGTAGGGAGTTCCATGTCTTGGCAATGTTGCTAGAATACAGGGAGTCACCAGAACTGTAATGGCTTTTGGAGATACCAATTAGTGCCTTTTTAGTGGATCTAAGTTCTCAGTTATTGGAGTAGCGGATGATCAGGTCTTGTAAGGCTGGAGGTTTTGTCAGGTTGGTACAGTATTTGGTGAGCTAGAAGAAGCTAGTTTAGAGCTAAGGTGTTAGGGAGTTCCAGCCAGGAAACCTGTTTTAGGGCTTGACAGTGATGGGTGTGGTAGGAGGGGATTGTGGCGCATTTTGCTATTTATATATATATATATATATATATATATATATATATATATATATATATATATATATATATATATATATATATATATATATATATATATATATATCTATATATATATATATATATATATATATATATATATATATATATATATATATATGGTTAGGTGCATCCTGAAGGGGGCACTATACTCAATGATGGGTATGAGAATGGCTGAATAAAGTGCACTGTGACTTCCTTGGACCTGGATGCCATGCTTTTACTTAAAAGGTGGGAGACATAGAATAATTTTCTTACTACCTTGACCACATGTTGGTCAAAGGCCAGATTACTGTATACATATGTTCCCAGATCATTGACTATCAGATCAGCTCTTAAGGGTGTCTTACCGATGGAATAATTAGCCTGGGTGGTTGTTTTCCCAAAAAGGCATCATAATGCTTTTCTTGGCATTGAATTGTAATTCGTAACGTCAGCATCAGTCATTTGCCTTTGTTAGACCCTCTTATAAGATGTTTGTGTTGTTGTGGGAATCTATGATAGCTCCTAATTTGCAGTCATCTGCAAACTTGGTCAGCCAAAGGCACTTTACATTAGTCTTTACCTTCAAGAGTTTGACGCCAAATAGGAGTGGTCCCAGCATGGAGCCCTGAGGTACCTCACTAATGACTGGTCTCTTAGTGGAAGTGGTTTCACTCGTCCTGACTTCCTGGGTCCTGCCTGTGAGCCAGTTGGCAAGCCAGTGAGTTATTTTGGGGTTTATGCCCAGTTTGGTGAGTTTATCAACTATACCAATGTGGGGTATTGTATCAAACAACTTAGACAGTTCTAGATAGGTGGTATGCACCAATTTTCCTTCATTCATTGCCTAGGTGATCTTGTCAAAGAAGTCATTAGGTTTAGTAGGCATGACCTTCCCTTGACAAAGCCAAACTGGGTTGGTCCAATGTCAGATGTCCACCTATGTCCTTGTTGATCATTTCCTTGATAATTCCTTCTATGGCTTTGCATATTAGATGAGTCAGATTAATGGGTGTGTAGTTGCTGTAGTTGGTTGATGGTCTACCCTTATGAAGTGGGATAACTGTTGCAGTCCTCCATTCTCATGGCAAAAATCCTGTTTTGAGGGTATAGTTGAAAAGTTACCCAAGTGGTCTTGATTGGTTATGCTTCAAGCTATTTAGGAGGCATCCTGGGATATTGTCCAGGCCTGCTGAGGCTGTGTTGTTGATTTTAGTGAGCGCCACAAGGGCCTGCTCCCTCCTAATATTTGGAGGCATTATCCTAGTAGGTATTTCATGGAAGGGGTCGGGGGGATTTGAGGGTGAAGTTTGAGTTGAATTTGTAAGTCAGCAGATTTGTTATGTTGCTGTGCTCATTGAAGATGGCACATTAACCACCACTTCAGAACACTGCTGCATACTACCTTTGAGGTAACCGACAAAGCTGTAGAAGGCTTTGTTGTTGTCTTCAGCCTATGAGGGTATCTTGACCTTGTAATTGGTCTTGGACTTAATTAGTCCTCTTAGTATTCTGTTTAGTTTAATTAGAGTGCTCTTATGATTATGGGAGTTGCTTTTCCTACTTTTAGCAATGACTTTTTTTTCCCTTTTATTATATATCCTACTAATCCAAACCACCAATGTGGTTTGTTTTGGGCTTACTTCTGTTCTGTACAGCAGCCTCTGTACAGCCATTTTATGGTTGTACATGGTCTCTGTGAACAATTCTGTATAGATTGCTGTGAGAATTGTGATAGAGATTATATAAATGCTTGAATAAGTGTGCAGATGAGGGGCATTGAATTTTGACAAGCTTTGGAATAATTCCCAACTATTACAGGGTTTGCTGGGGTTACCAAATTGATTTTTATTTTGAATAAGACAACTTTGTGGTCTGACCTCACCAGTGAGGATGTGACATGGGGGTGTTGCACGCTCTCCCATATTGATGAGTACCAGGACTAGTATATTCGCACTTCTGGTAGCTGTGCACATGGTCTGGTCAAGGATATTTGTGTTAATAAAATCCAGGAATCACTGTGCCTGCAAGTATGAGACAGTGTATGTTTCCAAGTCTACAAAGGAGGAGCTAAAGTCTCCCAAGAACAAGGTATTTGGTTTAATGGTTACTGTCTCCAGTAGGTCTAGGTACGAGATATGGGATTCTTGGGACATACAGGGTCACCCATAGCCTGCTAGGATATGGTATGGGACTCTGTCTATGGTAATTTGCACATGGATAAACTGCAGGGCATTATCTTGTTTAACCAACCTAGAGGTACACTTGTTCCCAATATAGAGCAAGACTCTTCCAGCTTTTGTCACCATCTGTGCAGCTGCTGGTTTAAATGTGTAGAAGGCACTGAAGCCTTTAACTGCTAGGGTACTTTTTGTAGATTTAAACCACGCCTCAGTCACTGCACTGATGTCTATGTTCTCCACAGTGAGGAGAACCTGTAAGGTGTAGAGTTCTTGTTTAGGCTCCTAGCACTGAGCAATAACACCTTCAGGTTTCTTTGGATTTTATTTGCCATGTCAGTAGGTTTGTCAATTTGGCATTGCCTAACAAAGGGTCTAAGGGGGTGGATAAAGTTTTAGCCAATATTTGGAAGCCCAGGGAGGACAGATGCAGACTGTCCTGTACAAAGCAACATGGTTTGTTAACCATGTCCTCACATGCTGACAAATATTGAATACCCTTAGAAGGACACGAGAAACTAAGTCAATTATTGAAGTAGATCAACTTTTGTTTGCATTTTGGTGTCATTCTCGGTGAAGGTAGAATACTGCTCATTGCAAGGCACATACCTGCCTGAGACACACATTCAGAAGATCAACAATGTCTCTCCATGTAGTCCAGATAAATATTTCTCAGGTCATTAATGCCCACATGGATTTATGATAGACTCATACTGATACCTGTGGTGTAGTGGCTTGAATGCACAGTTAACTTGGTGGATCCTGGCTCCACATGAGCAACTAATCATTATCTTCTCCTTGTTCAGTCTGGTGAGTAGGGCTTCTGTGTGTCATACAGTGGAGTCCCCTATGACCAGAGTCCTGGGTAATGTGTTTGTTTGCCTTATAGGTTTTGTGATTTGGGCTCCACTGGGTGTAGGTGTATGTGTGGCGTTTGATTATGCTTTTGGTGAGTGCTTTAGAGATTTCTGAGGATAAGCATTGCCATTTATAGGCTTAGGAGGTCTTTGAAATTTGGTAAGATTGTTTTTTTAGTGCCTCGGTACAAGTTGGTCTATGCGTGTGGTGAATATTACTTGTGGTGGATGTAGTGTGTGTGTTCTTGAAAGCCTTGTTTGTATGCAATAATTTAACCTCCAGTGAAATTGTGTATGTGATTCTGTTATATACTGTGTTTGTTTCTTTAAGGATTAAATGGTCATCTATGAACATGAGACAATTGTACATTGTCTCAGTAATCCCTTATCTACCAAGATGGCTAAGAGACATTGGGAAATTGCATATCCATGTTGTCCGGACCTGTATTTGGGTGGGTTGCTGTAGGTCGTGGACTGGGTTATACAGAGGGCTTCTTGGATGGTCTCTGGTGTTTGGCACTAGAATAGGTTAGATTATACTAAGATTTGTTGGTAATGCTGTTTAACATGCAAACTAACGGCTCTAAGCTTGTCTCTGCACAGTGACATTGTTTAAGCCACACAAGTTACAGGTTTCAGTTCTAATGGTAGTTTTATAGAAAAAATTACTCAAGAGGAATTCTGGTTTGTTTACTATATTATAATCATGTTTCCTACTTTTTGCTGTTACATCTGCAGAGTGTTCTCTAAATGTAAAGAAAACTCCCACTTACAGATATGCTCACTACTCTTCCTTCTTTAACCTCTCTATACTTAAAACTCTTGTTACCTGGTGCCATGAATTAATGTGTAAATCTTTTGAAACAATTGGAGAGAAATTCAGGACTTCTACAACGAACCTATATATACCTCACATGCACCAATTGGGTGTTTGAGCTGTTTTCCCAATAAATAAAGCCTTTGATCTATGCGATCATTTGGAGTAGGCAAGACAAATGCTCCTACAGCAATATTCTAGAAAGTCTCAGGAGAATTTCATAATTTCCACATCGCTTGTTATGGTGCATCTCATTACGTTCCAGAAAAGTAAGCTGCTATATTATATTATGATGAAATTATTGCATACATGTAAAATAAGGTGTGCTTTCACGTTTATATTACAACACTTCTTCATGAAGGCATGTGTTTGTAGTGTCTGTCCATTTCTAAAAAGTTAAACACTTTTTTTTCTAAAATAAAAATTATAGCTGCGAAATCTCAATGAAATTCTTTGTTTTCCTTTTGGACACTTAATAGACTAGGATTCATGAATTTCTTTCATATTGTGCTAGTAATATTTGCTTTGCAAACAAGACAAAGCAGTTGTTTGCACTCCTTGGATATTATGACTGAACAGTGTGAGATGGAGTTCTACAGCACAACTATCAGAATAACGAGGCTCATCAATGAAGGGGCAAGCAAATTACACACTTCACTGAGATTCTGTGTGACTTATGCAGCCAGTGGTAAGGGTAGTTAGCTATACACCCCATATTTTGGTATGCCAATTGCACATCTAGTCTCTGCAATGCTGTAGGTACAAGATTAGGAACTAGGGACACCTATGTACCCAGGGCAGTATGGGAAGATGGACTGGAAGAAACTGTTATGATAATGACAGTGTGGACTTATGGCTAGCACAGAACCTCAGTGTTGTCCACCATGCCGGGCTCATTATATGTCAGGAGTACCATGGCCTAATTTAGGATTTACATACAGTAGCATCCTTATGCTGTCAAGGGAACAGCATAATGTACTTTGTTCATGAACTATGATATACGCAGACTGTCGCATTGTGCAAATGAGCAGTCGCCATAGTGCTACACCCTTTGGTCTGAGAAGATGAGCAGCAAAGAAAAGATATACCGTATCCAACACTGTCATAGGGAATCAACAAATATTGTTTGATTTGCAAGGGGTAAGACTACAACTGAGTGGGTGGGGGGGTATGAAAATTGTTTATTCTATGGATGGGACTTCGGGGAGAGAGGGGATTGGTGACTTTTGAATTATATAAATGATTGAATAAGTGTACAATGAGGAAAGGTGCATCAATAAATGTATGTGTCTGCCTGGAGCAGGAGAGCAGTGAGAGAAAAGTGGAACTAAAATGGTGTAAGGTTCTTTTAGAAACTATGTGTATTAATGGCTGGGATGCATTTTTATAGGGGCATCTAAGTTTACATATGTGCTGGGAAAGGTGTGCTAGTAGGTGGCTGCAAATAAACTATGCATATTCAGGGTACAGAAACACAGTAGGGAGGTGGTTGTTAAAAAACATTTATGTACTAATGCTTAAAGTACATTGGTAAGATGGATATAACTGAGTGAATGCCTACATTGGGATCTGTGGTACATTAGGTGGGGGATATGGTATAAAAATTGTATGTGCCAAGAATGACTGCAAACTAGGAGCTATAGTCAAGTCCCCAAATGATGTGAACATCCTACAAAAGGGCCTCACTGAGACAGATGCCTGGTGTCAGAGCCATGGCCTCAAGCTCAATGCCAAAAAGTGCAGTGTCATCCCCTTTGGTAAAAACTCTGTACCCATGAACTACCACATAGGCAGCAATCTACTTAACACTGAATGCGTGATAAGAGACCTTGGGACCCAGGTGGACAGTAGTCTCTCCTTTGATAGTCACATCACCACAGTAGTCAGGAAGTCCTTCTATGTGACACACCTCATTATAAAAGGGTTCTCATCCAGGAAAAAAGAGGTCATTGTTCCCCTCTACTCCTCACTCATTAGACCCATTATAGAGTACAACGCCCCTTTTGGAATGTACCTCAAAAGACATCTGCAGCAGCTGGAAAGGCCACAGAAGTACCTCACAAAGAGGATTACTGGCCTCAAACAAATGCCCTACACTGACCGCCTCAAAAAACTCCAGCTTTACTCTGTAGCATATCGCCTACTCCGAGGTGATCTCTGCCTAACATATAAAGCTATGTCAAACCCAGAGCTGCTACACCTAAAGAAATCCCAATCCCTCCGAGCTACATGCTCTAGGGACCTAAACCTTGTCACCACAATAAACAGGATATGATGGAGGAATAGATTCCTATCCCAGAGACTTCCTATACTCTGGAACAAGCTACCCATCTATGTCAAGCAAAGTTCTTCATTAGCACTCTTCAAGAAAAATCTTGATGAGTAGATGGGAAATAGGAAATACACCCCGGGGATCACTTCTGTGTCTCTGCTCGACAGAGGCATAGGAAAATAACTTTCTTGGGTGGCATAAGCTATGGAACCTTGCTGGATAGGCTTATGTAGGCCCTTGGGCCGATAGCCTAGTACCTATCAATGAACCTATGAACCTATGAATGTACAGTGGGATCAGGCTGTATTATATATTATGTTGCTCTGGACACATCATTGCTATCAGGAGGTGTTAGCATTTAATATGAGAATGGGCTAGGCATGAAATATTTATGGGTGAGGGGTAATATTTATTTAATTATTTTGTTTTATTTTTACATTTGCTTACCGGGAAGGTCTGACTGGGACAGACCCCATTTTCAGCAGAGACCTGGAGAGAAATGCTCCAGACGCATGTCTTTGGAACTTGGGAGGAAATTGGAGCACCCAGAGGAAATCCACATGAATGGATTGAGGACATGCAGACTCCACACAGAAGGCATCCCAGCTGAGAATCAAACCGGAGAACCTTTTGTTGGGAGGTGACAATGCTGACCACTGCACCACTGCATCACCTAATAAAATATTGCATAGCTGGGTCTTGGTGGTGACATGGATTGTGTATGGGGGACATACTTTTGGCCGCAGAGACACAGAAGGGGGCAGGGATGTTATACACTGTGCTGAGGACAGAACATGAATTAATATGTTATAAAAAGTGTTGAAAACAAGATATGCAAGGAGGATATTGTATATTAAGCTGGTAAAAGAACACGGGGGAGAGGATTTTATATACTGTGCTTGGAAGAGGACATGAAAGGAGGATTTTATATACTGTGCTGGGAACAAGACATGTAGGGAGGATGGTATATACTGTGCTGGTATCAGGACATGGAGGGAGGATGTTATATACTGTGCTGGGAACAAGTCATGAGAGGGGGGCATACCTGTGAACCACTTAGAGCAAGAAATGTGGACAAAACTATCAATAATAGGGGAACAAAAGTCCAAAAATAGGGGCACGTTTTAAACATTGCTCTTACAATCTTAGAAAATTGGTAGAATAACAGGTTTTGCATTAGCATGAATTTTCTGAAGGGTATGAAGTCTGAAACTCAAATGTACGCCATTATTTTCTGATTTCATTTCTCAATAATTTGCCAATTATTTGTCAGAAAACCACAATTTTATGAGAAATGGACCAAAACTATGAGGCAAAAATCTGGACATTCTGCGAAAATCTGTACAGTTGAGAGATACAGATGGGGTGTTATATACTGAGCTAGCAACAGGACATGAAAGACGAATGTTATATATGGTGCTGGAAACAAGATATGGAGGAAGAATTTTAAATACTGTACTGGGAACACAACATGGAGGGAGGATGTTATACACTGTGCTGGGAGCAGTATATGGAGGAAGAATTTTATATACTGTACTGGGAGCAGGATATGAGAGGGGTATGTTATATACTAAGCTAGTATCAAGACTTGGAAGTAGGATGTTATATACTGTACTGGGAACAGGTCATGAAAGGGGGATGTTATATACTGTGCTGGGAACAGGACATGAGAAAGATGCTATATACGGTACTGGGAACAGGATATGGAAGGATGAATTTATCTACTGTACAGGGAACAGGACATGGAGGTAAGGTGTTATATACTGTACCGAGAAAAGGGCATGAAGGGATGAGGTCATGCACTATGCTGGGAACAGAACATAAGAGGGAGATCTGTAATACTGTGCTGGGAGCATGGCATGAGAGGGGGGAATGTTATATATTGTGCTGGAAACAGGACATGAAGGTAGGATGATATACACTGTACTGGAACAGGATATGAGAGGGGGATGTTGTACAGTGTGCTGGGAATAGGACATGAAGGGAGAATATTATACACTGGGCTGGTAAGAAGACATGGAGTTAGGATGTTATGTACTGTGCTGGAAACAGGTTATGAAAGGGGGTGTTATATACTGTGCTGGCATTGGAATTTGGACAGGATGGGGGATGTTATACAATGTGCTAAGAACAGCACATGACTAGGGAGAGATGCTATAAACTATACTAATAACACATTCGATTAATTTCCAAGTGCAGAGTCAGTTGGTTATCTAGATTATTTTAGATCTCATTCAAGAGAAAACATTTGTCTCATACTTTGCATCCTACTAAACTATCCTTTGCATGAAAAGTAAGCATTTCTTACTCTCATAAACTGAAAATGGTGACACAGGGTTATTGCCCAGTATAGATAATAGCTTACAAAATGCAATGACATATTTCTGGACATGGGTCTAATATGATGATGTGCATTGTACTGTACACTCTGTGTGATGATAGTGTATCATAATGGGAATTCTAATGATTTATCAGGATTACTGTTGTGTGAGAGCAGAAAAGCATCATGTCACACAGTGAGCATGACCTTATCAAACCCATGTTGTCTATGTTATAAATAAAGCAGTTGTTTTAAAGCAAAAGAACTCTGACAGAAGATATAACAGCTGTCCTTTTATATGTGTGTGTGTGCACGCATGCACTGAGAGGGCAAAACCCCTTATACCTTCATGCAGGTATTTGTGTTCCTTAAACCTTCCTGTTTATGATTGTGAACTCCAAAGTTACTGTGGCTGTGGGCCAACAATGGCTTCAGTAAAGTACACACTAGTGTAAATGGTGGTGAACTTTCAACAAAATGCATTCTGTGAAAAACATCTTACTGAGAAGCAGTTTCTATAATAAGTCTACAATGAAACAAATTCTAAGCCTGCCGTCCAAAATAATGATGTCCCCTCTGGTAGTAGATGTTTGATTATTATTTGTATGTTATTTTTTTATTTTATATATTACTGTTCTTGTGATTATGTGAGGTAGTGCTGTCTGTGCTAAGGTGAGTAGGGCAGTGCATGTGTAACATATGCCAGCATAGCTAGCTGGAATTTTGTAAAGAATTATATGTCATTTGAATATCAAACTGATTTGTACAGATGCTTGTGTTAAAATATATTTGTAAAGCTCTTTGTGTTAAAAATGCATCCACAGTGGGTCTTGCTGGACAGAAAAGAAATATAGATGTATGTCTGGCTGTATTGTTGTAACTGCTGAAATGTATATATTTTAACAGAGGATACTAGAAGGGAAAGGGTTAGGCTCAGCCCAGCTAACCTTAAGAAAAATAACCTGAAATTAAATGACTTGGTTTGGGCCATACATATTTTATCTCACAGGCCTCAATGCAGCTAGACACATAATGTCTTTGAAAAGCCTTTCTGCAGAAAGGGTGGAAGTGCTGGAATTGTTTTATAGCTTCCAGTTGCTGTATTAAGCCTTAGCAAAGTTATTTGTGTGTATTCTGGTACAACTGTGCCAGATCCTGGCTCAGTTTCTAGTGAGGGGGTGGTGTGTGAACCACAGAGTCAGGTGACTAGATGTGATGTAATTCTGTAGCCAGCACTGAAATGGTATTTGATATTAGTGGTAGATGTAAAAGATGCACTCAGCACTCTGTATTGGACCTGACAACAAAGACACTCATCCACCTTCATCTTGCCTTGCTCTGGCAAGTATGTATGGAAAAGTAATTCTTCAGTCTGTTAGGAAAATAAACTGAGATTAATTAAATGTTGTTTTTCTTTATCTGTCTGAGTCTTTCCATTGGTGTTGTTTTTTAATATTTCCTGAGATTTAAACTGTGATGTTTATTGTAAATAGATGTTCAGTATTTTCATGTTTTTTTTAAATATTTATTATTAAATATTTCTAAACTTTTCATTGTGGCTTGTCTTTTAGAAAATATTTTAACCTTTGAGAGTACTTGCATTTATTTATTGGCAGTTAGGCTGCACATTTCTGAAAGTCTTGCTGTTTGGTTGAATGTTACTGTTTGTATAAGTATTAATTTTACTAAGAGTAATTGAGTACCCTGGTAAGAGCCTTAGAGTAGCTGACTTTGGGGTGTTCTGGTGGCATGGTATCTACCTTATAGTCTGGGTGGAGGTGGCAAAGCGGGTAAACTGTGCCAGCCTTTCCCAAGTGTGTGTGTGTGTGTGTGTGTGTGTGTGTGTGTGTGAAAATCAAATTTCACTGAGCTGCATTTTTCCTTCTCCAAGGATGATGCTGTAATATGAGCAAAAAATAATTGACTTCAGTAATTGGCTTAGTTTTGGGTGTCATTTGAAGGAGGTCCAGCATTTGTTTGCCTTGGAGGATATGACTGACAGACCATGCTGCTTCACCAGGGATGGCCTGCATCTGTCCCCTCTAGAGTTTTGATTATTGGCGAGTACATTGTCCACACCCCATAGTATGTTCTTCAGGCAATACAAACCTGATAATCCTATGAACATAACAAAGCATGCAAAGGAAAACATGAAGGTGTTGCTGATCAATATTAGGAGCCTAAACAAGAACCTTCACTCCCTATAAGCCCTTCTCACCCTGGAGGATGTAGACATCTGTGTAGTGACTGAGACATGATTTAAAATGGCTGATAAGACTTCAGTTGTGCAGAGCTATAGTATCTTCCCCATGTTTAGACCAGCCTCTGCGCAGGAGGGGAAAAAGGTGGAGGCATCTCAGTCTTCAGCTAGAAGGATGGTAAAGCAGCATGATGCAACAGAACTTTTTCAAGTCTAAATAACCATCAAAAAAGGTTCTGTATCATATATTAGCTAGCTATAGAACTCACTCTATGATCCAAGTAAGCTACAATGCCTATCTATAGGAACTAGAATTACTCAGTAGTAAACCCTACACCATTTTTCTATGTGATCTAAACTATCCAGCTATAGACTGGGAAACCTACACCACCACTAGTGCACAAGCATGGAGATGCCTGGACTTCATTAATACAAATGCCCTGTAACAAATTAGTCGAGTACCCACTGGGGCGAACAACATCTTGGATCTAGTCCTTATTAATATCTATCTATCTATCTATCTATCTATCTATCTATCTATCTATCTATCTATCTATCTATCTATCTATATCTGTCTCTATCTCTTTATCTAGCTGTCTAGCTATTTATACATCTATTTATTTATTTTTACCTACAGCCTGGGTCATGGCTTAAAAGAGTCTAAGAACCAATTCACTTACCTTCTTAACACAAAAATAAGTAAAATAAATGAAATTATACAATAACAACTTAGTACTATTCAAAAATGAGTATGCTTATTAGACAGCCCAACCAGCGTGCCCATTTTAAATTGAGCATATACCAATTAAAAAAATCACCCAGCCACTATTCTTCCCAACCTGACTTTCTACTGGCGTATGCTCTAATAGTACAAAAAAAATAATAATAAAACTCTGTAATGGAAAGATCTTTGAAGCTAACAAGTTTTAGTACATGCTTCCCTGACACAGACAGATCAAACAAGTTAACAGACCAACTACAAATCGAAGCAAACAAAAAGTCACATAATATGTGGAAAATGCCTCTTCCCCAAATAAAACTGATACAAGAACAAGGAGCAAATGACAACTTCCAAATAAGTCCAGAACAATCTCTCTTAAAGTGACTTGCTCAACATCACACCGCTAACAACTAAAGGCTGAGAAAATCAAATGACTAACCACACAAAGCAGCGTACTAACTTTTTGCAGCATTATCGATACTGACTGCTGGCAACTCCATCTAAAAGAATCACTGCTTATAGCTTATCACTTAACTGTTTCTTTGAAATCATAACTCTACCCCAACATAATATTCAAAAAAAAAAAAAAAAAAAAAAAAAAACAGACACTCAGAGGGACATAGGACTACAGAGATGCCTTCTTTTTTAGTGTACTGATGTACTGTGCAAGAACTGGGATGTGTGTACTATATACATGTAATACATCAGTTTTCAGCACAGAAGGTAGAAGGAGACTCCAGTCCTATCCTTCTTGTTCTTGTGATCAAACCACACCAATTATGAAAAATCTTGATACACCAATGCACAGTCATGGATTATTGCTTAATTATTACCTAATAACAAATACCAGAATAACAAATGCAAATACCATATAGAATCACAACATTTTTTTGACTAAAATCCTACCTGAAAAGAAAACAACTCCTGTCTGGAGCTGAGAAATGAGCTGGAGAAATGAGCTGGAGATATAGACCCTATTTTTGTATTGTTTATTATTAAGGTTTGTGATAAATGCTGTGATGCTAATGGAATTAAACAAAAAAAAGGTAAGTAGGACAGACATGTGCTCCTTACACAAAGGTGTCCATTCACTGAGCACTAGAGGCAACAATATTTCTAAATATCGTAAGGTCCCTCAGTCCTTCTGAACTGACCTGCTTAAGGAACTCCTCCATATCATTATAACTGAAGTTCTCAATCTCATCTATTTTAATTTCTTTTTGGAGGATGTCTTAATTGTCATCTTTTAGCTCCATTTCTCTGTCTGGCTACATATTTTATATACTTTCTTAACGATCCGGATTTCTTTAGTACATTATGCTCCACTGTTTTCTAAGGGCATGGATTCTGTCTGAAAAAGGAACCTTGTCTTCTTTTGTACAAATATGAGGAAGAGGAATCATGCTATCTTTGAGAAAATGCTGAACTGAAAGGAATAATGCCTAACAGCATTTCTTTTATCCAGTACAATTCACATTTCCAGATAAATTACTAGTCCAGTAAAACATGCATTAATTGTTTGTTATTGATAAGTAATTGCCCTTTTGATGTCTGAAATAGAGTTATAAGGAGCTCTTTAACTGCTTCTATTACCTGATGATTGGCACTTTCATCCGTTATGAAATATCTAAAAATAAAATAATTCACGTATGAAAATGTCATTGAGTTGGGTGATTTGCTCAAAGTAAGACTTCTCCAATAGTTTGTCAGTGTGTCAAAACAAGTACATAGTTAACTTGAGTAAAAAAAGAACATGTATATTATGCTTTTTATCTCAGATTGTTATGATCGTTAGCATATGGAAGATAAGTTTAAAGAAAAAATATTTATGTTTTGAGAAACTTGTTTTCATTATTGCATTCTGTTAAAAACTAGTAAAAAACATTATGAATGAAGAATGGAAGAACAAAAAAAGAAATAGTTAATGCACATGGAGCTCATTTATTACACGGAAGGGCAGAGCTTATAGGTTCTAACTCCAAAAACGGTTGACTTAAGAATGTAACATCTCTGTTTTATAATAGCATTGACATTATTGACATGAAGTTGCCAAGGTCAGTGTTGTATTTTAAAACTGTGGTCTTGCAGTAATGGGGGTCAGTGGCTGAACTTCCTAACTGGTTTCTTAATTTTAAAGAACCAGTGGGTAGACAAATGACCTGGGAGAGTTGTGAAATACAGGAGCAAAGGCAACAGGCACATCTAGCATTCTACTCTCGTGTCGTTTTCCTTAACAGATTAAAGGACCGGTGACATAAAAAGCTACTGTTATGTTTTATCTTTAGTTTGATAACGCAGCATCCTTTTAAAAAGACCTTGCATTTGTATATATTTGAATAGGTATTCAGAAAAAAAATGCAAATGTGGTTTTACTTTGGATAAGCTAGTAATGGAAAGGAAACACACATTTATTCAGTATTTTCAATGCCCATTTTATATTCCCATGTACAGTCAGAATGCATCTGTTTGGTGTAAATACTGTGGCAGCAAAGTTTTCATAAATGAACATACATTTTTCTAGAATAGTCAGACAAGTTCAGGAAAGCTCAAAAGTGCATAGGTTTTTTGTAGTGTTTTATCAGAGAGCTTTTTGGGTCAGACCACATACTTTATGTCCTGGCTAGTGGCTGCACACACTCTAGCTGATTGTATAGATAAGACAGTACTTCTCTCAGTAAAGTTTGGGCTTGAGCATGATATGTAGATTGTTATCCGATACCTTGAAGTTACCCCTGGAAATGCCTTCCAAAGAAACTGACACAGTCAAGGTGACATAGGAAGGACTTCAAGTCAGGCCATAAATGATGGCTTCCATTATGTGGCTGGACAGTTTTGAAGTCTGAGAGGTAACCATTTAAACTGTAAAAGTCCTGAATGACAGTGCCTGGCTGTGTGTGTGTGTGTGTGTGTGTGTGTGTGTGTGTGTGTGTGTGTGTGTGTGTGTGTGTGTGTGTGTGTGTGTGTGTGTGTGTGTGTGTGCGTGTGCGTGTGTGTGCGTGAAGGTATAATGTGGGTATCATGAGAAGCTTTAAATTACTGTCTCCAAAACACACATGCTGCTTGTGAATTATCTTAGGCACTCCACACTGGGGGGGGGGGGGGTATGCAAACACATATTTAAGCTCTATGTTTATATAACATATTCCAGGAAAAAAAGCATAGTCCTCAGAAACATCTTGTCAGCTGCATGAATGATACTACAATATGAACAAAAATGAATTGTGTTCTGTAACTGGCTTTATAATTGGTGTCATGTCAGGAGAAACAAACATGTGTTAGTATGTCAGGAGGTGGTAGATGTCCCTGCCTGTTTTCCTAGAGATGGCTTACACCTCTTTCTATGGGTTTTTTGTTTCTTGGGTAAAACATTTTCTATCCCACAGCACTCTTTTTAGGCAAAGTCAGACTTCTACCCATTCCATTCATACTTAAATTCGGATCAGACCAATATGCAAGAGACCTCTATTCCCACCCAAATACCTGCATAAACTCATCTGTAGCTACCTTCCACAAATATGGCAACAAATCTAAGAATAAACAGTGGAATCCTTCTATAAATACATTATACAAAAAAACAGAAATTGTTATACCTCTGAGGGAAAAAAAAAATAATTGGCCTCTTTCTCTACTTAAAATCTTACAAGTTTGAAAAGAGCTCAGAAGAAAGACAATATTGCAAAACAAACTGCAAACTAAATATTGGAACCTCTTCCAAAGATAACCATAAAGCTTTCTTTATTCATGTTAGGAATCTCTGCAATGATACCTAACTGCACTGAGCTGATCTCTAATGGAACTGTATATAATACCCAAAGGACATTTCCAGTATACTCACAGATAAATTAAATCTGATTGCAGCACCCCACTCTCCACTCTCTGCTTACACCATTGCAAACACACCTCTAACATCCTCAAAATTACCCTGGAATTGACTTTAATTGACCTCACCTAGAAAATAAATGCTCAGTCTAGCCTGACAACATACTTGGCTTTTAATTAGTCAGTATTAAACTCAGCTTAACTGATCTTCTCATAAACCTATTTAGCCTGAGCATCTCCACTGTATACATGCCTAAACAAAGGTGGCCTTACCACCAACCCTGGAAACTAAAGACCTCTTAATCTTACTGTTGTTTAAAAAATAATGCAGAACAATGTAATCATAAATAATGACTTAAGTAGCCAACAATCGCTTAATCCCAACCAGTTCAGCTTTGGGCAGAATAGGTCCTGTTTACTAAATGTTGTGAGCTTTCTCAAAAAGGTAACCGAATCATTGGATAATGGTAAATCAGTGCACATGACCTAGCCTAATCTGGCAAAGGTTTTTGACATTGTCACACACTCTGGTGGTATCATAAAAAAACTGACTAGTTGGCATGCTTTCCTCCAGAAAGGCTTATAACAATTGGTGTGCCACAGAGTTCCCTTCTGGGTCCACTCCCATTTAGGTTATACTTTTTTTTTATATCCAAGGTAATGTCTAGGGGCTTTGGCTGACAATGTACATCTATGACTGCAAACTGTGTGGTTCATTATCTCCTCCGCTGACACTTATATCCTGCAGAACAGTATTGGAAAAGTATTTTTTGTGTAAATGCCATGCTATAAAGCTTAACATAAAAATACAACATTGTATGCTTTGGGAAGCAAGAACACCTCTGCACCTACTAAATTGATAACACTCTCCCCAAAGCTGATACCATGATCAGAGCTCTAGACATATTTGTAGATTATGAGTTTTCATTTGACCACCATGTGTCAGTTACCATTATAAAAACTTTCCACTTGGTGCAACTAATCACTAAAGGTATATTCTCCAAATCAAAAGAAATAATTTTCCCTTTCTACTTCTCCCAGGCCCATAATACAATATAATATTTCCTTTGTTATGTACATATCTGAGCATACAACCCAACATGAGAGGGTTCAGTATATTCTAACAAATAAGATCTTGGGTGTGTCCCCTCAAGTTGCACTCAGTGACTAGAAGCCCTATCACAGTTCTTTGTCTTTTCCAGAATCCTGCACGGTGATCTCTTCTTGGATTATAGTGCAATGAATAGCGCCATCTTGTGTACTGTATTACATATCCATAAAATTGATAATGTTACTGGCACTCATTCATGGGAATCTAAATCTAAATCAAAATATAAATAAAACCCAATTGACACACTAGATATTTTTCCAAAGGATCACCCTGATATGGTATGGGTTCCCACTCCATGTTAAGCAAATCAGCATTTTTTAACTCTCTTCAAAAACAGACTTTGATGAGTAAGGGAAAATAATTAGTTTACCCCAGAGCTGTTCTCTATGACTGTTTTCAACAGTGGAAAGAAATAATGGGAATTCTGTGGCTAGGAACCTTATAATTTACTGGATTTTTGTTTTGCCTAGTGAGAACCTATAAACATGTACATGACATTTTTCAAGTTTCAGGTTTTGTCTTAGTCGATCTAGTAGTGTTTTCTGACTTATGACTTTCTATTCCTTGGATTCCTTTCAAACTAATTTCACCTCAGTGATGATTAGAACGCCCTTCAGACTTTCAATAATCGGTGCCACTGCTTTGTGAAATGCCACTGGTTCCACTGTAATTCCAAATATGGCTTTCTTAGGATTTTCTATTCTCCAACTGGAGTATTAACTGTCAATAACTTTGAACAGTCTGAGTCTGGATCAAATTTAATATGCCAGAAGACTTTATTATCATCAAGCACTGAAAAATACTTAGCTCTAGATATCATGAAAACACCTTCCTCCATCATCTTTAAGGGTAGTGTTTCCTCAAGATTGTGTTGTTTGGGTTCTGTGGATTGATTTATATTCTGTTTTTTATCTGGTTAGGCAACTGTTATCATACTGCTCAGTCATGGAGTTGTTCTAGGTTGCTTTGCAAATGCACCCATTTCTCCTCCACTTGTCTCATTTCCTTTCTATTTTTTTGTCTTAGTGCTACCAGAACAGCACTACTGGTGCATGAACAGTTACTTTTGGACTAATGTTTATAAATTATTCACTTGGAATACAGCCAGGACCTGTAAATGTAGGCAGCATACTGCCCAAAATATCAAATGTAACATCAGAGTCAGTGTGCACTGCTTCTTTGGTTTAATGGATTATTCTGACTAAACTGCATGAATGTGAGAATAGTCTAGAATCATCTCCTTTATGAATTTTTAAACTGGTTTCTTCATGATTCTGTGAATCGTGTCCTCCATAAATGCATGAATTGTTGCTTTATAAACATGTCTTTGAAATTCTCTGGCTCATTTACTGCTTGAATGTGAGCAGTTTTATTTTTAGTCCCAGTACCAATCATTAGCAGACCGGAGTTCCGCTGTGGCGACCCCTAACCAGGAAAAGCCGAAAGACACAACAACTTGTCTGAACATTTAGTTCACCCTTCCAGATGCTGAACATTCCCCAGAGTGACTAAGGTTTTTCCCTTGGGGCAAGGGTTAAGTGTAGTAACAGCAGTGGTGTCATTCTTAGGAGGGTAAGAGGTTTTCTTTGTACCCTTGTCTCCCCACACATAATCATTAATGTCCAAAGGGTTGGCATGCAGTGGGCCTTTGGGATGTATGCCTGACCATGCCTCTGAGTGACAAACAGATTTGCACATTCTACGTGCACTTCATTTATAGAGATATTGGTTCACTCAGCTATTTTAATTTTCATGAATTTGGCACATGCTCTCTCTCTCTGCCTCTCTCTTTCTCTCTAAACCAGGGGTGTCCAACCTTTTCAGTTGCAAGGGCCGCATTGAGTCAACAGAAATGGTCTCGGGGCCGCATGTAAAATATATCATTGCAAACGGCAAGTGAGGACAAAAAAAAGGGTCTCTCACGTGACTGAAGAGCAAAACCCCAGACTAATACAAACTAAACTAAAGGATTCTGTGATAGGCTAGCTGTCTGCACACACAAACTCCATACACTTTCTATTGTCAGTCACATAGCAGCTTTATATTTAACTAATGTTATAATAATATGAGTTCACATACAACAACATATCTCATTAGTTTCTTTCTTCCTTCAGACATACAAAAAGGGTGTGTAGTTAGAATAGTGACCATTCACTCATCCAGTCACATAGCAGACTAATAGTCATATGATTTCACTGACAACACAGTGTGTATGAACAGAGTTTGTAACATCACCACAGTAGAAGTCTGCTTATTGCTATAATTATAATAAATACATTTGCAACATTAATAAAGGAACGTCTGAAAATCAAATGATGCTGGTGATACTCTGCTATATGCAACAGCTTTTGTAACATTAGCAACTGCAATACACACACACACACACACACACACACACACACACACACACACACACACACACACACACACACACACACAATTCATACCAGTAATTCTTACATATTGCAGTCATTAAAACACAAGCTGAAGACACTGAAGTTGTATTTGCAGATTAAATATTGTGCCAAACACAAGTACTGCAGCCAGTACTTGCTTTTTTCTTCTTTCTAGCACTGCATGCCATTATATTTACTTTTAATGTTGCACAAACATTGTTGGCAGTTTCTCCGTATTTGGGCATGTGTTGTAAATATTTTTTCTCAGAAGTAATTGTGATAACTGTAAATGCCTATCTACAGGAAACAGCAATGTATTTGAGTGGTTCACTCAGGAACACAGCAGTATTCTGAAGGACTTTAAAAGAAAAAAGCACACAGTAGAATAGCATTCAAAATGTATGTACTTTTATTGAGCTTTACCATTCATGCTTCATTGTTGCAAAGTAGACATTTATAAGCAGGGTGGTAGGTGCTTGGTTTATTTTAAAGCTCGTGAGAGACTCTTGAACCCCCCCATACACACACACACACACACACACACACACACCAAAGCAAATCTTGATTATTTATTGTTCTTGTGCTTCTGTTATTTAGTAAAATACACATTTCTTGATTGGTATCCTTCCACATTATCCTGACTCCATATAAAATTAACACAAGTTTGTAGGTACATAACATTTGATCCTTCCGTGAAACAGGTCTAGGCATCCTTGTAGATTAGAGCAGTGTTGTGCCTTACAGTTACTAGTTATCACTAAGACTAATCTAACGAACTTTACTGTTTTACTGCAGGAGATGTAGTGTAGTCATGTATATATATAAAAATAAATATTACAATCCTCCTCGCTTCTAGTTCTTTCTACGTATCACAATCACAATCCCACCTCCTCCTGATCATGAATATATCATATAACGCAAAAAAAACAAACACGCATATTGACCCATACCCAGCGGGCGGAAAAAAAAAAAAAAAAAAAAAGTAATGTGGCGAGTAATGAGGCGCGCGAAGGACAACAAAAAAGTTTAATTTCTACTATAAGGGATACTTAACGGGTCACGGGTCAAGAGAGAAGAGGAGGGAGGGGCGCACCCGCCCCTCGGCCACGTTGGACATGCTCTAAACAATCTCAGTAAAACACTGGTTCGTATACCCTACACGATCTTCTAAATCTTGGCCCTTCAGCTCCAGGGCTTCTTTTGAAGCCTTCATTTCTGTAACTCTCTATTGCAAGTTCTGAACATTTACTTCTCACTCCTGAATCTGATTTCATACACAAATAGATCATTCTTGATTGCATTTATTTTAACTACATTCTGCTTTGTAAACTCTGTAAGTTGCTGACATATTTTATTTACCTCTTCCATTGCTACCTGAAATTTATCCTCTGAAGTCAAGAGTTGCTCTGTTTTGGGTGGGTTGGTGAGAGCAAATTTCCTTTTATGCTGAATTTCTACAGTGTCTTCTTCATATGAAAAGCCCCACATGAACTAAAGCTTAACATTTTAGTCAGGAGCTATCAAAACTCCTTAGAGACCTGCCAGAATTTCAAATCATTAATACAGTTCAGCTCTGATCTGATGTGCATGTTTTCAGCTCTCCATCCCAACCAGATGTCTACAGTAAGGATACATTTTTAATCATTTTGTATACAACTGTCATTATCATGAAGGAATAGACAATAAGCTTATAACAATCGGTTTATATTTCTACACTTTCTCCTCTTCCCTCCCCTTAGTTTAGTTTTTGCTTCAGAAATGTAATATAGTGCTTTAAAATGGAGTACCCTGACTGATTTAACTTTCACTACATTTATTTAACATTTTCAGTCTAGAGGATGTCCCCTCACAGTATTCCTAATGATGTCACAGGAATCCTTCAAACAGAAGATAGTTTGTACCATAGTTTACTGATAGTTATTGAGGTAAGTCAGTAATCCTGTAGTGGACCCAAATATCCATTCACAAAAATAGGTTCATAGGTTCATAGGTTGGTACTGGGCTATCTGCCCGAAGGCATATATTAGCCCAGCCATATTGTGCAGTATTCACCGCCCCTTTAGTAGTTCCCTAGACCCTTGTACTAGCAGCTAGTACCCTTGGCCCCTATCTAGTCATGCTGTTGGTGTGATCCCCGGTGTGAACTTTCTGTTACCCATCCACTCATCAAGGTTCCTCTTGAAGAGTGATAGTGAGGGGCTCTGTCTTATGTAGATCGGGACCCTGTTCCATAGTAAGGGAAGTCTCTGCGAAGGGAATCTATCCCTCCAGCATGTTCTATTCATTGTTGTGTTGAGGTTTATATCCCTAGAGCGTGTAGCTCGAGTAGATTTGGTATTGCTAAGATGGAGCATGTTCAACAATTCTGGGTTGGACATGGCTCTGTATGTTAGACAGAGATCGCCTCTGAGAAAGTGGTATGCAACAGAGAACAGTCTTAGCTTTTTCAATCGTGCTGCATAGGGCAACTGTTTGAGGCCAGTAATCCTCTTGGTTAGGTACCTTTGTAGTCTCTCCAGCTGCTGGAGATGTCTAGCCAGGTACATTCTAATTGGTGCATTGTACTCAATAATGGGTCTGATGAGGGAAGAGTAGAGGGGCACCATTATATCCTTAGATCTTGATGCGAACCCTTTCGTGATCAGATGGGTCACATAGAAGGATTTTATAACCACTTTGGCAACATGGTTATCAAAGGAAAGCTGACTATCTACTTGGGTCCCTAGATCCCTTATTTCTTCTTCATATTTCAGGGGATTACCTCCTATGTTGTAGTTTGCGGGTACTCTGTTTTTTCCAAAGGGGATTACTACGCATTTTTTTGCATTTAGCTTGAGACCATGGCTTTGACACCATGCATCAGTCTCATTTAGGCCCTTCTGGAGGATCTCCATGTTGGCCGTAGACTCTATTATAGCACCCAGTTTGCAGTCATCCGCAAACTTAGTCAGCCACAGCTCTTCAGTGCTTGCCTGTACTTCTGAGAAGTATATGCCAAAGAGGAGGGGCCCCAGGACAGAGCCCTGAGGCACACCACTCGTTACTGGTCTGGATTCAGACATAGATCCTGCTACTCTTACTTTATGGGATCTGTCTGAGAGCCAGTTTGCGATCCATCTTGTGACGTAAGGGTTTATGCCCAGGCTGGTGAGCTTATCACTAATACCTGAATGGGGAATGGTGTCAAATGCTTTAGCAAGGTCAAGTTAAGCTGTGTGTACCTCCTTTCCCTTATCTATAGCCTGAGTAACTGTCTCAAAGAAATCCACCAGGTTCAGGAGGCATGATCTGCCCTTGACGAAGCCGAACTGTGTGGGGTCCAGAGACTGGAGGTTCCCAATCTCTCCATTTATGAGTTCCATAATGATTCATTCCATAGCCTTATAGATCAGACTGGTCAGGCTTATTGGTCAGTAGTTCCCAGGGTCAGTTGTGGCCCCACCCTTGTATAGCAGGACCACCATTGCCGTGCGCCATTCTATGGGCACATATCCTGTGGAGAGGCTGAGACTGAACAGGGTATTAAGATGCGGAGTTAATTCCTTTTGGAGCTCGCATATGACACAGCCTTGGACACCATGTGGTCCCATGGAGGCAGTGTTTTTAGCTTTAGATAGAGCCTTGTTAACCAACGTATCAGTAAAAATTGGACTTACACAATCCCCTGGAATGGTAATAGGCCCTGTAGGTGGTGAGGGGGAGAAATTTGCACTGAAACTGTCAGCCAAGATGTTGGCAATGTCAGAAGGGTCAGTGTGTTTTGTTCCATTTTGTACTAGCTCAGAACAGACCTGAGCGTTGCCATTTAGGTTTTTGACGTAGCCATAGAAGGCCTTATGGTTATCCTTGGCATCCTTGGCAACTTTCTTTTCAAAATTAGCTTTAGTTGACTTGATGAGGGCCCTCAATTTCTTACTAATGCTGATCAGGGATGATTTTTCTACTTGAGATTTGGCCTTTTTTTGTATAAGTCTCCTGATTTTTCTACTTGAGATTTGGCCTTTTTTTGTATAAGTCTCCTCCTTTAATTGTAAAGTTTGCTTATGGCCGGGGTCCACCAGACTGGTTTCTTCTTGCTTGAGGAAGGAGTCTTGGTTTTATTTGGGATAGCATGCTCCATGCAATCCTGAAGATGCATATGGAGTGCCTTGGTGTAGGATTCCACATCCTGGATATCATTATCCTTCTGCAAGGGAATAGTGAAGCTTTCCACTTCGGATGCAAGTAGTTTGAAGTTTGCTTTAGAAAGGTTTTTGACTATGTTTTTTTTTGACTGGGGGAGGTGGAGGGGTGAGGATGTCCAGGGTTATCAGTTTGTGGTCGGATCTGACCAAGGAGGGGGTGATAACAGGTGTGGTACAATGGGCGCCCATGTTTGTGATGATTAAATCCAATATTTTGTCCCCTCTAGTGGGGGAACATACTAGTTTTTCAAGGGCATTTGAATTTATAAATTCTATGAATCGCTGAGCATAGGAGTTGGAACATTGGTAATTCATCCAGTCTATACCAGGGTAGTTGAAATCACCCAAGATTATGGTGTTGGGTAGGACCTTTATATTTTCCAATGTCTCAAGGAATGCAGAGTGAGCATCTTGGGACATGGTGGGCGATCTATAACCGGCTACGACTTGAAATGTGGTTTTGCTTGCTGATAGTTGCGCATGGATGATCTCTGGGGCATCATGCTGTGCTACTAACCTGGAGATATGGGTATCCTTGATGACTATGGATACACCTTCACCCTTTGTACTGTGATCCGGTAACTGAGGCCAGAAAGTATGATATGAATTGCAACCTGACAGTGCTGGGGTGCTCTCTTGAGCCTTGAACCAGGTTTCTGTCACTGCACAAACATCGATTTTCTCCATGCTGAGGAGCGCCTCGAGTGTGTGCATTTTGAGGTTGAGACTTCTGGCGTTGAGTAGCATTACCCTTAGTTTTTGGTTACCTGTGCTGGTTACGGTGGTTGGTTTGTCCTTTGAGCCTTGCCTAAAAAAGGCACTATGGGAACGGCAAGAGCCTTGGCCAGTATTCGAAAACCTAGGGGTGACAGGTGCAACCCATCTCTGGCAAAACAGCGAGGCTTGTCTATCATGTCATCCCAGGCAGACAGACACTGGATCCCCTTAGAATGACACCAGAAGCTTAGCCAATTGTTGAAATTGATCATTTTGTCTTTGTATTGTGGTATCATTCAAGGTGAAGGTAGTATGCTACTGAAGGTCAGGGTCATACCAGCTTGGGCTACATGATCAGGGAGCTCCTCAATGTCTCTTTTCATGTAGTCCAGGGAGGTACGTCTTAGATCATTCACTCAGAACACCAGGAAAATGTCAGATGTTTCTATGTGGGAGGGCTGCCTGTTGGTTGTCAGAGTCAGTTTCCTTATAGCACTTTTTATTTCTTTTTTTTTAAGCACAGACATCTTCTTTAAAGCAGGTTGCCACTTGATGGAGGCTGAAATGTCAACGAGGTCTGTTGATGGCCAGTGTTCTTCACTTTGTGATGTCTATAATGGTTTCTTGATGCATACTTTTGGTTGTCTGTAATATGCCTTTCAACATCTGATGGAACCAGGTTTGGGGGTCATGACTTGGCTGTCATAATAGTTTTTCAGTCTAGTGCAATTATGACTGAAGTAGTGAGGCTCGGATATTAGGCTGCAATAATTATTATGGTACTTTTTTCAGGGGGTAACTACTGACTCATCATTATATGTATTTTCCAACTTTCTTTGCCTCAGGGTTATGAGAAATGCATTGTGATGTACAGTATCAAAGCCCTTTAACAGGTGTTTATTTATTTATTTAACATTTGTTTACCGGGAAAGTCCGAGTTGGAACAAAACCAATTTTCAGCGGAGGCCCGGGGAGAAACGCTCCAGATGCATGTCTTTGAAATGTGGGAGGAAACTGGAGTACACTGAGGAAACTCACACGAATGCAGGGAGGACATGCAGACTCCACATATTAGGCACTCCAGCCAAGAACTGAACCAGAGAACTCTTGCTGCGAGACAACAACACTACCGCTGCACCACTGAGCCGTCCAACGGCGTGTTGGAAGATAAGTGTCCAGTCATGTGATCAGTGATTACCATAGGAGTTGTTTAAGCTCATTTGTGTGTTGTAGCCCATGCCATTAATTAGAGAACAATCTCTGAATCCAACAGATGGTAAAATCTACCCGTGTGATAGTTTTCATATACCTTTACTAGACAAGTGAGAGAAATGATACATTGCTGTAGTCCTTTCTTGAGCTGCTCTTCTGAATATAGAATGTCACTGAATGCTTCTATAAAAAGGAGATAGTTCTTCTTGAATGAGTTCTTAACATTCCAACTGCTAGAAAGAACAATGTTACTTTTGGATAGCATTTAGGCATGAGGAGAGGAGAACATGTTATCTTAACCTTTAGGAGGAGGCCTCCAAGCTTCGACCTTACAGAGAATCTGAATACATTTTTTTTTACTTCCTGAGAAGAGAAAATTCTGGTAAGCAGAACTGCAGTGCAGAAAATGTTAAATTTTACTATATATATATATATATATATATATATATATATATATATATATATATATATATATATATATATATATACATTGTCTTTTTTTATTGCCTCAAATGTATGCACTATCCTTTTTCCACTATTTTAATCAAGTCCCAGGAGCACTATTTGCTTAAGGTCACACAGCAGGCAAACGGAGGTGGCAAGAATCAAACTTTGTATCCATAACTGCAGGCAGCAGCTCATTAAGTGCCTCTTAATCCTTTGTACTGACAGTCCCTTGGCCATCTGGCACTGAGAAGGTTGTCAACACAATCACTACACCTCAAACACCACCCACAACTACACAAGACACACCCACATATGGGGAGGTTCTCAACAAAAACAAAACCAAACAAAGGAGTCCTCATAGGCAAAAACACATGAGAACTTCACATCCTTGCATAACACATACCATGGATAGTCCACACACCAGTGTCTCACAACCACTAGGGCCTAACCCTAAACACGACATATTAGTCATAGGAGACTCCATTGTGAAACACACAGATGTGCCTCTCACCAGGCTGGATAAGGAGAAAGTCACAGTTAGTTGTTTGTCAAGTGCCAGAATCTGCCATATCACACATGCACTCAAGTCTCTCAACAGCAGGTACTATTATGACTCTATCATAGTCCATGTTGGTGTGAACGACTTGAGGCGTACCTCCGTGGACTATATATCAAGAGAGACATGATTGAGCTTGCTGAATATGTGTCCCAGGCAGGTATGTCCCTAGCCTTAAGCAGCATTCTACCATCACCCAGCATGATGCCTCAATACAAACAGAAAATGATTGACTTTAACAATTGGCTTAGTTTCTGGTGTCATTCCAGGGGGGATCCAGTACCTGACAGCCTGGGAAGATATGATCGACAGACCACAATGCTTTGCTAGAGATGTCCTGCATCTGTCTCACTTGGACTTCAGGCTTCTGGCAAAGGCCCTTGCCTCCCCCATAGTGCTTTTTTTAGGAAAAATCATGAGGTCAATACTACCAACATAAAAATCTCAACAAAATAGGAGTCTAAACATGAAACTGCACTCATTGCAAGCATTTTTAACTCTGGAAGATGCTGACATTTTTTTCAGTCAAAGAAACCTGGTTCAAAGCTGTGGAGAGCACCCCAGCCTTACCTAGTTACTCATCCTATCACACATTCAGACCACAAACTGTGGGCAGCAAAGCCAAAGGAGGTGGAGTTTCAATATATATATTAAAGACACACACACCTCCAAGCTGGTCAAACAGTATGACGCACAGGAGACACTCCAGGTGCAGTTAACCATTGACAAGACCCCTATTCAAATTATAGCTAGCTACAGGCCCCCACATTTGACTCAAGATGCCCACTCCACCTCTCTGCACCTCTTCAAATCTATCAAGATTCAACCCTTTACCCTGATCCTGCGTGGCTTTAATTACCTAACCATAGATTGGAAAAACTACTCATTACAGAACACAAATGACCAGAGATTCCTCAATTTGATCAATGCAAATTCCTTGGGACAGGTAGTCAATACCTTCACAAGAGGTGATAATGTCTTGGACTTGGTATTAACTAACATGAGTAACCACTGCAACACCCCTATGGTATCATCCTCCTTGGTAAGATCCAACCATAAAGCTGTCACTTTCAAAGTCACCATCTCCCCTGACCACCCTCTAGCGAGGGTCAAACAAAAAAACTTCACCAAAGCTGATTACAGCCTCCTGAGGGATGGTATAAACAGCTTCCCAGCCCCCTCCCCACTGTAGGGACTGACATCAATGTCCAAATCTACACCAAAGTACTATGCAAGCATTTATATAGATGCATTGAATCAAGAATACCCAACAGGACAAAAATCATCCTCCACAAGGAAGAGTAAACCTGTCTGGTGCACATCTGCAATAAATAAACTATATAACAAAAGGAAAAAATTACCATCCAGGACCAAGAAGGAGCAGGTGCCCAATTGGAAGCAATCTCTCCTTACCATGAACAAGCAAATAACAGCACTAGTGAAATCCTCTAAAGCCAGCTTCGAGTTCAGATTGGCCACATCTACTAGAGACAATCATAAGGCCTTCTTCACATATGTCTGTAATCTCAAAGGAAGCACCCAGATCTATTCAGAAATGGTGGTCAAGGACACCACATATACAAATGCTGTAGATATAGCCAATCTACTGGCTGACAGATTTAGCAAAAACTTCTCCCCTCCGTCCCCCCCTCCCATCAGTAAACCAGGACATCCCCAGTACCCCCCCCACCCCTTATCTCTAGGGAACAGATCATCGCTGCCCTCTCAAAGGCAAAAATACAGCCTCCATGGGACCCAAAAACATCCCTGGCTGCATCCTACATGAATTCAGGCATGAACTTGCAGCACCATTAAGCACCCTGTTCAACCAAAGCCCGAGTACCAGCTTCATCCCAGCTGAGTTGGGGACAGCCACTGTCATCCCTTTACACAAAGGTGGAGCATCCACCAATCCAGGAAATTATAGACCCATCAGCCTAACTAGCCTGATCTGCAAGGCCATGGAATGGATTATCATGGACCTCATTAACAGGGACATTGGCAACCTCCAAACACTCAACCCTATACAGTTTGGTTTTGCCAAGGGGAGGTCATGTCTGTTAAATCTGGTTGACTTCTTTGAGACAGTCACCAAAGCCATGGACAAGGGGAAGACAGTGCACACTGCCTACGTTGACCTGGCCAAAGCCTTTGTCACTATCCCCACTCACGCATAGTAGATAAACTCTCTCAACTAAGCATCAATCCATATGTTACCAGATGGGTAGAAAAATGGCTCACTGATAGAACCCACCTAATCAAAATACGGGAAGCCACCTCAAGCAGTCAACCTGTAATGAGTGGCTTACCCCAGGGATTAGTCTTGTGGCCTCTGTTATTCAGGATATACTTCTCTGAGGTACAGGCCAAAACCAGTGGACTATGGCTGACTAAGTTTGCAGATGACTGCAAGTTGGGTGCAGTCATCAATTCCACAAGTGAGGTAGACGTCCTCCAAGAGGGTCTCACCCAAACAAATGACTGGTGCCAGAAACATGGGCCCAAGCTGAATGCCAAAAAATGCATCATCATCATCCCCTTTGGGGAGAATAACATCCCCACATATTATCACATTAATAACAATGTCCTAAGTGCACAGTCAGTAGTGAGGGATTTGGGCACCCAGGTTGATAGCAACCTGACTTTTGACCACCATGTTGCTTCCGTTGTATGGAAAGTTTTCTACATGGCCCACCTCATAAGTAAGGGTATCTCATCCAGGGACAAAACGGTCATAACATCCCTGTAGTCTTCCTGTATAAGGCCAATTATTGAGTACAATGTCCCCTTCTGCATGTACCTCGCAAAGCACATGCAGCAGCTGGAAAACCACAGCGGTTCCTCACCAGGAGAATCCAGGTCCTGAAGCACCTACCCTACACTGATAGGCTAAAAGCCCTATACCTCTACTCAGTTTCATACAGACTCCTCACAAGTGACCTCTTTTTGGCATATAAAGCAATATCAGCCTCTGTCTTGATGGGACTGCTGCATATCCACAAGTCAAGCTCCTCTCAAGCAACCCATACACGCAACCTCAACCTGGTCTGTGATATCAATAGGACTTGTTGCTGGGACAGATATGTGTTCCAGAGACTCCCCCATCTGTGGAAAAAATTCCCTTTTCACGTCAAGCAGAGTACCTCATTATCCCTTTTTAAGCACAACCTGGATAACTGGATGTGAAACAGAAAATACACCCCTGGGATTCCACCTGTGTCCCTGCTGGACAGGGGCTTTGGGTGCTGACTTGTCTAAACATGGACTAAACTCTTGGCTAGGCTTATAAGGGCCTCAGGGCCAATAGCCTAGTAACCTCCTATGATCCTATGGTTCACTAATGTCTTCATTAGTTGAAAAATCACTGAGGATAACAGCCAGTAAGTAATGGTAGTCATTAGAGTTTCATAGATTATGTTCAGAAAATGCATGCTAATGCAACACCTGCTGTTTTGCTAACGTTTCACGTGACTTAGAGTCACCTGGCAGTTAAGGCTGTGAGTTGTTAAAAAAATTCTTCTTGTAGTCAAAAGTACATGATTTGAATCCTTCCACTTCCATTTCCCCACTATGTGACTTTGAGCAAGTCACTCAGATAGTACTCCTGGGTCACCCCTGAAAAGGGACACTTTGTCTAATGGCTTTACCTGGTTAACAATAGATAAAAGAAAATACTATTTAAAATGTATCCCCCATTATATTTTGCTTATCCAGATGTTTTGAGCATAGACAATGAGAGCTATGATAGTCTGTTGTAAACTTTGTAGTTATCCGTGAAACTGTTGCTGATGTAGTCGTTAACTTAGGACATATGAGTTTTAGATTTTATATCCTTCAGAAAATTATTGCTAATGTAAAGCTTGTTATTCTAGCAATGTTTTAAAAGAAATATTTAAAATATGTTCCAGACTTTTTGTTTCCAATTCTTGAGCTAAGAAGCTAAGGGCAGAGGGGAGTTGCAATGCATTCCATTGCATGATTCTAAGAGCAGTGAACTGAGATAAATGCCTGGCTCATTATTTATGAATTAATTCATTCAGTTGAACTCAAGCTGATATTTGATGTGTACAGTTAAACAAGTCACTGTAACTGATGGGTTTGAGTGTGTGTGTGTGTGTGTGTGTGTGTGTGTGTGTGTGTGTGTGTGTGTGTGTGTACTCGCGTGCATGATAATGTATATGTGTGATGCTCCACCACTGCACCAGTAATCAAGGAGCTTCAATTCTCACCACTTCTCAACAGTGGGGGACATAGACTGAGAGAATGACAAGTACACGCACAGTATTTCCAGATGCAGCTCTTTGCATCAAGTGCAAATTTCCTTAAGAGCACACAGAGACCACAGTCAGTCCAGAGCTGGTTTCTTCCTCTCTCTCCAGATCCCCAGTAAGACTCCCCACTGGCACAGCTATAGAGCTGAGACCTCAGCTGAGTGACCAAGCCAAGACCTCCATCACTCTCTCTGTCCAACCAGTGCTTTGTGTCCCTGGCCAAGTATCTGACACATACACTCTTTGAGGTTTGATTTACACACACACACACACACACACACACACACACACACACACACACACACACACACACACACACACACACACACACACCTGGGAAAGGCTGGCACAGGATTACTAGCTATGCTCCCTTCTGCCCAGACTATCATGCCACCAGTCACTCCTTAGCAGCTGCTTTAAGGCCTTTGACAACGGGTGTCCAATCTTACTGTGTAATGTTACTATTAATACAAATGGTAGTTGGGCCAAGAGCAAGGCTATTAGGAGTGGCCTACACAGTGTCACCAAATAAATATGCAAATACTCTCAAAACTTAAATAACTCTACATAGATCAGTCACAATGAAAGGTTTAAATATATTTAATAATAAATATTAAAAGAACAAGAAAATACTTAGTATATATTTACACTGACATCGGAGTTCAAAATCACAGGAAATATTTTAAAACAACATCGCAGGACAGTCTCAAATAAACAAAGAAAACCATTTAAGCTAAGCTTTGATATATTCTTGACTATATCTAAAATAATTACTATACCCTAGTTAACTTACTTAATAGCAGGGCAGATGTGTGGTAAATGGGTGTTCTTGTCAGTCCAAGACAGAATAACTTACTTAATAGCAAGGCAGATGTGTGGTAAATGGGTGTTCTTGTCAGTCCAAGACAGAATACAGAATGCTATCTCTCTCAGAGACCTATCAACTTAATATCTCAAATATTACTGCTGGTATAACTTGCAGAATGACATAATTGCTTGTCATCTGACTTCTAGTCCCCAGGCCCCAAAACAACCATTGATGGCAGTTGGTAGCATTTAGCATCTACCTGTGAAAATACATAGACAAGGGCTTTTCCTCAGATCTTTGGCAGATGTTGGAAGTCATAAAACAATAAAACACTTCCAAGGCAATACAGAAAGCTCCCTAGTTTTAGACATCATGTCTCATTGCTGCACTGAAACTGAAGTATATTATCTTTTATTGAGTAGCCATAAAGTAATTTAATTTCAGCTATTTTTCTAAAATTTACTACACTGGGGTTACCCTCCTGTATCCCAGTTTTGACTGTTAAGATATATACTTTTAAACAGTTACAATAGTGAATGCACATTTCTGTTCTTTTCCAGTAGGGTACATTGTGGTTACATTTCAAACAGCACTTTGCAAATACCTTCAAGCAGTTTGATATACACATAACATACAGTTCTAATACATTTGTAACACAAGCATCTTGTATACATCATGTTGATATTCACAAATGACATATAATTATTTACAAAATTCCAGATAGCTATGCTGGCAGTATCTCCCTTTGTCACACTATGTGCTTGTATAACTACTTGTTCCTACATCCCACAATATCTATAGTGTAAAAGGAAGGAATTTATTGTTGTAAACAGGAACATCACCATATGAGCTATGTTCTTTGAGTACGATCCTTGTTTTTTTGTTTTATTAACTGTTTACTGTGTTTTTATTATATGTATGTGAATTAATTGCAGAATATAAAGTCAACAAGTTTAATGTTGATATTTTTAACTGTGAATACATTTTTAATTTAGCTTGTTTTACTGCAGACGTGGGTGTGAAATTGGTGTGATTTTGGGTGAGATAAGGGAAAAATGGCTCCTGTGGGTACTCATAGCAGTATGGAGAGAAATATGCATCCCAGATGACTGGAGAATAAGCATGCTAGTGCCTGCCAGTGTTCAAGAACAAAGGGGAAGTTCATAACTGTGGGCAGTATAGAGGTATCAGACTCCAATCACACTGCATGAAAATTCTGGGGATGGTGACTGATAAATGAATGTGCAGAGCAGTAGAAAGTAAGATGGGAGATGAATAGTTTGGATTCAGATCAGGATGAAACACAACCGACCTGATGTTTGCAGTGAGACAGATGCTTGAGAAGGAGCTAGAAATAAGGACAGTGTCCAACTGTACATTCCTAGACTTGGAGAAAGCATATGACAAGGTCCCAAAAAAGCTGATTTGTGCAATTCAGCAGTGGTTCAGAGTCCTAGAAACATTGGTAGAATTAGTGTTACTGTGTACAAGGACCCAATGACTCAAATATGAATAGTGTTTGTTCTTACAGAGGGGTTCCCAGTAGGAGTGGGTGTACATCAGGGTTCAACTCTGAGCTCGCTGCTGTTCATACTGGTGATGGACTACATTAGAAAATGGGTTGGAAGTGGAAGGTGAACAAATTTACTGTTTGCAGATAATGTGCATTATAGGCAGACTCTGAGCAAGAACTTCATCAAAGGGTAGGGGAATAGAATACAAAACTGAATGCACATAGGATGAAACTGTGTACAAATAAAACAGCTGTAATAACAGCAAATGGGGGAATTCATAAGAATCTGAGAACTGAGATAGAAAGGAAAACAGTAGAACAGGTTAAGACCTTCATGTATCTGGGAGGAGTGGTTGAGGAGAAAGTAAGTCTGAATGAGATCGAAGCTAGAATCAGAGGGGCTGCAGCCAACTGGCACAGAGTGTCATGGATACTGTACGACAGAAGAATTCCAAAGAAGGTGAAAAGTAAGGTGTATGAAACAGTAGTGCATCCAGTACTACTGCATGGTACAGAAACCTAGGCAGTAAAGGCAGAGCAGTTGGGGAAGCTAGAGGTGATGGAGATGAAGTGCTTGAGATGGGTAGTAGGATGCACACTGTGGGACAGATGAGGAAATGATGATGTGAGAGCAGAAACCAAAGTAGATCCAATTAAAGAAAAGGTCAAAGAGAACAGATTATGGTGGTTTTGGGCACATGTGCAGGAAAGCAGAAGACAATTTGATGAAGAACATTCAGGACAGACAGGAAGAAGGCAAAAGGAAACAAGGGCATTCAGCATAGAGGTGGATGGATTGTATGAAAGAAGACGTACGACAGACAGGCATGAGTGTCGAAGAAGGTAAGAGAGTGACATTGAATAGGGAGAGCTAGTGACAAGTGACACAACACCCCGACCCCATGAAGAAAATGAGAAAAAGATGGTTGATGATGATGATGATGATGATGTGGGTGTGAAATGCACTGTGCTGGGATGCAGCCATTTATCTGGTACTTAGTGCAGATGAATAAGGCTATGAGCTGTAAATGAGCTGCTTCTATAGTACAGGGTTTGATTCCTTCAGCCTTTGTTTGTCTCCTGTGTGACTTTGGCCAAGTCATTTTATTAGTAATTGCTACCTAGCCTGCCCCTGAAAAGAGACACTTCTAGTTGGCTCTCTCAAGCTAACAAATGTGTTATACATTTGTCTTTTGAATTCCAGTACCCTTCACATTGCTGCTGATTAGTGCTTCACTTTATTTTGTCAGGCTGTGAATCCCAGCAAGTATCTTCTAGTTTAATAGACTGGCAATGTCGATAATCATTTGAAATATCAGGACCCGTTAGAGTGAGTCCATAAATATGGAGACTAAATGGCTGAAAGAACAGACTGAAATATACTAAGTCTGAGATGACTATTTTTTCAGAATATTCCCTTTTCTATGAGGTATGGCGATCTTGGAGTTGGTTGTCTTTTTTTTCAGCTTTCTGGTACTCAGTATTTTAATTGCTAACATTTCAATAGGGGGCTGGCAGCGTAATTTTTAAAGTAATCGAAGTTTACTTTTTATCATACTATGTCTGTTTTCAACGTGAGACTGTTTTGTTTAGCAAATGGCTGTCAGTGTTTTTTGCTGTAAAATTTGAAATAAAAATTAAATCCAAATCTCTGTGATCATTGTAAAACTCAATAAAAAATGGTATGCATGTTGACAGGTTTGAACACTGTATTGTGGTAAGTGGAGAGAGGCAGCCAAATAATTGGATACTGGTATAGCTGCCGGGGAGGTGGGGCTCTGGTCCATTATCCTGACTAGGGCCCCATTTCACCATGATCCAACTCTGTCTGTATGTAATGTTTATCAGTAAGTGCATATATTAAATTAGTTGGATTTCCCTCAGAGGTGGTGTATGAATTGTAACTGGTAAGCAGCTGTACTGCAGACACATACCTCCCACTTATTGTTTAAAAAAACGGCAGTGGTGATTCTTCATGCATACTTGGGATTTAGATATTCTCCTTCTATCCAGTCATGCACTGAAAGAATGTTAAGTCATTAGCCTGTGTTTTCCTGCTTCTGTTCCTTGCAGTATCCCAGTTGGTGTTTTATAGCTCCCCTTTCTTGTGGTAGTGTATATATATATATATATATATATATATATATATATATATATATATATATATATATATATATATATATATATATGTGCTTCTGTATAGGAATGCATTACTACCTGCCTGCACCTGTCAGTAACATTTGTTCTGCTGCCTAAAGTACAACTCCCCTCTCCCACTTTCCAGGGAATAGGAAGCCCTGACATATACAGGAATACTATGAGTATTGTAACCACAGTTTTGATGCCATTCCTGAGCACTCAGTTGGCAATCCTCATATCATGTTTCAACCATGCATGCACTACCCATACCATCCCACTCGCAGCAATCCCCTCTAGATACCCGAGTATGTCAGCCTTGTGCAATACAGAACAAAGAAACAGAGACCATGACAGCTGGCAGTGCTGACTTATTTACAAAGTGTACCATATTTATTTTCTAATTGTATGCTGTACATCATTGTAATGAGTAGTTCATATAACCACAAAAGCATCAATATAACTACACCATTCATCAATCCAATATCAAAGGCATTTGGTGTTTGGGGGTACCTATGCTCTCCCTTCTCAGTGAAACTGTATGACAACTTAAGTAATATTCTAGCACAGCATACTCAGTAGCATCTCATGACACACTAATGTTAAGTAGTATTCTAGCACAGAATACTCAGTAACATCTTATGGCACACTACTATTAACTAGTATTCTAGATCAGCATACTCAGTAACATCTCATTGCACACTAAAGTAGTATTCTAGCAAAGAATACTCAGTAACATCTCATGGCACACTACTATTAACTAGTATTCTAGCACAGTATACTCAGTAGCATCACATGACACACTAATGTTTAGTATTCTAGCACAGAATACTCTGTAACATCTCATGGCACACTACTATTAACTAGTATTATAGCACAGAATGCTCTATAACATCTCATGGCATGCTACTGTTAAGTAGTATTTAGCACCACATACTCAATAACATCTCATGGCACACTACTGTTAAGTAGTATTTTAGCACAGCATACTCAGTAACATTTCAAGGCACACTACTGGAGCTGTGAATGTCAGAAAAGCAGACCTTCATGTAGCACAAAGATTTATACATTTACTAAATTCCAAACAGTACTTGCTTCTTGCTTAATTCTTGTACTATGTTAATAGCAGATTTAGTCATATGTCCTCTGTTTATTAAAAACTAGACCACTTCTTCTCATTCCAGTCACCACCATGATCCATGTTGCAATTTGGAGACGCAGCTGCTTTGTGCAATATGTTTTCTTCAGGAGCACACAGCTGCTATATGTCATGAGCAACAGAACTGAGCTCAGTCATAGCACACATGCTAGCTCGACATTACAACAGGAGTATTTTAAAGAAAGTGTTTAGATGAATGTGTTCATGTATGAATGTGCAGGCATGTACACGCACACACGCAGGGAGTGCCAATGGCAGAGCTTACAGTTCATTTGGGAAGACTGTTTTGGGTTAATTTATCCATCTAGCATGGTCTGAGATCTCAAACAGAAGATATGTAAACTAAGAATAAATATTTGTTTCACTGAATATTGTGGTCTCTGTCTTGCTGCAGTTAGTTTCCCACCCCCCTTCATGGTTCCTGTTGTGGTGTTAATCCTCGCGGCTTTGGAATTGCCCACCCTTGTAAATTTGTTTTTGGACACTCCTCCTTGGCCTATCTCATTTACCCACTCAGCTGAGTACAGTGAGATCATATTTTGATTTCAGGCACTCCAACCAGCCCCAGCTCCTCTGCTGTGTACAGAGAGCACTTGGGAAGGACATCCCCTATAGTATCTTAATCTACTCTGTTCCCTCCCTCTACACTAAAAAAAAAGCAAAAAAAAAAAAAAACAAAAAAAACCAAAAAAAAATATTTATACTATCTTCAGCTGCTCTTACTTAACTGTCTTCTACCTTATTGGTTTAGTTTGCTGTTCTGTTTGCTCTTAAGTGTTCAAGTGCTCTTATTCTGCACTTAGTGCCTCCATTTTTTCATAACTCACTGCTCTCTGCACTTGTTTTTTGTTGTTTTTAAATTATCTGCATTTATTTAAACTGTATTTGCCTTAATATTGCTACACACTCAAGTGTGCTAGCTTGTACTGCATTTAAAGTGTTTTTGCTATGCAAAAAAAAAAAAAAAAAGTTCTAAGCTTGTTTACCACCTTTCCTGAAACTAGCCTAGTCCAGATACAGATTTGCTGTATCCCAGACTGTTTTGCAAGTTTCTGAGCTCCCCAGACTTTTCTGTGTTGGAAGGAAGCCTTCTAGCTTATCAGTGGGAGCGGTAAGCACTAGGTAGCCTATCTACCACAAGATAAGTGGTTTCTGGCCCAGAAATTGTAGTTCATTTGGCCATTTGGTCTGACTTTCCATCTCTTTCAACTTTCTGGTTTAAAAGCTCGTGTTTACATGGGTTTAAGTGCCTCGGATCCAGTTTTGGCATCCTGCAGACTACAAGAGCAGCAGGAAGGAGAAAAGAGATACTCTAAGTGCTTCCATTTTAATTTTTTCATAATTTACTGAACCATTTGGGCATTTTTTCCATCCCTTTCAACTTTCTGGTCTAATAGCCTGTGTTTGTGCACCGCATTCTAAGGGAGATCCAGTATCTGTCTGACTGGGACAACATGATCAACAGACCTCGATGCTTTGCCAGAGACGGCCTGCATCTGTCACCCCCAGGGATTCCGGGTACTGGCTAAGGCACTTGCCACCCCTATAGTGCTTTTTTTAGGAAGTGTTCCAAAGACCAAAATTCCACCATAACAGTTACAAACAAGTGCAATCTGAGGGTCATGCTGCTCAGTGCTAGAAGTCTAAATCTCAAGATGCACTCGCTCAAAGCTCTCCTCAGAATGTCAACATCTGTGCTGTAATGGAGACCTGGTTTAAAGAGGCAGAAAGCACCCCTGTGCTCCCAGGCTACAACTCATTCCATACCTTTTGGCTCCAGAATACGGCCGGAAGCTCCAAAGGTGGTGGTGTCTCCATATTCTTAAAGGATACGCACACCTCTAGACTGGTAGCCCAGCATAATGCATCCAAGATACTTGAGGTGCAACTAATACTGGGTAAGATGGTGATACAAGTCATGGCATGCTACAGAACCCCAAACATCCCCAGACCCTCACTCCAACTTCCTAAGCACCCTGGAATCTATCAAAGTCCAACCCAATACTCTCATACTGGGTGACTTCAACTACCCTTCCATCAACAGGGAAAACATTTAAGTACCCATGTACAGGCCCAATGCTTTCTGGAATTTATGAATTCCAATGCCCTGAACCAGCTCATTCTGACCCCCACTAGAGAAAGCAACATCCTTGACCTGGTTATCACCAACATGGGAGACCGTTGCTCCACACCTATAGTCAATTCCTCCCTGGTTAAATCTGACCACAAACTGATCACCATGGAAATCTCCATCTCACCTACACCCCCCAGCTAAGGTGACCACCCTGAAAAACTTCTCTAAAGCTGACTTTGGGCTCTTAAAAACAGAGGTGGCTAACTTCTCGGCACCCATGCCAATGGAAAATGTACACAAATGCATGGACCTTGCCATACCAAATAGAACTAAGATGGTCTCCTCCAAAAAAAGGAAGGCAATCTGGTGGTCCACAGCCATCAATAAATTCTACAATAGAAGGAAGAAACTGTTGCAGAACAAAATGAAATCACAAGACTGGTAAACCTCCCTTATCAGTCTCAACAAAAAGCTGAGATTCCTTATAAAATCCTCTAAAGCCAGCTATGAAGGCAGAATTGCGGCTGACACCAAAAACGACCTCAAAGCCTTCTATAGCTATATCAAAAACCTTAAAGTCAATACTCAGATTTGCTCTGAGTTATTGCACAATGACACATCCTATACTGAGCCAACAGATATAGCCAACATACTGGCTAACAGATTCAGTGCCAACTTTACCCCCCCAAGGGCCCTATCACAATACCAGAAGAAAGCCTGGTACCCACCATTTCTGAGGCACAAGTAAAAGCTGCATTGTCCAAAGCCAAGAATACAGCATCCTTGGGACTTGATAATATCCTTGGCTGTATCCTACATGAGCTACAAAATGAACTGGCACCACATCTGTGTGCCCTGTTCAATCACAGCCTTACCTCAGGCTATGTCCCTAATGAATGGCGCACTGCTACAGTCAACCTGCTTCATAAAGGAGGCCAACTACAAACCCTGGGAACTTCCGCCCCATTAGCCTGACAAGTTTGGTATGCAACTCCATGGAGAGCATCATCATGGACCTGCTTAACAAAGATATAGGCAATCTCCAGACTCTTGACCCCACACAGTTTGGCTCTGTCAAGGGGAGGTCCTACCTGCTGAACCTGGTTGACTTCTTCGAGGCAGTCACCTAGGCTGTGGATGAGGGTAAGGCAGTGCATACAGCCTATCTCGACCTGGCCAAGGCCTTTGATACCATTCCCCACTCAGGTATCATTGATAAACTTACCAAACTAGGCATCAATCCTTACATCACTAGGTGGGTTGCAAACTGGCTCACAGACAGGACCCACAGAGTGAAAGTTGCAGATTCCAAGTCAGACTGTCGATCAGTCACAAGTGGAGTCCCACAGGGCTCTCCTGTTTGGCATCTACTTTTTGAAAGTCCAGGCCAACACAGAAGGACTCTGGCTGACCAAGTATGCTGATAACTGCAAGGCAGGAGTCATTATCAACTCCCCAAGTGAATCAGATATCCTACAAAAGGTCCTCTCTGAGACCAATGACTGGTGTCAAAACCATGGCCTGAAGCTTAATGCCAAAAAAAGCATTATCATCCCCTTTGGAAAAAACTCAATTCCCATGAATTACCACGTTGATGGGAATCCACTGAACACTGAAGGGGCCATAAGTGATCTGGGCACCAAGGTCGAAAGCCACCTCACTTTCGACCACCACATTGCCACTGTGGTCAAAAAGTCCTTCTACGTGGTACATCCTATTCTTCTTTGTTACCAATGTTCCTTTTCTCTCTTTTCCCCATTATAAGTACTTTACATACTTTTCCCTTTTAAATAACTACTAATAAGTATAATTTGACTTAATACCAAAGTGCATTTTTTCTAGTGGGTCAGTGGTGGGGTAACAAGGTGTTTCTGATTAGTGTTTCTAACTAGATGTTTTCGACTCTTTGTTTAGATACATTTAAACATTAATACAGTACATTAATGGTGTTTTATAGATAGCTAAATATAAGTCTGATATATATATATATATATATATATATATATATATATATATATACACACACACACACATATATATATATATATATATATATATATATATATATATATATATATATATATATATATATATATATATATATATATATATATATATATACTAGTTTTTTTTTCTCTCTCTCTGGCCTGGTTAACTGGTGGGTATATGATTGAAATGTTATAATATGATTTCTGATTTGAGGCAGCTGTTGTTACTTCTAAATAACTGCTTTTATATGAAAGGGTTAATTTTTTCATGATGTTGATGTTTTGTGAGAAAACTGGTGGTCTGTGTGACCATAGCTGGTGTTAGGCACACGCAAAACCCATGGCTGTGGGGAGCCCCCGATTACCTCCCCATGAATGAGGGCCCCCATCCAGCAGCCACAGGTTGCTCTGACCATTACTGTTCTTTGGCTCTGCTCCTCGTGGACGTCCGCATAGATCCCTGCCATCACCGTGAAAATCTGAACTGTGTTTACGTTTTTTTTGATTTGCTGGCAAACTGCACTCAATCAGGTCCGCTCACTGAAACAAGGGATCTGATTGGCTGCAGCAGCCTGCGAACTACGTTCTTGTTTTTTTTTCATTTTTTTTAAAGTAGGAAGTGATGAAGCAAGGACCTGATTGGTCCTTGCAAAATCACCTCCTGCACAAACTGCCTTTAAAAAGGCACCTGCAGCTAATAAAGATCACTTCTCTTGTTTTTAAACAGAGAAATGTTTCTTAGCAGCAGAGTGTGGAGATCAAGCCGGGTTTGGACCAGCGTGAGGACGGACTACATCTGACAACGGATCAGCAGTGGATTCAAGCCTTTGGAGCAGTTGTGGTCATTGGATTATACCCCTTTCAACTGTCCTTATAAGGGCAATTTCTCAAAAGGTTTGAAAAACTGTCCTTTTAAGGGCAAGTTCAACAGGACTGAGTGGTCTGAGGAAGGCAAGCAGAGCAGGTGAGCCTTCAGTCATGAAGAGGGAGCAGAGTATTGGAAGCAGCCTTCTGTAGAAAGCATAAAAGGTAAGTTTTGGGGTTTAATTTTAACTTTATTTTTTTATGGGGGGGTGATTGTATTTTGTTTTTTGTGCATATTTTGTGTGCAAAGAGATTTGGGGGGGTGAGGGTTGTGGTTGTACCAGTTTTATTTTGGGGCTGTAGTTGTAATAGTTTTATTTTGGTTTTGTGTAGAGTTTTTGTGCTAAGAGGATGGGAGGGTTGTGGTTGTACCAGTTTTATTTTGGTTTTGTGTAGAGTTTTTGTGCGAAAAGGATGGGAGGGTTGTGGTTGTACCAGTTTTATTTTGGTTTTGTGTAGAGTTTTTGTGCTAAGAGGGTGGGGGTGAGGTTGTGGTTCTACTCATTTTATTTTATGTTTGTGTAGTGCTCTGGTGGTAAGAGGATGGGGGGTGAGGGGCTGTGGTTTTACCAGTTTTATTTCACTTGTGTGGTGTTCTTGTGCTATGAGGATTGCGGAGGTAAGGACTGGTTTTATCAGTTTAATTTGCTTTTATGTAGAGTTCTTGTGCTAAGAGGATGGGGGGTGAGGGGCTGTGGTTGTACCAGTTTTATTTTACTTTTTTGTAGTGATGTATTGTGCTAAGAGGATTTGTGGGTGAGGGGCTGTGGTTGTACCACTTTTACAAATAAAAGGGGCATTCTTATTCTATGGAAAATACTTATACTATGCCAAGGATTATAGATACAATTTCAGATAAAGATGGGATGGTAAGCATGGTTATTTTGGAATACATACTGGATACTAGGACTGAGTACTAAATATGATGACAAATATCTGGACCTGATTACTTTAAATGCAAAAGGGGAACTTATGGCAACAGGTGATTTTAACTGCCCATCAGGCAATGATACTTCTAAAAATGGTAAAATAAAACTAACATCTCAAGCCAAGAAGTTAAATGACTTTACAAACCAGATAAACCTTAAAGATAAATATGGCCTAAGAGAACATTATTCCTTATTCTATACTCACTATTCATATCTGTTTGGTACACAAACATTGATAAGATCTTTGTATCAAATAATATATACTCTAAAATAAGTGACATATATATATAATGACTTGTCCACTTTCAGACCATAATGCTATCAAATTTACATTAATTACACATACAGATGATTTAAGACTTTTACAGAGAATTCCTGCTTACATAACTAAGTTAAATGACTTTAGGGAATGGATAATGAAAGAAATAGACATGTTTATGGAAACAAATGATAATGGTGACATGACTGATACTATACTATGGGACACCTTTAAAGTTTATATATGGTAGAATAAAATCTTGGTACCTTAAAAAAAGGAGAGAGTGGGACAAAGAACGTTTAGACTTGCAAAAATAGACAAGATAAAAATGGATGCAAAACCAAATAACAAAGTAGCACATAATGAAATTACTAAATGAAATCAAAAATACTTAGAAGTTCTGAATCATAAGGTAGCCATAAATCAGGAAAAATTGAAATTGCAATCTTATGCTGTAAATCCTAAATATCTACATAAAATAGTGGTATGATCCAAAAAAAAATAAACAATCAAAATCTTATTAATGAGAAGTGATGGTTCAGTTAAGAGTACATCTAACTTAATGGACATATTAGAAGTGTTCAAAAACTACTATAATTATATAAATAATAACACACCACTTTTGGAGACAGATAATGTAATAAATACTTTTATTCAAGAAAATATAACTACTAAGGTGTCAATGCAACAAAATAACATATTAAATAAACAACACTAACAGAAGTGAAAGAGCAAATAAAAAAAAAAATAAAAGATAATAAAGCTCCAGGACTGGATGGAATAATTCCTGAACTATATACGATTTTCCTGAATATATAATAAAGAAAATGATTAGTGCCTTTACTATGATTAAGCAAAAATGTATAACACCCCCATCATGGAAATACTCAATTATCTCCCCCATATTAAAACAAGGTAAGGACCCCAAATCTTGTGATTCATATAGGCCAATTTCATTACTAAACACTGATTATAAAATGTTCATGACAATATTAGCTAATAGGATAAAGAAAAATATTACCTAAGCTAAAACATAATGATCAGACAGGGTTCAGTCTTCATAGAAAATTGCAAGATAACATTATTAAATTATTATCATTAATAGACATAGCATGCAAATACAAAAAACAATTAACTATTATCAGCCTAGACATAGAAAAGGCTTTTGATTATATTAGTTGGTCTTATCTACAAAGAATTCTGATTGGCTTCGAATTCTCCTCAGATTTTGTCAACTTATTAATGAAAATTTATAGTGGGGCACAAGCTTATGTGAAAATTGGATCATGTCTAGCCTCACCACTAGAAATCCTCAAGGGAACTAGACAAGGTTGTCCTTTGTCACCATTATTGTTTTTCTTTCAATGGAACCTTTGCTACATATAAGCAAAATATAAAATATTTCCAAATTAATAAGGACTATTGTCCTAAGATAGAATTATTTACTGATGATATGTTTTTAATGTTGGGTGATATTGATGGTTCTTTGCATGATGTTATAAATACCTTAAGCAAGTTTGAAAGAATTTCAGGGCTTAAATTTAATCATAATAAATCCAAAACATTATTAATTAACAAAAAGATGAATAAAAACTTAAGAGAGAATAGCCTGCTTAATTGGGAGAATGATGTATTAGAATATTTGGATGTCAGTATAAAGAGTACATGAAAAGAGTCTGTTAAACTAAACTACAATAATTTAATAACCACCATTAGTGAACTACTTAAAAGATGGAACAAAATGTTCTTCACAATGGAGGATAGGCTTTATTTAATTAAAATAATTTTACCTAAAATTTTGTTTTATATACAGTCATTGATATGCCCCCTCCCAAAAACGTATTTAAAAAATTAGATTCCATGTCACTTAAATTTTTATGGTTTCCCTTAAAACATAGGATTGATTATAAATGGCATATTAGAGCTTGGAACAGTAATGAGATAGCGTTCCCTAGCCTAGATCTTTATTCCAAATCAATTATAATGTAGTATTACATTGGATCACACCTACCTATATATCTGGCTGGAAGACAATACATGAGATTTATATAACTGATGTCAGAGCTATAGAAAATCAATTTAAGGAACAATATGGAATAAGTAGAGTTCATTGGCCTTTAAGTGAATTTTGTTTAATAAGAAGCTTGATAATTTTTTCTTATAGCATTAATCAAATATTTAATAACTTTAAAATATAATTGATTGTAATTATAGCATTAAACAATTTCTATTTCTTATATTGACTATAGCATACTCCCCTGATTGCCTAGATTCTTTCAATATCAATGCGATGCAAAAATTAAAAAAAATTAAAGGAAAATAACATGATATTCTGGCATCAGTTTATTGAAAATAAGAGTATTAAACCACTAAACTCTCTTTTATGTAGTTTTGCTAATAGTCAAGACTGAATCTATACCTAGTTTGATTCAACTTTTTATTAGGTGTCTTGAAAAGACAGATAATCAAAAATTAAGTATCTCACCTATCTATAAGATACTAAGAGGAGACAGTCTAAAGTTAGACTCAGATTTTTTGGAATTACTATGTAAAGATTAATGGAGAACAGATACCCGATGAATCCAAAAAATTGTTATTGAATTCTATGTATGGTACTTCTTCTTCATTATATTGGAGATTGTATATGTGGAAATTTATAAATAGGAGTTTCTATACTCCACATAAAATAAATCTTCTACTCAAAAACAGTGAAAGTAAATGTTGGAAATGTGATGAATTACTAGAGGCCAACTGGGTTCACATGTTCATTGACTGTAGAAATGTTGTTCAATACTGGAGAGACTTCAGATATTTTGTAAATGCTTTATGGTCTGATAACTGTCATCTTTCTAACTCACTAATCCTGTTCAATGTTCCTATACCTAATGTAATACCTAAATCTCTGATTCAGTTACTCTGGTCAGTTCTTGCAATTGCCAGAAAAGTTATTACTTTGAACTGAAAAAGTAAACAAGATTTGATGTTTAAAGATTTTATTAATTTAGTAAAAGTTGTTTGTAAAAAAGAACTGCAAACCATTTGTTATAGAACTCATAACATTACTCATAAAAAATAGCATGGCAAAAATTGGAAAACCTTTTGAACAAATACTGATAACTTCTCATGGATACAATGATTGTTTATCATGGATGAATGTAAATATTGTAAATAGTTTTGTTATTGTTTTATTGTTTTTGTTATATGTACATTTGCATATGTTTATAATAAAAACAAAATAAAAATGTTTTTGAAGAAAAAAAAAATGTGGCAAAAAATTAAAAAAAATACCCTTTTGTGAAAACTCACTTAACCCAATAATATAGCGTTGTACCCCTGCATTATGTTTTGCATATTTAGGGCACCTGTGCTAATATGTCTTGTATTGCCAGTTCATTCCTTGTATACAGTCTAAAAATAACAGGTGACAATATTCTGTAATAATCATATTTCTTTATAAGTAAATGTTTACAGAAAGCAGCTGAGAATGTCCAGTAACTTTAAACAGAAAATCTCAGAGCAGACAGCTCTGCCTGAAAGGATAGACTGCAAGAATAAAAGTTCCACAAGACTGCTAATAGCACTGTTTCTTTAAAGGCCTGCTTGAAACACCTTATACCAGCTGGGGAAATTGCAGAACCTGATGCATCCTTTCAGTCACCATAAGATGAAATTCTTACAGGTTGCCATGCTTCTCAGCTACTATGATTTGGGTACAGCACAATTTTATCATCAGATTTTGCTGTGATCCTCTCTTTGATCTAGATTTACTGACTTTCTTCATAAAGTTAGACCTTTTTAGTATATGTATACATTAATACTAGTTATGACTCATGTATCACTATGCTTACATTTGTGTAAATAACAGAGCACAGCCCTTACAAAGACTTATCTCTGCATGGAATTTAATACCTGTTGACTTCCCAGCCATCCATGCGTTCAGCCACAAATTTTTTTTCTCATTTTTGTGCATGGGGTTGGGGTGTCACTTCAGCAGTGATAATTATCTAGATAGGCAGCTAGTCCTGCATCTGTGGATCATCCATATCCCATACTTGCACACACATCGCCTCTATGGCCAATTTAGAGTGTCCAATCCACCTACTGCATGCCTTTGGAATGTAGGCGGAAACCGGAGCACCCAGAGGAAACCCATGCAAATACAAGGAGGACATGCAGACTCTACACAAAGGTACCCTTGCTGAGAATCATACTGGAGAACCTCTTACTATGATGACTTTGTATTCTAAAAGTATGAAAGTATTCCCCTTTTTGACCCTAGGATATGACTTCTAAACTCTGGTGCTGTGATTTTTAATTTTCAGAGGTTGAGAGGTATGCAGGCTGAATAGCTGAAACACCTGCAGTGGTTATCTGTAAGCTGCCTGTAGTAGTTAAATGATATAATTAACTTTATGTGAATGCCATGTGACATTCTGCACAGTCAGTAACTATGTTATATAAACTATGCCTGGCAAAACATCCTTTATAGCTACAGACTGCTGCTTGTTTCAATTTACAGTAGAAGATCTCCAGAAACATTATTCACAACATAACGAGATGGGGTTGGTATAATTGTTAAGGTCTGTACCTCACAGATACAACGTGTAGGGTTTGAGTCTGATCTCTGGTTGCTGGATAGGCTTGTAATAGTCTACAGACTGATAGCCTTGTATTTACATATGAACCTTCCTATGACAACTGATACCCTAATATTTACCTATGAACCTTCCCATGACAAGCAGCAGGTGCTACAGTAAAGGAAGTGCAGAACTGCATTCACTAGTACCACCCCCTTTTACTGTGCTAGAACAGGTATAGCATGTCCTCCTTCTCTGTCTTGCCTCAAGACTCATTCCATCTGTCACATTCAAATGGGTTGCCTGCCTTAGAAAAATGAGGACCCATTCTTCTAGGTGGCATACGTAATGTTACAGACAACACTGTCCATCTTCATATGCGGGATACTTGTTGAAGAGAAATGTTTTATTCCACAGGAACTAAAATGTCACATGGAACAAATCTTCATTTATTTATTTAGTACGTTGGACATTGTTAATTGCTCAGATGTACAGGAACAGGGGATGTACGTTTCAGCAGCAGGCTAAAATTAATTATATGCTTGACTTGCAGATTTCATATAATGAAAAATCATAACAATTCAAAGATAAAAAGGCAGACAAAAGGACAGAAAGAGGATTTAAACATAAATGAATGTGTAAGGAAATAAATTATGGTTTAGGTGACTGGCACATTCTGCAACATAAGAAAACTCGACAAATGTGCTATGTTATACAGTGCACTAGTCTTACAGAAGTTTACCAAAGCTGTAGATCACCATGCCCTTGTTTACACCTGCAAAGAATTTAAGTAGATGGCATACTCATGACAGCAGGTTATTACACACCCCAAAAAATCATGACACACACACACACACACACACACACACACACACACACACACACACACACACACACACACACACACACACACACAATGCACTTGGCATAGTAAGTAGCACAGATCCTGCATTAAAGTAAAAATGCCACCGAATACTAATATACTCATATATCTGTTTTTAATAATAATAAAAAATACTACCAGAAATGTGAAACTAGTGATATTTATACAGTGTTTTGCTTATTACATTCCTTGATGACTCATAGTGAGGAACACCATAATGAAATAAGAGTGAGAATACATACTGTCTTTTTAAACACCTTTACTGAATTATCACTTGTGACACAGGCACATTTACATTTATATTAAAGTAATCAAACTGCATTCACTAGTTAAAATTAACAAACATTATGCTTCACATATATTGCTATGTATCATATAACCTAATAATGTTACACAGATTATTCAATTCCTGCCCCTTTTATCTGCCCCTCACAATTTGTTTATCTGCCCCACACTTACATAAAACATGAAATATTAACACCTTAATGGACTTTGAGAGTGTCACATTACTTATCCAGATCTCCAGGCTGAAATGGTGCAAAGCAGTTTGTAGCACACTGCTTCAGTCTGGCTTATATTGTAACTGTGACCAGGGGTCACAGCACCGCAAGGAACTTACAAAAATGTAAAGCAGTGCAATACACAAGCAGACAAGGAACTTTACAAACACTAACTGAAATGTGTAAGTAAAGAAGTAACATTTCACAATGTGCCTCTCACATCTGTTAAAGTAATGATCCATACTGGGTGTGAGTATCATAGATTTTACTCATGGTTGGCATAGTTTGGTCATGAGGATTAAACACAGGCAACCACGAGTAAGTCCTGTTAATCAGAGGAGTAGCTAGGCCATTTGGAGCCTAAGGTGAGACCCTCATTTGGCACCCCACACACACATACCTGAAGAGTAAAAAAAAAAAAAAATAGAAACTAGTATTTTAAACTTCGTCTCTGATATGACCCACCCCTCCCCCCAACTTGGAAGTTTTTAAATGACAGACATTTGAATTTTAGACATCATGCACATTAGTACAAAACACATTATTTTACCAACGTTCATTGTTTATAAAAAAGTGCAATATTTTAAACATTGTCTCTGATTCCCCCCACCCCCACCAATTTCAAGTCATCAAATAATGACACAGACATTTGGGTTTCAGAGTTAATCCTTTACAAATTGCATAGTGGTGCAAGCAAAACATATTATTCTAGCAGTTTTCTAAGTTTATAATAACAACAAGCCATATTTTGCACTTTGCTCCTGGTGTGATTCCCCTCCGACTTGAACTCATGAAGTAATGATAGACTGCTACTCTACTAGCTGCTGCTTGAATAAGATGTTTTGCAATTTGAATTACTGCACACTACTGTTGCAAATACAGTTTACAGAACATATAAGTGGCGGCAGCAAGCAAAGAAGCAAGTAATTATATCATACCTCTCAGCCTCTTAGACCAAGACATCTGGACAAAGCCATAAATAACGGGGGACAAAGACCAAAAAAATAGGGACAGTTTTTAAACATTGCTCTTACAAACTTTGAAAACTGATAGAAGAACAGGTTTTGTGTTAGCATGAATTTTTCTGAAGGGTATAAAGTTTGTTTGTGTCTTTCGGCTCGTCCCGGTTAGGGGTCGCCACAGTGAAACTCTGGTCCGCTAATGATTGGCAGTAGAGTTTTACGTGCTGGCTTGCCGGGCCTAACGCACAACCTTCCATGAAGGAATGCCCGTTCATGCATGTCGCCACACAGAAGATGCTCTAACTGAGGATCAAACAGACAACGTCTAACTGTGAGGCGACAACGTTACCGCAGCACCACCACCGCAGTCTTCTGAAGGTATGAAGTCTGAAACTCAAATGTCTGTCATTATTTCCTGACTTCAGTATTTAATGACTTGCCAATGATTTGCCAGAAAACCACAATTATATGATGAACAGACCAAAAATGAGGCAAATATCTGGACATTCTGTGAATAATCTGTGTAGCAATTAAGTATAATTACAATAATCAGAACAATTGCCGACTCTGGCCTACCTACATGACCTGCTGCTTGCCCAGTGCACCCAGTGCCCATTCTTCAGTAACCAGTCCACTTGCATTAACTTACCTGGCTACCACCAGGTGCATTTGCTGTTTAAAAGTAAAGTGATTGACTTTTTTTTCCTCCACACTGGTAGCCAGGTACAGAAATAGCAGGATCTCACTCTCCTGACCTGGTCTCCTAGTCCATCCATCAAAATAAACAAATAAATAAATGAATAAATAAATAAATACAATTTAAAGTCAAATAAAAACAATAGTCAGATTCTGCATCTGATATTACTACTAACAGAGTAGCACAGACCATTTAAAGAGCAGAATAGAATAAAACAGGTATTGCTCTCTCACTGTGAGCACTATTGGTGCAAGACATAAAGCCCAGTGTAATTGTCTCCTCTACCCTGCCCCTCCATCCTGTCACCCAATCAGAAGCATTTGGAGTAGTGCCTGAGTCCCATCCCTTACTTAAAATTTACGGATGAGCAGCCGCTCATATAAGGGACGTCTAAAGGGGATGGGGTTCAGCCTGGAAAAGTAGCACTGCCATTATAGAAATGGAAAGTGTAAAAATAAAAAAAATAGTAAAATGTTTACATTTTTTTTTTACTTTATTTATGCGATAATCTCCTCTCAAAGCTTGCACCTGGGGCAGTTGCTCCCTTTGCTCCACCCTTGCTACACTACTGCCTGTATGTTGTTATTATTCAATGACGTTATTTAAGAAAGAAATTGCTTACCTTTCTTAAATAATCTCATTGTGTAATGGCATGTTAGTGTTTTTCTACTTCCTGGTCTGCACACTGATGTAATGTGTATTTGTACCTACGTCTGTAGATCTACACAGCATATCACTGCTACTGCTGCTAATAATAGGTTCCCCTAGATGACAGAAGGGTTCAGATGGTGGTACAGTTGTTTGGAAAAACCCAGTGTGGCTCCCTTACCAAAGATGCAAGACAGGATCTGCTGGTCTCCCAAGAACAGGACAGGACTAGCTAGGACCCTGTTGGTGATTCTCCCTTTATTATTTCTCCAAATCTTTTGGGTTTCTAATACCATGACGGGAATGGACCCCATTCCTAAGTCAAAGTACGATTAAAGTTCATGAAATTAGTATTGTTTCACTCTTTGATGTCAACCAAAAGTGCTGTTCATGCATAATGTGCCCAGTAATGACTCATTCTGCAATTTGTATGGAGTTACATGTATTGGTAGCATATCTAAATATGATTGTAGACTCTTTTTGTGTCTCTCTGTATGCAGGACACTGTAGTCACTGGGTGTGGTGATTTCAATGATCAATGCTACTTTTGTCTTCTTTTCTTGGACCACTATTTCTGGTTTTCTAGCATCTATCTTTTGAACTGTTGATAATGGATGATTCCATGTGATGTAGACTTCATCATGTTTTATGATGCTTTGTGGCTCATGTTTTCAGTGTTTTTCAGCCACTTCAAGTACCATAATGTTTGCACAATCCCCAGTGCAACAGTCTCGCCACATTATTATGCCTTTCAGTATACAGTCCTTCTGCCATTAGTATGTTGCAACCAGCAACGAGGTGTGCAACTGTCTCCAATTCTGTTTTGCAAAACCTACATTTGTCTGTTTATTCCATTTGTTCAATGGACTTTGTAAACCAACTTGTACGTAGCCTACTATCTTATATTAACCTTTCATCTCTTAGTTTGAATTTGCCTCTCCTTAACCATTCTTGCATTTGTTCCTGATCAACATAAGGTTCTTCCAGAAGTTTTCTATACTTGCAACTATAGTTATGCATTTTCCACATTTCTTGCCTTCTCATCTGATCCTTCACCTTATATTCTTTCTTTTGTTTTTTTGGCACATGCAGTGGATGCTTGATTTTTAACTACTTCTGGTTTGATTTCCATTCCTGCTTGATGCCGATATGCTTCTGCTAAATTAAGCAGAGAAGTCATCTTCGATTTATTCTCCTCATGTTTCAAAACTTTCACTACGTTTGGGTCTTGTGAGGTCAGCAGATATGTGTGGAGTCCCACAATTGCAGATCTTTACACGTAATCAGTTTCAAGGAGGCCCATCCCTCCTTCAGAATGGAGAATATATAATCTAATATAAATCATTTGGTGAGCATGAAGCATCCTTCTTGTTTTCCTATCTAATCTATGCAACACATTTTGGGGCCAGTCAATCACTCCAAAACTGTAAGTTAGGACAGGAAGAGCAAATTGGTTTATAGCTTGGATTTTGTTCCTAGATGTCAGTGCTGTTTTTAGGATTAATTTAAGTCTTCTGAAATATTCCTTACTAAGTTTTATTTGCATTTGTTCGTGTTTTATTGTTGATCCTTCATCAATTCCCAAATATTTATGCACTCCTTCTTGCTCAAGTTCTTTTATATCACATTCTTTTCCCAAACCGATGCTTTCCTGGTGTTGCAGTTTTCCTGCTTTAAAGGTTGCTTTTGCACATTTATCAAGTCCAAATGTCATTCTTATATCATCTGAAAATTTTTGACAACCTGCAGCTGTGCTTTCAGTTCCTCATCTGATGAGCTATACAGTTTTAAATCATTGACAAAGAGAAGATGAGAAGGCTTTAAACTTTGTTGTTTTCTAGGAGCCAAATTATAGCCATGGCCTAAGCTGTTAATGGACAGCTTAAGGGGTTAAGGGCAAGACAGAATAGCAGTGGTGACATAGAGTTATCCTGGAATATCCCCCTTTTAATTTTTATCCCTGGGATAATAATTTGTCCTTTGTCATGGCTTAACTGCAAAGTGGTCTGCCACTGTTTCATGGTCACTGTAATGTAGTCAATCAGTGTAGGATGTATCTTATACATTTTAAGCACTCTTTTATCCATGAGTGTGGGATACTATCAAATGCTTTTTTGTAGTCAATCCATGCATACTTACAGTAGATTCTTCCCCTTTTTACAGTTCTCCAGTATGACTTTATTTAACAAATGATCCTTTGTTCCATATGACTTTCTTTTATTGCCCTTTTGTTCTACTGCCATAATTGAGTTTTCTTCTAAATGACTATAAACTCTGTCGGCATCAATTCCCATGTATAATTTATACATCATCGAAAGGCAAGTTATTGGTTTATAATTTTTAGGGTAGCTTGCATGTTCAATCTTAAGTTGGAGCATTGTTCTTCCTGTTAGCCAGGTTGGTGTCTGTTCGGGGTGTGCATATACTGTAAGTAGTTCTTACTCATGGCTAAATCTTTGTGCAAAGATGTTAATACTTTTAGCCAAAAGTTAGGTACTGCATCTGGGCCTGGTGTTTTCCAGTTAGAGGCTTTTCTTAATTTTATTTCAATCCCTTTTGCTGTTACTTCATCCCATTTCACATCTTGTACCTTTAAACTTCTTATTCTTTCTTTAACTTCTCTCCATTTAACATCTTTGTTATGTTCCACAGGATCTTCATAGGTATTTCTCCAACATGTATCTATTTTTTCTTTTTTTGGCTGTCCTTCAATTCATTTTACCTTGTTTCCCAATTCTCTATAAAACTTTTTTTGAGTCATCAATAAATTGCTTATTTTGTACTTTTCCTTTATATTTATCTTCGTACCTTCTAAGTTTTTCCACCTGTGCTCCATTGTGGCAGTGACCATTATGAAGAAGATTCCAACTCTACTGAACGTGTGTCCATCTCCATTTACCAAACAGAGTCATACATTTTGGACAGGCTCGGTAAGTGAGTTTACTTATCCTCCATGTTTACTTTGAGGGAAGTAAACTATTAGAGACTTGGCTTGTAAGACTTCAAGTTACTCTGAAGTGTCACCAGACAGTGAATGTAAGAAGGAACTCATGTCCCAAATGTCAATCTTGTGTGCTATTTACAACCTCTGTGACTTGTTCATAATACATTGCATGGCCCAGTGAGGTTGTCAGGCACTGGTATCATAAAATACCATAGTTGGCTCCACCTTAGAGAATTTATCAAGGACACTAATGACAGTTTTCTTAATGTCCCCTTTGATGGAAACTGACTTTTTGGAAAGGTAGTAAAAGCCAAATCAGAGATAAAAAACAAGTGGGAAAAAACACTTACTGCTGCTGGAGTTACATTTCAATCACCCCAGTGATGGCTGGAATTGGCAGAATGGTCAGGGGCCCACAATCTGCTTACTCAAGACTTGCCCAGGAGAGACTCGGGGGTTACCTGTCCTTCCACATAACTGTGTGGATGGTCATCACACAGAAAGAGCAAGTGAGGACAATAGTATCCAGAGGTCATGCAACCCCCTTCCTTTCCCATGACAGACAATAGCTGTTTCCCATTCCAGTTGTCTCATCCTGTCAGAGAAGGCTGCAGTAAAAAAGTGTCTGTAAACGTAATACAAAAAATGCACTCAAGAATGTCAATCAGATTAAAATGGAATGGGCTTTTACTCAGTCCTTTTTGGTACCCAAGAAAATAATGATTCTCAGGACCATTCTGAATCTGAGTAGCCAAAACCATTTTTTCCAAAATAACCCTTCTGACTCATCTCTGTGCAATCTATCCATATGTTTCTACAAGAAAGAATATAGAGATGCTCTATAGGCTTTTAATACAACTGCTGCACATCAGAATTGTAAAGGAACCCTCATGGGTTCCATAACATCTTTTGACTGGTCTCACTTCAGCTCTCAGGGTGTTCACAAAAGGCATAACAGTTGTAACAGCACATCTCAAGCTACCAGGGACCAGTATTTTCCTATATCTAGATGGCTGGTTTGTGGTAGTCCCTTCAATGGGAAATCTTATAGCCTCCAGGGAGTATCCCCATAATTTTTAATTTCCTTTGGGATGATAGTGAACACCATAAAGTCCAGCTGATGCCCATGCAGTCCATCACATTCATTAGATGCAAGATGAGCATCTTGACTTGTTGAGCTTTAATTCAGTCCAGCATCCCTCAGACCTTGATAAGCCATTGAGTTCTAGCAGCTCTTTCTTTCAGGCACTGGTGCTAATAGTAGCCTCTATTTACATGGTTTTCAGTGCTCATTATCATATGAGAGTTTTACAGTGGACCCACAGAGTTCAGTCAGACTAGTTGTTAGATCCTCCGGATTTTCCTGGTCAGAATTTCTCACATGTAAAGATGATGTCAGGCAGTATATTCATAAGTCCAACCTGTTTCTGGACAAACCATTCCAATCCTCCACCCTCTATATGACTGTCAACATGGATACCTCTGGTCTAGGCCAAGAACATTTTCAGAAGCAGGTAGTCTAAGGAAAATAGTCAGAGAAGGAGGCTTTATTGGACATCAGTACTCTGGAAATAGGTACTCTGGAAATGGGTGCAGTCCTTTCCATACTTGCTGGCATTTCAAGATGCCCTTCCCGTAGACATTATTGCCATCCTCACTGACAACATGATTGTAGTCTGGTATCTCAGCAAGCAATGGAAACCTATTCCTACTCCCTATGTTGGAAGGCCAAGGGAGTTTGAGAATGGGTCTTTGCTACCAATTGCCATCTTATTGCCAGTCATATCCTGGGATAAGTGAACTAAAACCAATGTGAATATTGGAAGAGCGTTGCACTACAGGTATTATTATTTCATCTGAGTATTCAAAACTTGCTAAACAACCAAAATGGCGAAAAGACAGCTTCAAAACAACAGCTTCAATAACAGGCTTTTACCATGTTGAATCCACAATATATGAAATATAGAGCTTTGCTGTTGTAAAAGTCAAGTGGCATTGCAATTCCCCAGCTTTAAAACATGTGGATGTCATAAAAACAGAAAAAATGAACATAAAAGTGAAGAACCCTTGGGATCTGAAGAAGGCTTGAAAAAGTTGAAAGCGCTTGTCCATTGTTTACATCAGAAGTGTTCTTCACTTTTATGTTCATTTTTTCTGTTTTTATGACATCCACATTGAATACTCAGATGAAATACTAATACGTGTGGTGCAATGCTCTTCCAATATTCACATTGTTTTTTGTTCTGCTGAGCGTTCTTTAGCGGAATTCACTTCTTTTTCTGATTTTTTGGCATAAGTGAACTCTCATGTGGACAGTGTCAGCTGATGGTTGTTGACACCTCATTAATGGTCCCGTTACTTGACCATACATTGGAACCTGTTCCAGTGGTGATGAGAGAAGGCTTTCTACAACTACTTTGGATCCTCATGCAAGACCAAATGCAACAACCTCTTTTCCTATATTCCTCCCTTAGGAGGATGTTCCAGGGATGCATCTTTTCAAATGTGTTCCTCTGGTCTCTTTTATGATTTTCCCCATTTCCCCTAATTCCAAGAATTTTGAGCAAGGCATAGGTGCACAAGACCAAGGACATCCTGATTGCTTCCTTTTGGTCCGGGCAGTTCTGATTCTACCTGCTAAGACCTCACATTCTGGACAGATCCCTCAGTCTGAAACTAGTCAGTAGACTTCTGTCACATGCTCTGTAATCCTCACCTGGACTTTCATTCTCCATGAATAACAGGATGATTTCTCTACCTCCTGTGGGGGCCAGAGACCCTTCTTAACTGACATGGTGGTATAGATCCTTACCTCTGTTCGGATGCCTCATGCTAGAAAACCACTTAAAAATAAATTGACTCATTGCTTTTCCAGTTGGGCCACTGTCAGGAGTTAAATCTTTTTACTGCTGCAGCACAATCTGTTTTACGGTATTTATTGCAAATTTTTAATTCAGACATCAAATATTCTTCCATTAAAGTGCATTTTCAGCTAAAACTGTGCACAACATTTATGAACGACACTATTTTCCCATGTCCACCAGATCTGTAATTATCTTCTTTCATTGAACTTTAATTTTGTACTAGAAAGTCTAACTCGGAGAACTTCTGATCCTATTGGGACTGCAGCTTTTAAATATGTATCCTAGAAGACTCTATTCCCGGTGGCTGTCACTTCAGCCAAGATAATCTCTGAATTGCAAGCCTTGACTCTTTTCTCTCCTTACCTAGTGTTCCACAGAGACAAAGTGCCCAAGAGATCAACTCCTTCTTTTATGCCTAAAACTGCAACAGAGACAAGTTTAATAAAGGTATCAGCCCTTTCATATTCTTCTCTAATTACTACTCTAATAGACGAGAATATCTGTTGTACTATCTGAATGTTCACAGACACAACTAAATCACTTAGGAAAGATTCTCAAACATTTGTATCATATTAAGAGGAGTATTTTGTTAACAAAGTGTTAGAATTAACACTTTGGAAATGGCTTTCAACCCGAGTTAACCTTTATTTTAAAACCTATATTTTATTTGCAAAGCCTAAGGCCCACTCTATCAGGACCATGACTACTTGTCAGTCTTTCTTTAAAGATGCATCTTGGGTGATATTTGTGCAATGGCTACCTACTTTTGCAAGAAGTGATCTCTAGATCCAGTTAGTAATGAGCATAGTACTCTAATCCCAGGATCCTAAGACACACAAACGGAATACTTACCATAACAATGTATCACCAGTTAGTAATGAGCATAGTACTCTAATCCCAGGATCCCAAGACACACAAACGGAATACTTACCATAACAATGTATCACCAGTTAGTAATGACCATAGTATTCTAATCCCAAGATCCCAAGACACACAAATGGAATACTTACCATAACAATGCATCACCAGTTAGTAATGAGCATGGTACTCTAATCCCAGGATCCCAAGACACACAAATGGAATACTTACCATAACAATGTATCACCAGTTAGTAATGAGCATAGTACTCCATTCCCAGGATCCCAAGACACACAAACGGAATACTTACCATAACAATGTATCACCAGTTAGCAATGAGCATAGTACTCTAAACCCAGGATCCCAAGACACACAAACAGAATACTTACCATAACAATGTATCACCAGTTAGTAATGAGCATGGTACTCCAATCCCAGGATCCCAAGACACACAAACGGAATACTTCCCATAACAATGTATCACCAGTTAGTAATGAGCATAGTACTCTAATCCCAGGATCCCAAGACACACAAACGGAATACTTACCATAACAATGTATCACCAGTTAGCAATGAGCATAGTACTCTAATCCCAGGATCCCAAGACACACAAACAGAATACTTACCATAACAATGTATCACCAGTTAGTAATGAGCATGGTACTCCAATCCCAGGATCCCAAGACACACAAACAGAATACTTCCCATAACAATGTATCACCAGTTAGTAATGAGCATAGTACTCTAATCCCAGGATCCCAAGACACACAAACGGAATACTTACCATAACAATGTATCATCAGTTAGTAATGACCATAGTACTCTAATCCCAGGATCCCAAGACACACAAACGGAATACTTACCATAACAATGTATCACCAGTTAGTAATGACCATAGTACTCTAATCCCAGGATCCCAAGACACACAAACGGAATACTTACCATAACAATGTATCACCAGTTAGCAATGAGCATGGTACTCTAAACCCAGGATCCCAAGACACACAAACAGAATACTTACCATAACAATGTATCACCAGTTAGTAATGAGCATGGTACTCCAATCCCAGGATCCCAAGACACACAAACGGAATACTTACCATAACAATGTATCACCAGTTAGTAATGAGCATAGTACTCTAATCCCAGGATCCCAAGACACACAAACAGAATACTTACCATAACAATGTATCACCAGTTAGTAATGAGCATAGTACTCTAATCCCAGGATCCCAAGACACACAAACGGAATACTTACCATAACAATGTATCACCAGTTAGTAATGAGCATAGTACTCTAATCCCAGGATCCCAAGACACACAAACGGAATACTTACCATAACAATGTATCACCAGTTAGTAATGAGCATAGTACTCTAATCCCAGGATCCCAAGACACACAAACGGAATACTTACCATAACAATGTATCACCAGTTAGCAATGAGCATAGTACTCCATTCCCAGGATCCCAAGACACACAAACGGAATACTTACCATAACAATGTATCAGGCTGGCAGTTCCATCCTTATTACCATTCGTTTCTTCCTTCACCCCAGCCTGGCCTAACAATTGGCCTACATGATACTCTGTTATTAATTTTATATAGTTGTTTTTCTAGAGCTTCAGTTTATTGCAGACATAAGAGATTTGGGAAAGGGTTAGAAAGTCACTGCACTGTGGGTAAAGTGGAGAGGATTTGTAGACCAGAAGAGTTCTCATTGCAAGGCTGACTAAGTCAAGTCCTACCTGCTTTAATCCTATTGGTAGTAAGGATGGAACTGACAATCTAGATGTGTGATTAAGTATGTGACTTCCTTGTACTATTTACAAAAGTGTTCAGGTGTTGAGGTGATTTTGATTTAATTCCTTTCTGAGCTGACTGCATGCTAAACTATGAATTTCTTCCCCCTTCTTATTTCACTCTTATTAAGAGTTTGAAGCTTGAAGCTGACTGATGGTTTGTCTTAATATCCAAATAAACTTGCTCCCTGAGATTATATAAGATTATATTTTATGAAAGTCATAGTGGTTGCACTTTTCAACTGATGGAGCCAGTCCTTGGGCCACAAAAGGAAGGCTTGTTTGTGAAAAAGATGATAAATAAGAATGGTATGGACTGGTATCTAAAGAGATGACTAGTCATAAATGAGTGTTATTTTAAGTAAAACATGCTATGATTATATCATGAGGGTTGTGAAGTAGTGAGCTGCCTGCTATGCTCAACTGTTTGACATTACCCTGGATCAGTATGGAAGATCAAATATTTGATTGAGAGTTGTCGAAAGTGTTTAATTATGTTTAGTCCATGGATAAGAAAATGTTTTATTTTGTGATTTATTAGAACACAAGACTAATACTTTGCTAATTCACTAGAGGACCTTTCAGCATGTAGTCTTACCTCTTCTTTTATGTTACATTATAATTATTAATAGATTTGATTTGATGAAATGACAACTTATTAGGAAGATTCTTCAAAACAGTAGTGACTGGGAAGATGAGAGACTCTCCCAGAATAGGGTTGTCAGATGATGCTAAAGGCAAGTTTAGGACTGCCCATAAGCTTGAGCATCGGTAAAGGTGCATATAGAAAAATGCTTGAAAGTGGTTTTGTATGGCTTCATATGCATTTGTGTGTTTTATGTTATTGGACTATTCTAGAATATTTACACTGCATTTTAACAAAGGATTGCAAATGTTTTAAGATTATTATTATTATTACTATGACAATTACTTTTTGTGGGTGGGACACTTTCATATTAGGTCTTTTCATCATTTTATTTCATTAAAGATTAGTGATATAATCATTCTTCTTCCTCTTCTTTTGGCTTTTCCCAGTTAGGGGTTGCCACAGTGGATCACCTGTCCGCTCATGATTGGCAGTGAAGTTTTACGGTGTCGAGTTGCCAGCCTGGCATCCAATCTTCCAGAGAAGTCACACACACACACACACACACAGACACACACACACACACACACACACACACACACACACACACACGCACACACACACCTAGGGCCAATTTAGTAAGTCCAATCCACTTACAGCATGTCTTTGGGATGTGGGAGGAAACCAGAGCACCTGGAGGAATCCACACGAGCATAGGGAGGACATGCAGACTCCACACAGAAGGCACCCCAGCTGAGGATCGAACCAGAGAACCTCTTGCTGTGAGGCGGCAATGCTAACCGCTGCACCACTGCGGCTGCCCATTAGTGGTATAAACCACCAAGTAAAAAATAAGTAATTTGATAAAGTAATTTGATAAAACCTATTTTGCAAGTTAAAGATGATTTCATTTGTTTATGGGAAGAGTACTTATTTGAATCCAAATCTTTTATTTTATGTAATGCCAAAATGTTTAAGAAGGTTTTTGTTAATTCACATGATAAAAAAGCTAGAAGAGTATCAATTATTTCTATGAAGTTGTGGATGTTTTTCATGACACAAATGACAGAATTCTCTTAATAAAGTTCAAATAAAAATCTATATTATAGCTATAGGATTGGTTAATGCTCCTTTTATACAGTATAAAGATTTTTCCTGGAATTGGAAAATGGTTTATAATTTTTAAATGCACATTCATTGATTATAGCTGGAAGTTATATTTATCTTTTGTCAAACCTCAAGATTTTTGAAAAAAAAACTTGTTCAAGCTTTGAAAACATAATTTAATTGACTTGTATCACATAAAATTTCCATTTTGGAAAGGATTGATTGATTTAAATGTTAAAAACGAGAAACCATCTAGACTGGATGCTTTTTAGGTAGCAAATAACATCTCTGAATTGTTTCTGAACTTATACTATTCCCACATCTTTCTGATCATGCCCCATTGTTAGTAAAAAAAAAAATATATATATATATATATATATATATATAAATATAAATAAAAACATTCCTTACCTCTTATATCAATAAAGAAATGTTTTCTATTTATTAAGATGAAATAAAATCAGAGATGAATTTACTTTGCAAGAAAAATTAATTATTGAATTTATATTTTGCCTCAAAATGGCTCATATTTAAGGTTTATACTATTGTTATGTTATTTCATATAACTTTGAGACACGAAGAATCCCTCAAATTATTATTTATTTGACATTTGTTTACTGGAATAATCTGTCTGGGTATGTACCTATTTTCAGCAGAAATCTGTGGAGAAAAGCTCCAGGCATAAATGACATTTCACATTACAATAGATAGAGAACTTACATTTGTAACAGTAAATACAAAATTATATTTGAAACACTAATACATAGAGGAGAATATTTATAAAATTACAGATAAATTGGGTACATAGAGTCAAATATTTGCATAACTGAGAAGCAACATGGTAGGTGTGATGGAATGACATAAGTTGTTGAGATGAGACTCTAAGATTAATATGAGGGTGTGCACTATATAGTGAACATAGGCATGATGCCTAAGTATTGTCAGAAGATAGCTATACTGAATGCAATAAACAATAAGATCATGGTAGATAACGTCTGGGTAAATATACATTAGAGACAGATGTGATGTACAGTTTTCATCAATGTATAAAGGACAGCAGTGAGTTTATTATGTGGATATATAAGAGTTTAAGGAGAGTTAGGGGAAATATGAAGAAAATAAAGTGATTAAAGAGACTAGACACTAAGAGAAATTTAACAGAAATATTTTCACAAAACTAGATTTGAGCTTTAAGTAGGACAGCAGTTGGTTATCCTGGTGTAGAACACCAAAACCATTCCTTTTTAAGTAGTCTTTTTGATAGAGTTTGAAGGATTGGTAAGATGTAACTGTTCTAATGATAGCAGGGAGGGAATTCCAGGCTTTAGCAACAGAGTAGGAGTAAAGGGAGTGTCCTCCTGATTGTTTGGTCTATAGAAGGTAAGTTGCTTTTAGTCATTTGATCACAATTTTTAAGAATTAACTATGCAATTGGAACTTTTGGACAAACTACTCTCAGTTAATTATTTCAAATATATTGCTAAAAGAACAAAATTACATATACAGTGGTAAATGTTTTAAAACAAATAGGAAAAAAAGAATTATTTAAATTTGGTAAAATATATTTATTATAAGGCAGATGTGTATGGATTCTTATTAAAAGAAATCTTTAAAAGCAAAAATAAGTTTTAACTAATACGATAAAAACACCTTTAGGAGATTTTGAAAATATAGATGAAATTCTCTCCCAGTTTGTTGATTATTTTGATAATATTTTCACTTTATATTCTTATAATAAAGTAGAGATTTGCAATTTGTTCAAAAGTATGGTTTCATATTATATAGATTTGATTTTTCTATTTTGTAGAGCAAACTGCAAATGTTATTAACTCTTTATTTGAAAATAAAGCCACTGGTTCAGATTATTTCCCCACTGAATTTTAGAAATACTTTACTAAAGATCTCAGTCCAAATATACTAGATGGAATACTTCATCAGCACTGGGACACCATCCTGACAGTTATTTTTCCTTGCTAAACTGGCTACAGTCTGTAAGAACAAATGCACAGAAGAGGAAATGCTGTTTTCCCCTTGTTTTCAGCTACTTTGTGGTAAGATCACTGTACAATGGTAGCTTGGAATTTATGCTTGCCATACTGTTGTGTGATCTCAGAGTTGATATATATAATTAGCAGGTGGAGATGGTGGGGTGAAGGGGTGCTTGCCCCTGCAAAAAAAAAAGTTTATTTTATTTTGGTTGTTTGATCTTTTTATATTTGATTTAAAAAGACCACTCTTTTTGGATTCACTCTTTGAAGCATTTGATATTTAATTATAGATTCATTAAATTATTATTATTAAGACAATGGATCCTGATGAATTATGTTTATCTAATTACTGTATTATCTCTCTTTTTAACTCAGATTATAGGACTATTTGTAACTCCCTATTGCTACCAAAAATAAGCACCTAGTCCCATTTAAATCTATATGGATTCATTACCTTAAAAATGTATTTAGCTTTCCAAATATTGTTGTTCCCTTACATTATATAAAAATAATAATTTATTTTCTGACTTAGAATTTTTCATTAGATGCCCAAAAAGCTTTTGACTCTATTAATAGAGATTATTTACTTTTTATTCATCAAAAATTAAATCTCAGTTTTTCCCATTATAATTTTTTAAATGCAATATTCTAGCAAACAATATATATATATATATATATATATATATATATATATATATATATATACACACACACACATAGGGTCCCTATCAGTTTGTCAAACAAACTATTTATCAAATACCTCTTCTTCAAACTTTATTCAGTGAATTTTAATCCATTGAATGCTCGTTTTATGATTTTTTTCCCAGGAGAAAAACTAGTTGGCCATCAATGAGAGGTTGCCCTTTTCCCCACTGTAGTGCGATCTTGGAACTGGTATATTTAGCTGGGGGTGAAGGGGTGCAACCCCCACATTGGGGGTATGGGAGGTATAGCTCCCCACCTGGATGGGTTTTAAATATTGTGTTTTTTGTGATTTTTCTCTAGGTTGGCCAGCTAATTGTTTCCCCTAAGGAAAAATCACTAAAATGAGCATTTGATGGATTGAGATTTGTTAAATAGTTTGACAAAGAGGTATTTGATAAGCAATTTGTTTAACAACGTGATATAGACCCATTTACATATTATTACAGTCAATTCAAAAGTTGTTTTTTAAAATTTTGGGATTTGTCAAGGTTGTCCTGTTACCCACACTTATCGGCTATTAATTGTATTCGTAAATCACATGAGCAAGAACCACAGATCTTTCCACTAATTATCAATTAATAAAAAAAAATCAGATTTGTTGTATGTGCTAATTTATTAATAACTAAAGTAAACTAGTCATTATATCATATTTCTTTTATATTAAATAAAATACTTTAATGACTATAACATTAAGTTTAAGAAATCTAAACTGTTGTTAATTTCAACCCCCTCCCAATAGGCTAGTACCCATTACAACTGCTCAGCATTTGAAAGTTTTAGGCAGGATATGTTCCGGTTATCACCAGCATATTGCAGAACAGCAAGCTAAATTTAATTTCAGTAAAATGAAAAATATTGCCAGTAGTTGGGAAAATACAAAACATTCTTCTTCTGGAAGAATAAATCTTTTTAATTCACAAATACATCCTTAGTGTTTTTTTTCTTTGAAATTCAATAGTACCTTTGAATTAAGAATATAATAGTAAAGTACTATAGTAAGGGTGCCGGGCTGGCAACCCGACACTAAAAAACTCTACTGCCAATCAATCTGCAGACCAGTGATCCACTGTGGCAAACCCTAACTGGGAAAAGCAGAAAGACATTGCTATAGTAAAGTACTATAGTAAAGTAAAAATAATTTGGGCAAAGTTCTTCTGGAGAAGTGGTTCTGCAAGAATACCCTGGGAGATATTAACCCTTCCTATGCATCCATTCTCTACTTCTGACTTCCATTTTAGTTCTGGTACCATACATCTCATCATACATCATAGCCTGTGATGCTTTTACTTCTTACCTGAAAACAATTTGTCCATTTCTCCAGATTGTGTTTTTCCCTGGGTCTAAATAATTGTTTGATATGTCTAGTGAGGTACATCCCAAAGGAAGCATTACACACAACAATTGACCTAACCTGTATTGACCTGTTTGGATAAGGATGATATTCCTTTGACAATTAGCTGTGCCAAGTAGAATTTTCTGACTTCTGTTGCCACATGATGATCAAAAGAGAAGAAATTATCAACCCATGATCTGAGGTATTGTATGTATCTGCTGTTTTATTTATTTATTGACATTTAATTACTGGGAAAGTCTGACTGCAGCCTATTTTCAGTGGAGGACCAGGGAGAGTAGCTTCAAAATATTGCAAAACATTTACATTAAAATCTTTAAAAATAATACAAAAATCAAATATGGTTTAAAAAATTATACCAAATTTGAGATTATATGAAAACATTGATTAAGAATAGATCCCAAGTTATATGACAATGACTTAATAGTTAGAAAAATTTTAGCTAGTTTATAGAGAAATTAAAGATAAGTTAGTATAATACAAACATGAACTGCAATACAAAGTGAGAGAAAAACAGGCTTAGGGTAAATTTTGAGAGAAAGTCAGGGGAGAGAAATTGACAGAAGTAATGAAGTGAGTGAAGAAGGGAGATGTAAGGTATGAATAGGTATTTGTCTGCATTTAGTGATATAGTGTTTATCCTGGTGTTGAGGTATAACAGAGCCAGATTTTGGTTAGGAAGTCTTAGTTTTAGAAAGTTTAATTTAGTTTGAGCTCATTTTCAGTATACTAGTTATTTTGCATTTATAAATTCTTGTGGAAATGTTAGGGTATCAGAGGGACGTGACAATAATTCAGTCTGCAGTCATCTACAGACATTGTTAGCCATTTGTCTTGGTTTCTAGTCGAGAGATCAGAAAAATAAATGCTGAAAAGCAGTGATTCCGAAAATGAGCTCTGGAGAACACCACTGGTTAATTCCATACTTTCTGATGAGGGGGTCTATATCACTTCATCGAAGTTTATTTACCTGGAATGGCTATTCATCAAACTGACATCATCAAATGGCCCTTCTTTGAACGCTCACATCAGTGAACATTTTTCTCATGGTAAGCATCAGCGAGCATTTTTCTTACAGTAAGAAATCACTTGGCCAGCATACCTATCTATACACATGGCACAGTATATCAAACCCACCAAGGTGGGGGGGGGCTACATTCTGCACACACACCCACACCCCCCTACTTATATATACCAACTCCAAGATCACACTACAGTGGTGAAAATGACTCATTTCTGTATGTTGGCCAAGTGACTTCCTTCCCTGGGAAAAATGTTTGCTGATGTGAACATTTGATCAAGGGCCCTTCGATGATGTTGCTTCAATGAATAGCCATTTGTGGCATGCAAACTTTGATGAAGTGATATAGACCCCTGATGAAGCACCCCCCCCCATTTCCACTATGTGGGTTCTGTCTTTTAGCCAGTTTGTTATCCATCTTACTGCAATGGGATCTGTTTTAAGGCATTACACTTACTTACAATATTATCATGGGGGTATGATGATAACTGCTTCAGCATGGTCAAAATACTCCATATGAACAGCATTATCACTGTTATCAGCCTGTGTAATCATCCTGAAGAAGTTAACAAAATTCATTATACAGCATCTTCCCTTGACAAACCTAAACTGCTGTGGGTTAAATCAAATGAGATTTTTGATATTACAGTTTATAAAGTCAGTCATAGTATGTTCTACAGCTTCACAAATGAGCTAAACTTAGGTTAAACAGTTTGAATAGTAGCTCTGCCAGGGGATGCTTAATACTGTTTATTAAAAAAAAAATAAAAACAGGTATGTTGTCAGGCCCCATTGTGGAAGTATTTTTGGTTAGAGAAAAAAACTTAGCACCTGTTACTTTGTGATTAACAGAGGGTTTAAGGGATTCAGGGATATATGAATTTTGTAAAGAAGTATCTGGGGTAAAACTAGCAATGAATTTGTTTGCTCTTATGTTGGTAATGGCTGTTAGGTCTAAATAAGTTGTACCATTTTGAATAAGTTGAGAGGAATGTTGAGTGTTATTCTTTAGCTCCCTAATGTAGCTGAAGAAAGGTTTATAATTGTCCTTAGCTTCAGGTGTTAACCAAGATTCATGGGCTGCTTTAGTAGACCTAATAATATTTTTCTTTTTAGTAATATTTCTAATAATATCTTTGGCAATGGGGGATTTTGGATCTACTGTATAATTTAAGGATTTTTTTATTGTCGGATTTATTTGTTTGAGGACCAAAAAGGCAGTTTGTTTTTGAATTTGCTATTATACTTTGTTCTGTTTGGGCTTCTAGCTCTACACATTTTATCTAAATGGACACATAACTCCTTTGTAAAGTTGTCTACTGTGAAGTCTTTAGAGTCGATGCTACCATGAGTGAAGTTTGAAATCTTATTATGGAATCTGCTGAGGTTAATATGTTTCAAATCCTTGAATTCTGAGATATTGCATGCAGGGGCTTTGGAGACTTTGAAGGTGAAAGTCATTATTTTATACTCTGACTTATCTGGAGAAGTAGATGCCAGGGAATAGTTATGAACAGGCTGTATTTGTAAGGACCAGACTCAGACTAGTATGTCCTCTAGAAGGTTTGTTAACTCTCTGATCCAGGAAGGTTTTGTTTATTAAATCTAAGAGTTTCTGTCTATATCCTACATTGGAGATATAGGTGCTCTAGTTTATTTAGGGGTAGTTGAAGTCTCCCAATATACTGGAACTCTTGTTTACAGGAAGTTCATCAAGTGCATTTAGGAATATAACATGATTATCAAGGGAAACGGATGGAGCCCTGTAACAAGGCTATAAACTGGTAGTTTGTTCTGTTTAGAGTGACCTAGAGTTCCATGAGTTCCATTTGTAGGTCTGTGTGACTCTGCCTGGAGGTGATATGTTCATTAACAAGTATGGAGATGCCACCAGAGTTGCCATCAGGCCTGAAGGCAGGCATGCTAAGTGGAAACCCCGGTATGGAGGAAGTACTTTCTTTATATTCAAACCATGTCTCAGTAATTACGTAAATATGGATGTGTTCCAAATACAGGAGAACCTCAACATTAGGCAGTTTTTTTGTTGAGACTGCACTGAGCAGAGTCACCTAAATGTGATCCAGTTTTCCTATTTTTATGCTTGGCTTGTAAAGAATTCCCCTAGAGAAATATAAACCCAAGAATCCTTGTTCAAACCTGGGAATGCCCTCCCCTCTTTTTTAAGAGAAACATTTTATTATAAGCAAAAAGGAGAAGTTCTATATCAGGTCATGTATTGGATCATGATTGATTAGTATAACATTTGTTTTTGCTATGTTTACTTTATGTCCTGTTATACTAGTAAAATATTTCAATTTAATAAATACATTTTAAATATGTTCCAGATTGGTAATATTTATATCCTCCACAAAAAGGGTTATTTGCTAATTAGTATTTCTCCACTTATATCCAGTAATACTTGATTGTCTTATGTCACTGGTTAATGGTTTTAAATCCAAAGTAAATCATAATGATGAAAGTGGACACCACTGTCTAGTTCCTCTAATAAGACTAAACATTTTAGATAACTCATCCCCGTACTTCACCATACCTTGTATTTTTCTGTAGATAATAAATATTAATGTTACCCATCATACTTTGTAACAGCAATATCTGATGTTACCCATATTTTTTTGCAATCCAAAAGGCTCAAAATATCTCTTGATCAATTCTTAACTCACTTTGTCAAATGCTTTTTTGGCATCCAAACCTACTAACCTTAGTGTATTATTATTATTGGTTAGTGCATCTTTTTTAAATCATCTAGTCCTGTTATCAAATGTTTGCCTACCTTATATACATCCACACTAGTCTAGATTTATTATTCTTGACAAAATTTTGACATTTTTTACAAAATTTTGTAAAAAAAGATGTTATTGATATTAACATTAACATTGCCCCTTTAACTTCATTAGACATCCCAAATGTTGTAGCTATTTTCAAAATGTCAAACCTTGTAGCTTATCAAGTGCATTCCAAAAGCACTAGAGACGATATTATTAAATGTGACATTGGTAACCAAACAGCATACAATATCAAGTAGGTGTTTTCTCACAGATAGTTTGTTTCCGATGGTTTTAAAATAATTGTGATTGTGCAACTCACATTTTAATATCAAACACCGTTGTCTACACGCAAACACACACACACACACACACACACACACACACACACACACACACACATGTATATACATATATATAATGTGTGTATGTATATGTGTGTGTGTTTTCTGCACTGATTTTTTAAAGAATCTCTCCCTAGCCCACACTTTCAATGCAAGCTGCAGTCCTAAAGCAATAGAAACAAAATAACTCAGTCTTCATGGTTTCTGCATCCTGGTGACAAATAAAACATAATGCAAGCAGCATATACTTTCTTGGTGGTGCTTGCTTATATCAGTTGTTTTAAAGTATCTTTTAGTATAGCTCACCCCTCTTCTGTTGACCACAACTTTGATTCCTTACAAGCCAAGTAAATTAGTTGGAGGTGGTGCCCTGCCCCTTAAAAAAAAAAAAAAACACTATATTACTTCCACATTCTGGTGGAAAGGATCCCTCTACCAATCCTGGAATATGGTTTCCATTTTGCATTCAGATCTGACACAAATGTCTCTGTACTCCAGGTGTCACACAACAAAATTTCTAATTTACCATGCATGCTAACCCAAAATGAATGCCATAGCACCACTGTTCCTGTGGCAAAATGTATACCCGTCGAACTGTAGACACCTATCTTCTTACAGCTCTTGCATTTAAGCCAGTGACATCTGCAATACTGCTCCACTCTCAGTAGCATAGCTCTCAAACTTAGTGCAAGAAATCTGGACAAAACTTAAAAATGATTGGGGGGGGGGGGTCACACACTCAAAAATAGGCACAGCTTTTAAATATTGCTCTTATAAAGTTAGAAAGTTGCCAGAATAACAGGATTTGTTTTAGCATGCATTTTCTGAAGAATATGAAATTTGCAACATAAATGTATGTCATTATTTAGTGACTTCAGTCCTCAGTGATTTGCCAGAAAACCCCAAATTTTATGAGGAACAGACCAAAAACATGAAGCAAAAATCAGGACAGTTGAGAGCTACGCTCAGTAGCCAACATTGTATTACCTCTGTCTCCTAGTGACTATTCCAGCATTATACTCAGTTTCTCTACCATTCCTTTATCTCAAGCAGCAAGGGAATTAACTTTCAGGTCTTTAATGTCATACACATGTCACCATATTACTTTTATGGTATCAACAATGTCTGGCTTTACCACGCATTGGCTAGCACCTACCTCTTGTCTTTTCCAAGATTTAAAGGCCATTGCGGGATCACAGGACCCATTGGTGTGGTTGCCCAAGGTGGGGGTCTGATCTCCAATTAAGTCTGACCTGGGAAAGGTAATAATTCTGTCTGTACCCGCCCTGATCCTATCTCCTATGCTGGTGTTCCCCCACTTTTTGTGTCAATGCTTGCTCTTGTCTGTTGTCCAGTCCTTCTAATGACCATTGTCATTCCTCTGTTTGTCTTATGTCTACTTCTCCATTGTTCTCCTTCTCCCTAATTGAGTCAGCACCTTCCCTGTCAGTTGTCTGTCTTCTATGTTTCATATGTTCCCACTACCTATCCTATTCCTCTTAGTTTCCATTTTCTTTCCTTCCACCCTTCCCCAACTTACCTTCTCTTTATCTATATAATATGGGCACCTGCCCCCTCCCCCAAAAAGTTACCCTACCTTCTCAGCCACCATCTTGTTCATTCTTTAGCATTTCCCCTTATGTGCTACTAATTGCTTGCTTTGCCCTTTTTTCATAACGTTCCTATAACCTTATTTATATCCTTTGATTTGGTGAAAGAATAGATGAACCCACCCTGTACTGGGCCTTGAATTCTACTGGATGCTTTTTCCATCTTGCCATTTCTTTGCACATGTGAGAACACTGAAACTCAGTAAGGCATGTTTATGCATCAACTTCATTAAATTTTCTGTTCACATACTACAGCCACTGTTCAGGGCTATGTGCGTTCATCACAGTCCAGGCCACAAGCAGGATTTTAATGAACTGCTGGCTTCATACTGGTTTTCCAAAAAATAAGTGTTTAATGAGCTTTGGGTCTCATCATGCATGATGCGTGAACAGAGTCCAGCCTGCTGTGAATGCATCTGACATGTTTCTGAATCACAAGGATGGTCCTTATAGATATGTGCTGTGTCAAAGTTAGCAGATTCAAATCAAGCAATCAAATAATAAACAAATTCTTTTTCATAGACCTTGACTTTCCAATATGCTCATTCATAGGCCACAACTTCACAGTGCCTTTTTATAGGCAGTAATATCATGGTGTGTTCCATGGATCTTGACTTCACAACATGCTTCTCCTTGGATCATGAGATAATAGCATGATCGTTTATGATTCATGACTTGACAGCATGCCTCTCCATGGGAACATAAATTTATAATGTCTCTCCATGGTCCATGATTTCACAGTATGTCCATTCATGGGTCATGACTTCACAACGTTTCCATTCATGGATCATGATTTCACTACATATCCCATCATGGACCACCACTTCACAATGCGCCGTCTTTTCCCCTCTGTTGACGACCAGCTCATTTATCAAATCTTCTGTTACTGGAACATTTATAAAATGATGCTGATTCTATTTATATTTTAAGATTAGACATAGATGCAGGAAAGCAAGTTTTAAATCATGAAAATTCTTCTGAGAGGATCCTGGTTTGATATGAACTATTCATCGGTGATGTTTGAAGTGCTAACACATACTCCCAGGGTTGAGAAGGCTATTAGCATTTCAGCTGACATGTGGTTACTCTACAATATAGCACAATTCCTTAAATATTTTAAAATTTGTACTGTGCTTTTAATGGTTTGCATTTGGCTTTACTCACTGTCATTATTGTTCTTATTCAGTAAATGCTTGATTTAAGCACCGTACCTTAAATAAACCTACAATTTAAATGTTTAGAGTGTTGAATTAAAGCCTGCTATACTTGGTATTGCTACTAGCATTCACAGAGTATGCTCTTATGTGATAGGAATACCTAAGTGTCCCTCCTGTCATTTATATAGTGTCCTTCACTGACCCCTCTCTTTAAGTGCTACTGCATCTCTCTATCCTTGTTTACTTATTTTTATAGCCATAACTGATTGCTACCATGACTGTAGTCACTAATAGTTGAGGTTTCCTCCATTTTATCTACATACCACCAGTTTTCATCTGTTGATGAATCACAATAAGTAAACATGCTCTATGCTTAGTTCATGTATTTATTCTCTGCTGCCCAGTGCTTGCCATTCTGTTTGTACCCCAGTGACCTTCTCTTCTCTTTCATCACATCTCCTTATTTATTCTTGTCACCAATTATCATAAATTTTCTGAGAGGTATTTTTACTTTATCAATACTTTGTGATGGCACTGATAGTGTTGTCCTGTGGGAAAGTGCAAGTGTGTCTATGCTTCCATACAGCTGCCCTCCAAAGTATGTCCTAGCATCATGAGTTAATAAAAACCTGCAATTATTATTTCTATTAACAAACCAAATAAAGCAGGAAATAGGAATGCAGGATAAAAATTATTCGTTCAACACCAAAGGACAACAACATACTTCAAAATAAGTATATATATATACAAAAGCAAAATAAAATTGCATATAAACAAAATTACATATAATTACACCAACTTAAGAATACATAATAATATTTAAATTATTTCTCTTAATTTAGAATTATTATTTCTATCCAGTAGTCACATGCGTACAGAACCCAATGCCTTGGCTGCTTTCTAGGATGACCTAGCTGAGCAAGGCTCGCGCAGTTCCTCACTGCATTGGCCTGGTCTTTCTTTTCAGGTAGCCTATTGAGCCAGGTTAGATGTTAACATAGTCAAAATTAAAAGACAAATCTAGCCAAGCTAGAGTTTCCACTGTGTGATTCCTTAAACCTCTTGTATTAGAGGCACATGGGATATATGCAAATGACTCTTTAAGGACATCAGGTGTTTCAGCTATATGGTGGTTCTGAATGCCCAAGTCTTTTATGGACAAATTCAGGCCAATAAAGCCAAATCCCACTAGATGTGGACATGCATGTTCCAACCTTCTTATGGCTTTATTGGCACAGCATAAGTGGACTGTTTGGCTAACCTTTAGAAACACAGGATTGTCATACCCAGCTGTTGTCCATAACCAACATACTTAAAAAGAAAAAAGTCATGGGCATTCAGAACTGCCACATAGCTGAAACACCTGATGTCCTTAAAGGGCCATTTGCATATATCACATGTGCTTCAAATACAAGAGGTTTAAGGAATCACACAGTGGAAACTCTAGCTTGGCTACGTTTTTCTTTTAGTTTTTACTGATCAGTTTGTCTGTGTGACCTTTTTACTAATTGTTTTAGTATGTTAACATAGTTAGGCATCTTTCCTTTATACCTACTGGCAGACCAGCCAAATTTAGCTTATGGATTCAGTCCCTGCATTCATAAAGTTGTCCGAAATCCTACAGAAGTATGAAACTCTAACTACAATGCTGGTATCCTCCTTGACACACTTATAACAGTAAACTTTGTCAGATGTACAGAATTCCTCTTCATAAGGTCTGCAAATTTCTCTGGCTAGAGATTGATTTATTATTTACTGATAGGTGCGTCTTTTTTCAGTAATGTTACCAAATGTACACTCAGCTGTTTTAATTTGAAGCCTATATTATTCTGGTAACTGTAATGAAGCATGTTCGCATTGTACTACAGCAGGCATTTAGATGCACTAAAGTGGTCTGCATTACGGGACTTCCACATGTACACAGTGCTAAAGGGAAGCTGGAGCAGACGAGACTAATAAATAACCCCGAATGTCTGATTGTTGCCCCCTTTTAATGACAGAACCTGTGAAGATTACATGGAAGCTGAAACCCAATAGGCAAGGAAAAGTAAAATCCCTGAAAAAAATTACTCTTTCTTAGTTGATCATGATGCTTTATCCAGGCACCAGTAAGTTTTAGGGATGGTCCTGCTCTATCTTAAATGCTGCATTTGTATTTTATGTGAACTTGTAATGAGGCAAGCATACTTATGAATTACCACTTTTTCTTTTTTAAGTACTTGTGTGAGGCAGACGTCACTGATTTTTTCTCTTGTTGTTAGTGTATAACTATGTCTATTGTTTTATGTTTACCATCTACAAGAAATACAAAGAACTTTACTTGTTAAATAAAGACATAGTTTGCTTCTTTTTTAATTATTTCTTCAAATGTTTTGGGTTTATAATATCATGACAGGAATGGATCCATTTCCTAAGTGAGGGCAGATTACAATTTGTGAAATTAGTGTTGCTTCAGTCTTTGATTTTTGCTGTGTGTTCTCTTCAGAGCACTTGAAATATATCCAGAATTACCTTCTTCACTATATATGGGGTTACATGTATTGGTCGCATATTTAAGTACAATAGTTTTTTTTTTTAATTTTGTTGCTCCTACTACAATTGGAACTGTCTGGTTATCTTCCTTATTGCTGAATTGTTCTCATTTTTGACTAAATTAGCATTGTCTGATAGGTCAGATATTTGTCTTTTCAGGCTGTCGTAATTTTGTTGCTGTATTTTGGATTGTCCATCATATTTTCATTCATAATGGGGTAGTTGACTGAAACCATGTTTCTGAGGCCATCTGAGTGGTAGTTTTCATTTAAGTATCAATTTATTATTTTCTGCATGAAACTGCACCATCCCACACCTATCCCTGCAAGGGAATGTGCAGCTGTACTCCCAGACTATAATAATCAACTATGAGACTGCTGCAGTTTGGGAAATATGAAAATCTAAAGCTGTCAAAGTGCTAAAATTGGCAACTTGATCTTGAACAAACATATCGTGCTTTTTCTTTTCACTGATTATTCTGGAATGAACTCTTAATTCTCCAACATTTTTGGTTCAGCTGATTTAGAACTATTAGCATATATGTTCTGAGCAAGAAACTTGAGATGACATCTCCTGTTTGAACAAAAAGGGAGAATTTCCATAAGAATGTCACTTTTCTTATCTGACCAGATGTTCTCTAAAATTAATTTAAACATTCTCATCTCCAGATCTTTCTCAGTAGATGTTTCAGGATCTGTTAGCTCATTTTCTGTCATGGGAAATTGCAGTAAAACTTAGATAATATCCACTTCATCTTCCAGGTGATCATCTACCAGCTGCTGTAAATATCAGATATGAACAACTTAGCATGCCTGGTATATGAATTTGACATCCTCTTAGTTATCATTATGCAAACATAGCATACTTGGTGGTGCTTTGTGCAACAGCTTCCCTTAATGGATTATGGTCAGTCCCATCGTGATCCTTTTTACAGCCATAAATAATAGGCTCATAGGTTCATAGATTAGTACTAGCGTTACTGCCCTTGTGGGCCATGTTAAGCCTAGCCAATTACCACATGTGAGAATCAAACCCTGCACCTTGTTTGTAAGGTAAACACCTTAACCATTATGCCAGCTCCCCTACGTCCATACACATTTCCTCCTCAGTCTGAGTTTATTTGTTTCTGGCAATCAATAAATGCTCTAGAAATCAACTTCAATAGCTTTTCTTTCTTTCAAAATCACTTCCCAGTTACCATTTTGATTGGTTATTAATTTATAATGAAATTAGCTTACTCACAAAAAATACTTTAATGTACAAGGGCACTGCAACCTTAGGATGCCCCCCCCTCCCCGCACACAGTTTAAACAGACTTAAGTGCAACTGTGCTATGCCATAATTTCATTATTTTTTCTCCCTTATTGCATTTACCTTCAGAGTAGACTTTTTTCCCTTACATTACATGCAGTAATGCCCTGGAAGGGTGGGAGATGTGACTGGATTGGAGGAGTCCTCTGGATCAGGTCTCACAGGGAGACAATGTGTGCATGAGGTATGTTATGTGGAGGAAAGAAAAGACAAGCAACCAGTTTACATTTTAAAATTCTGTATATGTAGTATAAAGAACACTGTACAGTTTAGTACAGTAAAGTTTGGTAATCGAGTGAGGAGATTCTATGGGCGATCTATTGAGTCAATCTGTGGAAACTACAGGACATTTAGTAAGGTTGGTGTACAAAGCTTCAGACAAACATATATTTGCCGATAGCTGCTGCATTTGCTCATTTTCCATTTGTCGTGATGCTCATGATTTCAGTACTGTAACAGCTTTCTGAAAACTGAGAGCTGATGAATTCATGAGAGGCTCTAAACTAGTGGATGTAATGTTAAAAGCGCCTGTGCTTCCTATGAATTCGTGAGAGGCTCTAAACTAGTGGATGTAATGTTAAAAGCGCCTGTGCTTCCTATGAATTCGTGAGAGGCTCTAAACTAGTGGATGTAATGTTAAAAGCGCCTGTGCTTCCTATGAATTCGTGAGAGGCTCTAAACTAGTGAATGTAATGTTAAAAGCGCCTGTGCTTCCTATGAATTCGTGAGAGGCTCTAAACTAGTGGATGTAATGTTAAAAGCGCCTGTGCTTCCTCTATTCAGAAGCAGATGTGCCTTATTTTCACTGAAATGTAACAACAGTGCTACAATTTCACATATTTCTGTTTTTGGTATCTGCAAATTGAGAGGAATGATTGTCATTGATTTTTATGATAATATTTTGTTGATTTTATAAAACATTTTGAAACTCTAGATTCAAGTTCACTAACGGTTTGGCAGTTAAGGCAGAAGACCAAGGCCTGAACTTTTTAATGAGTTGCTTGTTGTAATACAGGGTTGGATTTCCTCCCCTTCTGTTTGCCTACTGTGTGAGTGAGCAATTTAGTTAGCTAGAAGGTGCTCTAAGTCACCCCCTGAAAAAGGGCTGTTGTGTCCAGTGGGCTTACCACATCAGCAAGTGAATCGAATAAATAAAGATGTGTATAACTACAGTTGTAAATTAAAATAAATAGTCTACCATAAAGAGCTTGTTTCTAAGCTTTTAGCTATACTTCTAAAATAAGCATAATAGAGTAAATTAATTAAATGACTCCTGTAAAATAAATAAATCACTAGATAAATAAATGAATGACATTTAAAAAAACTCGCTTTACACACACAGTAATACATTGGATGATCACATGTTCATAAGAATTTTAAGGTAAGAATGTAGAGACCATTCGTGTCTTCCTCAATACCACCCTCCATGACAGTCCAGGGATTAATTTGGGGGTGTCCATCTAACTGTCAAGGTTAATGTGTTGTAGGATGCACTCTTTAACCTGCAAGGGCAATTTATTCTAGCGATGGGGGAGCTGCTAGGTAATAAATCTATACCACCACGTCTTATTTATATGTTTGTGGAGATTCAGATAGTTTACATGTTTTGTGTAGCAATTTGTCTTATGAAATCATACTAGATGCAGTAGGATAAAGTAGTGTCTTTGATGGCACAGAAAGACAAATGTCTCTGCAAGGAAAGGGTTAAATCTTCCAGCTTCTCTATGTAACTGAGGGTCTTTAGATCAGTAAGCATTCTTGTTAGAAACATTTGAACCCTTTCTAGATATAAGGAAAGTTTGGCTTAGGTACATGGCAAAATGGGATAACCAACAAGGGTGACATTGCTGTACTTTTTTGCATTTAATTTGAACGTTTTATTAGTAGATCATTGGTTTATAAGGATTATTTTTTGCGGAAGCAATTTTGTATATTTGGGGAAAGGATCTTTGCACCCAGGTTGCAATCATCTGCTGATATGATCAAATGTAGATCTAGGTTTGTGGTACAGAAAATTATATATTGAACAAAGAAAGGTCCAAGTACTTAGCCGTGTGATGCTGTTCTAGTTGTTTTCTAAAGTGATGTCTGCCACCTTAATTGAGTGGGTTTTAACTTTCATACAGTTTGCAATCCATCTTACCACCTACTGATCTACCTTTAAATATTTTAATTTGCTTACAGTAAACAGCATGGAGTGTAACGTTGAGTATGGTGAAGAAGGCTTTGGCCAATGCCAGTCTATTGTTGTTGTTGTTATTGCTGGTACAGTTATATGAAGTTTTTAATATTATAATTTATGAAGATAAATATAGTCCATGGCCTTAATAATTAGGCTAGTTAAGCTTAGGTGTCTATAATTCCTGGACTATGTGTTTGGGACCCCTTTGTGCAGGGGCACTATGGCAGCTGCTTTCCATACTTCAGGGACATACTATTCAGCCTGGATTAAGTTAAGTACAGGATGAGCTCAGCACGTGAACTTTCTAGGTTTAAGAGAAAAAAGCCCGGGCATACTCCATGACGATCTTAGACAGTCTGGGGCCTTGGGATTTGCAGAATTTCAGTGACGCTTTCTGTGCTAATGTTAGCACAAACTGTCTGCAGGCATCTTAGCTCATAGCTGTCAATGAATCTGAGACAAAGCTTAACCGAAGAGGGGACAAATCCAGAAATAGTTACAGACAATCTGAAATACTTTTAAACTATTATTAGTAGTAACTTGCTCATTCACAGAATAACAGAATGTGAATTAATATGCATTTTCTGAAGTAGAAGACGTCTGTAACTCTAATTATTGTCATTATTTATTTAGTGTAATTCACTTCCTTTTCCCCAAGCCACCAATTTTAGGAGTAATTAAGAGGAAAAGAGCTAAAATTTGAGTCAAAATCAGGAACATCTCCGAAAATCAGTGAGAGTTGAGGGGTATCTAGCTCTTTCGTTGGAGCTGGATTTGGTAATGGCATTTTGGATTAATTCTGCACATTGCTAGACATTGTTTTCTGTTTCTTAATGCAGTTAAAGACAGATTTGTAGTTATCATTAGCTTCTCATACTAGACTTAGTTAACATTTAGCATTGATCTTCCTAATGGTCATTTTCATTTCCTTGTCAGTTTTTTTTATGGAGTCTTTGTTGTGAGTAGCTCTAGATTGGTCACAGGACTTTAAAATTTATTTTCTGTTATTATGGGATCATAAAAAATGCAAGGCAGTTGTATCACAACACCAATTACCCCTTGCCAATATCCATGCTCATGCTGTACTCTGCTTCTCAAGAAGTACAAAGAAGATTTATGGGCACCTACCCAATCATCCAGTTTTAATTTGAGGAATAGTATGGTGTCAATGTGTACACCTTGTAAATGAAGTTTGTTCCAGAAGTGGGGGTAGATGTTGGGTAATAAATATCTCACCAGTGTTTTATTTATATACTGGTGGAGCTTTAACCCTGTAACCCAGGTATTAGTGGAGCTTTTTGATTTGAGAAGATACAGCAGGATAAGGAGGACAGGGTCCCTTAATAGTACCAAATGCAAATAACAGAGCATCATACAAGGGCCTATAAGAAACTTAGGAAAAGAACAGCACTTCAAAGCTTCCCTTTAGACTTCAGACAGCAAATTAAGGAATTGTAGGGCAGTTTTAGTTGTTCAATATGGCTTGAAAGATATATCCTGAAGGGGCATTATATTCAATAATTGATCTAATTAGGGCTGCATAAAGAGGATGATTACTTATTTTCTTCCTGGATGATATGCCTTTATGTATTAGTTGTGCTAAAGAGAAGGATTGTCTGACTACTATTGCTACATTGCATCCTCATCTTTGACCACCATCAACCCGGGTTTTTAGGTCCAGGACTGCATTATCATTTTGGAGTGGGATATTGGCTATACTGTATATTCAGGGAGAATATTGTTTGCTAAATGTGGCAAAGCCTAACTGATGTGGGTCTAGCCTAATAAAGTTTTTGACACTGTAGTGTAGTCAGGTATGATTTATTGTTCCATGGTTTTGTAAATTAGACTAGTCAGTATACATCCAGTTCATAGTGATGCATCACTAACGTTTTTTTTTTTAATTTGCCATTATATTTCATTATAGTGGGGAAATAGATATTTTCACCTTTTTATCTAGAAGTAGAGCTTAGACATGAAAGTGACACAGCAAGTAAACTTAGGAAGCATTTTACATAATTTCAACAAGCTTGTATGTCTAAAATCCTTAAATTCAAAATTGTTTACTTTGGTGGGGTTAAGTGATTTTTAAAGGAGAAGGTCACTAGTTTATGATCCAGATTTCTGTACATGGATATACTATAGGTATGGTACACTATGGGGCAATGTTGGTAAAAAAACAGGCCTAGAATGTTCTATCTCCTGGTGAACTGGCTATTTTCTCTAAAGAATTATCATTTATTAGGTTCACAGATCTTTGGGCATGCTCAACTTTAAAAGTATAGGTATGCCAGTTAACTGAAGAAAAATGAAATGGGTCTATATTAAATTGTCGAAGTTTTACAACTTTGAATCACTAGACGTCGAACACTAGTGATCGAACTTGCAAAACATCAAACAAGTAAAAAAAAAAAACAGAAAAGAAAAGTAAAAGGGTTTACGTAGGGGGGCAAGCCCCCTGCACTCCCCACACCCCCCGCTACTTAAATATACCAACTCCGAGATTGTGCTACAGCGTAGCAAAGGGAAATCTTCCCTTTCCACACCATACTCTGTTAAAGTGTGATCTCGGAGTTGATATATTTAAGTAGCGGGGGGTGAAGGGGGGCTTGCCCCCCTGCTTAAAGCAGTTACTTTTTTTTACTTGTTTATTTTTTTTATCAGATATTCGAGGTTTCAGTACTTCATTCATATGAGGTCGACCATATGGTGTTTGAACTTCTGAAACTTTGATTATCTGATATAGACCTGAAATTACCCAATATAATGATATTTCTTGTTAGGAATAGTTCAGTGAGTACATTTAAGAATTTCTCATGGTGTTTTGAGGACTGGAAGAGTGTCCTACAGAAGGTTAATTTATCTTGATAAGGTAAATTGGAGTTCAGTAAGTTCATTGTTACTGTGTCACAGAATCTGCTTAGAGCTGGTATGGTCTTTAAAAATATAGAAACTCCTCTGGCCTGAAGACATGGCAAACACTGAAACAAGGCAAGGATAGAGTGCTTTTCTTACATGAAACCTAGCCCGATTGCAATATAGACATGGATGTATTCAAAATGTGGGAGATCCTTTGAAAAAAAATGTGGGAGATCCTCAAGATCAGGCACTTTATTGTTCAAACATGTTGCACTGTTAAAAGTAAGCTTGATTTGGTCAGAGTTGTGGTTTGTAGTATAAATATTTGCCATTTGGGAAGTCCAGTAACAGGGTCTAACATAAAGGCACAATAAGGGCAGCAAGTTCTTGTTCATTGGCCTGTAAGCTAAAGCCATGGAACAACCATGCAAGACATGCTTTGCTATACAAGTTGGCTTGTTTTACATATCACCCCAGACCACAATTTACAAACTCCCTCCCCTTGAATGACAACAATAACAGTTGTTGAAGTCAATTATCATATGTTTGCATTTGGGAATCATTTTGGGAGAAGGTATGGTTCTACTCAGGGCCATCTTTCCTACATATAATACATGCATGGTGAAATTCTTGCCCCTCAGGGTTGACCACTGCAAGTTGTTCACAACTGCATGGGCAACCACTAAGTCATATTCATATTTACCCAGAGTGGGTGACTGAAGAACCTTCACAACATCTCAGATCTTTTGCTGGCCAGACAAGTAACTGCCTCCCTGCCATATCTTGTGAACTTGGTGCCTGTGCTTTACAAAAGGAATCATCAATTACTTTAATGTTTTTACTTGTAGTTCTTGGGTTAGTGGCAGTAGAAGGCTTACAGTCTTCAGACTTTGACTGCTTCCTATGTAAGAGAGTGGGGATGCTGTTTTAATGTATAGTACTACGAGCCTTCTGAACTGACTTTCTGAAAGTTTTTACCCCCTGACATGGAGATGAAAACCTTCCTATTGCTCTTATAAGATAAATCTTGTGTTTTTTCCATTTTGTATTGCTGATTTTCCTCCATATCTGCACTCCAGTTCCTCATTCCCTTATCAAGTTCATATTACTACCTTCTTCCTTTCCTGTCAAGCTTTATTTGATTAAGCCCGTCTTGTATTAGTGGGAGCTGGATATTGTTTGCTCACTTTACTGGTGTTGTTTTAGCACAAAGGATTAAGGCTATGAGCTGTTAATAATCTGCTTCTTGTAGTCCAGGGTTCGATTCTTTCAGCCTCTGTTTGCCTACTGTGTGACATTGAGAAAGTCAATTGAGCAGGCAGTGCTTTGGGACAAAAAGGAAAATGGGCTAAACTTCTCAAGGGTCTCCTAGACCACATGCCTAGTATCAACTTGTGAACATGCTTTGCTTTTCTGAATATTTATTGGGTTTAGAGTTCTTCTTAGCATGGTTCTGTTTGATTACTGTCAAGATGCCACCTATTGTTATTTTTAGTCTTTGAATGTTTCTTGTAGTTTAAATTACTTTACTTGTGTGTGGGGCAGGGCTGAAAAAACAAGGAAACTGGGGGTAAGCGACAGGTGCAACAGGTGCAATTAAATTTTCAGGATATCAAAAGAATAAAGTAATATGCAATGCTTGCATCTCTCTCTCTCTTTCTCAAACACGTGCTTTTTCCTATTAAACATTTGAGATTTAGCAGTGAGATTAAATTACATTTCTGATTGGCTTGTCTGGCAAACCATCAAATAATAAAAAGGATTATGATTTGACTACTTGAAGTTTCTATGGAGTGTGGAGCTGCAATAAAAGAGTTGCATCAATGTGCTTCATGTTGGAGGGAGCAGCATAACTGTCATTGTAAGACAGAGGTGTATAATCAAGGGGTAAACCTTAAAATGGACTTACTTCAATGTATTTTCATACTGTAAATTGAAATCAAAGTGGTTTAGTACTGCTATTCCTTGCAAAGCATTTCTGTGTATTTTCTGAATATGGTCACTAGATTACCATATCTTTGTGAATTATAATGCTCAGCAACTGCAAATGTTATGAGCAAATATTGTGAAATGCATGACTATAATACTGACAGCCATCACAGAGAAGGAATCCGACCTTCACAGTTGGCTTCTCAGGTCAAACCCATGCAAACTATAACACTAGAGCTATAAAAAAATGTGTGCTTGCTTATTATATTTAGATAAATATTAAAAATTATGCTGATTTGTATAATGGTATAAATAATACATGTCTCAAGCTGTTTAGTTTACAGTACAAGTATCAATAACACTTTCAGCATTTTGTATGCCACTTGGTTTCAAAAACTTTAATGTACTAGTGGAAATATTGCATATCTTCATAATTAGTAGCAAATAACTAATAATGTCTCTGTTGTGGGGAGCTGTATATGGAGAATGACAGTGTATTTTTGTCTCCTAACATACGTCATTACATACTGCTCAGTAACATTTAGCTCACTTAGTTATAGACATGAATAATGTGTCATAAGCGGTAATTACTCTATCTACTACAGTGCATTATAGATTAATGAACTTGAAGCCATTTTGTTTCTTACATCTTACCCTTTCATATATGCTGCCTATTTTTAATTCATAAGGTACTTAGTTAAGGAAGTCAGACATAAAATTGTAATGCTGACATAAAGAGCTGAAGATGATTGAATTACGCACTGTAGATGTCAGTGTGATAATGTAACTCTGATTGATATGATGCAGAGCTCATTTAACATATATGCTTGTATAACAGTAGTAGATCATTAAAACAAGACTAAAATATAAAATTGTCCTTTTTTGGATCAGTAAGTACCCTTCTTGCTCTCCGTCCCCCCCCCCCACCCAGCCTTTAGCATCTTCCATCACATTTGCTAATGTAGGTATTCAGATAACTAATGAGTTAAACAGTTCAAAGCTGATATCTTGATTCACACTCCAATACCATGCCAGGTCTTGTTCCAATAACTTTTTCAGGGGCGCACATTTTAGACAGAATAGGACTAAACTTCAAATTATTTAGTAACATGGCACAAATCTCATAAGTGCTTAGTAACCATGAAACAACATTGTCATCTGGTTTCAAGCTCACTGTTTCATTCCTATTGAAACTGAAATATGGTCAATATATCTCAATTCTGTAACTTATCTTGCAATTATTCTTGTACAGTGTGAGGTTATATTGCAATACTCTACACAGTATCTGAAATCAGCTTCTTGTTGTATATCATGTTCTCTTTCTAGACTTGTAACACCCTTAGATCATTTCATTTTGTTTTCAAACACCCAGTTTTATTTTAGTTGTTATTTTATCTGCATTTTACATACTTCATTATAATATGTTCATTGTTCACATTTATAGTTACACTTCAAGGACAGATAAATGTACTTTTCATGTCACAGATCTGTTGACTTTCTTTTCATGCTCAGGTTTACACACCTACTAAATCATTTCTTAACTGTTCAGTGTGTTCAAAATGATTTCACTGGCTCTCCACAAACCTATGTATTTATTGAATGTTAAATTTATTTCACATAATAAGCTCCTCCTTACTTGATAACCTTGTATGTCTGACACACACTTTTGTGTTATACCAGTGAATCCTGTAGCTTTATTCCTTGAATCAGTAACACATGCAGAAATTCATACATAGTATCTTTGCCTCCAAGAAGATAAGGCACATGTTTTCTCAGCTCACAATAGTCTGGGTACTTTGTGCCATGACAGCTATACTATCATTTTTTCCCTTTTTTAACTTCATCTATATTATAAACTTTAATCACATCTTCCCTTCTGACATTTGACATACAGAAATGTGACACAGAAAGGGGGATTCATTAGGGTACCATGACATGTACACCTCCATGTACATGTTGGGGTACCTTTCCTAGACTCAATGACCATTCTTACACAGTGCTGCATGGTCCTCTAAAATGAAGATGTGCAGCAGTATGAAGAGCTGGCCCCATAACTGTGCTGTATGCTAATGAGGCATTCTTGGGAGAGAGATATATGCTAATTAGCCATGAACTTTCTCCCTGGAACTGTTCCCAGAAAGGCATGTACACTGCTGAGTAATTCAAGTAACAACTTGGTTATGTAGATGAGCATGGCTATCCCTACCACATCACAGTACTGACCCTAACACAAAACAGGTGTGGGGGGGGGTGACTTGCCGCCAGGGATTACTCTTAAAGTACCATAATGGCACCAACAGCAGTCTGTGGATGGGGGGGGGTTGAGGAGAGACACTGGACACCAGGGGTGACTCATGTGAAGTGCCACACCAGCACCAATTGCAGTACAGGGATCAGAGGAAGGAGGCGATACACGCATCCACCAGGGCCTAATAGATATGTGGGGGAACCACCAGAGGTCAGATGGGGTAGAAACAAGTATAGAAACTGTGGTGTATGTGTGTGTGTGTGTGTGTGTGTGTGTGTGTGTGTGTGTGTGTGTGTGTGTGTGTGTGTGTGTGACTTGGGGGAATGCCACTGCCTACATGAGCAACAGGTTACTATCACAATGTGCAGATCAGCAGTGATCTGCACATCACTATAGTAAATATGATTCAGAGACATGCAAATTATATGAAAATGAGGTCTTACCTCTTTGGTGCTAACATGTCTCTGAATTGCAAATAGGTGCTTAATGGGAGAAGGGTCTTTCTACCACAAGCCAAATGGATCGTGTTAGGCACTTTGATAAATTCCCAGGATTGTACTTTCTCAGGATTTTTAGCTATATCAATAACAGTCAGAAACAAATCAAACGTCAGAATCCACATTTTTCAGTTTTTCAGACCACTCACTTTAAAAAGAGAGCATTTCATTTAAAGGCATTAATGAAAGGCAGTGACACTTATCCACAATTGATTACTGTAGTTAGAGCACGTGTGCTATATATTATTGGGGACATTAAAAAAAACACATGAAAGCTTCAGAAAATTGTCTTAGGATGGACTCTCAAACAAAGTGTCTTAAAGCAGTAGCATTGCTAGGGTGGGGTAAAAGAGGCAACTTCCCCGGGTGCAATGTGTTGGAGGGTGCCATCAGCCCATCCCAATCTCTCTTTAATGCAGTACAAAGCTGGTATTGCATTGGCAGTCAAACCTGAGTGCTGTAGTACTCCATGTGCTTTGTAAACTGTAGTGATTGCTTCCTACATTGTAGCAAAAAAAAAGAGCTATGGCATTTAAAGTGGCAGGTTCTGGAATATTCACATAAAAAGATAGTGACTGAGTGAAATAAAACCATAATGGCTTCATTCAAATGTAATTATATACATGCTGCCTTGTGTTTCCTTAAGGAGTGGTCTGTCAAAAATTACTTTCTCAAGTATGTTAGGTCAAAAGGGAGTGTTTGCATGAGACCAGTCTGTGCTGTTTTGGAAAGTTTCTCCTACCTCAAGTGTCATGTGACAATGGAGTTCATATATATACATTTTGAGAGTATAGGGGTGCATGCTTCCTTCCACTACTCTTTCCCATAACTTCATGCTGTGACTGATCATTTTAATCCCTCTGAAGTAACTACAGAGGGATTAAACTGATCAGTCACAGCATGAAGTTATGGGAAAGAGTAGTGGAGGCTAGGTTAAGAAGGGAGGTGATGATTAGTGATCAGCAGTATGGTTTCATGCCAGGAAAGAGCACTACAGATGCAATGTTTGCTCTGAGAGTGTTGATGGAGAAGTACAGAGAAGGTCAGAAGGAGTTGCATTGTGTCTTTGTGAATCTAGAGAAAGCATATAACAGTGTGTCTAGGGAGGAGTAGTGGTATTGTATGAGGAAGTTGGGAGTGTCAGAGAAGTATGTAAGAGTGGTACAGGATATATACGAGGGTATTGTGACAGCAGTGAGGTCTGCAGTGGGAGTGATGGATGCGTTTAAGGTGGAGGTGGGATTACATCAAGGATCAGCTCTGAGCCCTTTCTTATTTGCAATGGTGATGGACAGGTTGACAGACGAGATCAGGCAGGAGTCCCCGTGGACTATGATGCTTGCAGATGACATTGATCTTTTTAGTAAGAGTAGGGAACAGGTGGAGGAGACCATGGAGAGGTGAAGATATGCTCTAGAGAGAAGAGGAATGAAGGTCAGCAGGACTAAGACAGAATATATGTATGTGAATGAGAGGGAGGATAGAGGAATGGTGAGGATGCAGGGAGTAGAGGTGGTGAAGGTGGATGCGTTTAAATACTTGGGATCAACAGTTCAGAGTAATGGTGAGTGTGGAAGAGAGGTGAAGAAGAGTACAGGCAGGATGGAGTGGGTGGAGAAGAGTGTCAGGAGTGATTTGTGACAGGCGAGTGCCAGTAAGAGTGAAAGGGAAGGTCTACAAGAGGGTAGTGAGACCAGCTATGTTATATGGGTTGGAGACAGTGGCACTGACAAAAAGACAGGAGTCAGAGATTGACGTGGCAGAGTTGAAGATGTTAAGATTGCACTGGGTGTGACAAGGATGGACAGGATTAGGAATAAGTATATTAGAGGGTCAGCCCAGGTTGGAAGGTTTGGAGACAAAGCCAGAGAAGCAATATTATGTTGGTTTGGACATGTGCTGAGGAGGGATGCAGAGTATATTGGGAAAAAGATGCTAAGGATGAAGCTGCCAGGTAACAGGAAAAGAGGAAGGCCTAAGATAAGGTTTATGGATGTGGTGAGAGAGGACATGCAGGTGGTTGGTGTGACAGAGCAAGATGCAGAGGACAGGAAGTAATGGAAACAGTTGATCTGCTGTGGTGACCCCTAATGGGAGCAGCTGAAAGAAGAAGGGGTGCATACTTCTCAACCTCTTAGAGCAAAAAATATGGACAAAGCCACAAATAATGAGGGGACAAATCCCCCAAAATAAGAACAATTTTTTAAATATTCATCTTGCAAACTTAGAAAGTTGGTAGAATAACAGGTATTACACAAGCATGAATTTTCTGAAGGATATGAGGTCTGAAACTCAGTTGTTTGCCATTATTTTCTGATTTCAGTCCTCAATGATTTGCCAGTGACTCACCAGAAAACAACAATTTTATCAGAAATAGACTAAGCATATGAAGCAAAAATATGGACATTCTGAGAAAATGTGGACAGTTGAGGTATGTAGGTGTGTAAGGGGGTTATTTCCTGAAAAATCCCCTTTAATCTGTTTCATTACTGCACAAGTTATTTGTAAGACTCTGACAGTTCTGACTGCCTAAATCAGTTTTTAGCAATCAGTTCTTTTTCTCACTTAGTGGATGCTTAGAAATAAGAAGGGTTTCTTCAAAATTTGCCATAAAATCAAAATACTGTTTTTAGCTATTTAAAGGTTGCATATCCTGACATAGTTGAAAATTAGTTTATGTCTCATTTAATTAATACCATATACAGAATAATGAGAGTTTCTACTTTTTCCTAATAAGAAGTAACAGTTCTGAAATGGTATTAGAATGCAATATGTTCTAGTAGAACAAACAAAAAATCCACATTTTAAGGAAAGCATAAACTGGTTATGGAATAAATACTTCAATCCCAAGATGTCTAAACTGACTGAGAAAAAAACATGATGAAGTATAATAGATATTCTACTTTTTTGCCAGATTTCATGTGACCCATGGTTATAAATTATATTTAAATTTAGTTATGGAACATAAGATCTGAATGTATTACAGCATGCTAATGACTGAACTTCAGCCAAGCTATTTTTTGGAAAGATCCAAATTCAAATTCATGTTTATTAAGGTGCTTGACCCCAAGCAGCATTGTAATAAAACAAAGTTAAACTAAACAGATATATAAACAACATTGCCCAATGCGGACACAATAGCAGATAGCAACAATCTGAAAAGACTGGTTGTTACTCTTCCAAGTTGGATCATAGCTGTGTTGAATTACTGGAACATGTAATATTGCATAAACTAATACAAGGATGCTTATACACATCTTACAGGAATTCATCAAACTAATATAATATTTTTTGGAACATCAACATTATTTAGCTGTAAGAACAACTGCATGAAATATATGAAATGTTACAAAGATTGTGACAGAGTATGTGATCTTGTAGATGTATTTTAGTAAATTTGTAGACAAACAAGAAATGGAGAAAAGATGAACTGTTTTGAATTTAGTGTAATTTTTTAAATGTAAAAAATGTACACATCTGTAATTGTGCCTTCTGGTAAATTTTGTGGTATGTAAAATTAATAAAATATTTAGAGCTATGTGAAAATGTGTAGTTGGTTTTGTAAAATGTAGTAGAAACAATTCCAAACAAATAAAACAAAGTTTTATGCTTCTTTTTTTAAATCTGACAGTTCTTTTCATAAGCAATTCCCCATGAAAAAACTGCATTTCATATATAAATACTTGGGGCTTTCAAGATGTGGACTATTAGAAGCCTAGCTAGTAACCAGAGGTCAGAATCAAACCCTGTACTTTGTAACTGTGAGGTAAAGACCTTAACCATTATGTTACCCTTAGTAGCACTGTCTGAGAATGTCAACAAGAAGCTTATACCTGAAATTTAAACCAAACAGTAAATACAGAACCTGGAAATGTTTATAGTTTAAAGTGCAACTGTTGTACAGCACTTAGTCTTTGCCTTCTGGGAAATATAATGGATTTTTTTAGACTATGAGATTATATTTGGAATTATTTGCCTGTAAGTCTTCTACAGATGCTCAGTTGTTAAATGCACCTAAAAGTCAGATGTGGGTAGTGTTCAGTAAACATGAATTTAATGGTAATACTAAGTCCAGGTAGCTGATAGTCAGAGTTTTCCAAATTGACATTTCACTATTTAGAACCTTTTACTCTCTATTTTATTATACAAGTTAATGGTACATATATATTTAACTTTGAAAGTGTATTGCATAATTTATTTCAAAATGTTATTTGGTTTCTAATGATTATGGTTGGTATTTATTTTATTAATGTAAGGGTATGAATGTAGAAGTAGTGGCTTATAAACTGTTGGCATTCATCTTTCAAGGAGGGATTGCATTAACCGTAGCTATAAAACAAGTATATTTTAGTTGTCTTATTTTATTAATGGACAGTAATTGTGTACTTGATAGGATAGATTCATCTAACTGGTGACAGCAAGTTAACTACAAAGACAAGAAAAAAGGTATTGTTACTAGAAAGGTAGTATTAAACGTGTGTGTGTGTGTGTGTGTGTGTGTGTGTGTGTGTGTGTGTGTGTGTGTGTGCGAGCACAATTATCTGAACTAAGTTTCATTTATTACTGGTAAGCTAATACTGGAGGTCACTGAAACACACTTCCTAATCCTACATAAGCTACTTTGTTTATCATTTCAGCAGACCCCTCACATATTTCAGTTATCCATTTTAATTGCACGTTTTTAAGTTTGGAATGCTGTTTCCCATTCTCTTTAATGAGATGTGGTAATGGAATACTTTGCCTATTGATCAGGGCATTACTTAAGTAAAGTATCTTGTTATAAATGGGTTGTCTCATGGATTTCATTCTCTAGTTATGAGGTAAACTTTAATTGTTTTTTTGTTAGTAGTGTCAGGTAAGCCTGTGGCATTATTGCATTAGTGTAGTCAAGGTTATATTAAAATTTGTTAGCTTTAGAGTTAGCTATGATTTAGTTAATTTAAAATTGTTTGGTTTGTATCTGTGGGTCTGCTTTGCTAGTAGTCTCATTTTGGTGGCCTGACTATTTCCTTTTCTTATTTAAATTAATGCCATTATCATTTCTAATAGTTTAATTTTTGTGGGTGCAATGGAAACTTTCTGTATTGGCTTTTTTGTGTATGTATTTGTAAAGTTTTCTGTTTTAAATGTCTGCATGAATGGGACTGAGTTAAAGTGATTGGGTGATTGTTAGATGGACTGAATGTCTGATGGTAGACAGAGTAATGATAAATGCTCGATGAAGTGTGAAGAGTGCTGATAAAAGCAGTATGATATGAATGGTAAACCATTTTCTAGGATGGGCATAGCAATTGTATATGCTTTTAAAAAATATTTATTTTGTGTAGTGAGGTGGGCTAGAATTTAAATTTGTTTTAAATTTGATTATTTATTATTGTCAATTTTTATATTATTTATTATTTTGTTTCCATAATGCATGGGTTGATAAATGTTTATTTTTTCTTTTTAATTTTCTGGAGTTGGGTTGAGATTATGCATGTGGGGGTAGGGTGCTTCATTCTAGAAGCTGGTGTATAATTCAAAAAATCCTAGCTTTACTTTTCACTTTAAACCACTGAATTATTATATTATCGTGGAAATAATGTAAGGATCATTCTAATAATGTATGACTGAGGTTAATTTGTGTATCCCAAACTGAAGAAGAAATGCCATGATAAAAACTTGATTAAGCCAGCAACAAGTGAGCCATGAAAAATGTAGTTTATTAAAACTACTTAAGACTTCATGAAAAGCTTAATTAAGCAGACCGGTTTCAGCCTGGGTTTAACCTGGCCTTCTTCAGTGTATAACAGAAAAAAGCTTATCAACTGAAAAAAGTCTTATATGGTAAAGCAAAACATTTGATTGGCTGACAAAACACATCCTAGTCATTAAACTCATGAATATTCATGTTACACTAAGTAATATTTATACATCACAAAAACTTTTTCTCATAAATATTCATTAAGCCCTGGATTAAATAGGGCACCAAGTTTAGTAATCCGTTTCTTTTCTTTTGCATCAAGTTTGTGATGCCAACCAGATTTATGGGTTCGATCACCAATGAGTTTGTCAATAATAATGAAATGAAACTGAGCTGTTTGATGTTTGAGTGTGTGTTTATATAGGGCATTGGAAGTTCTTTTACATTTAATGTCACTCAAATGTTCTGACATACGTAGCCTAAAAGGCCGAGAGGTCTGACCTATATAAAAAGAGTGGCAACTACAACAAGCCATATAAATAGCCCAGTCAGTGTTACAATTGGCAAAAAATCGAATGTCAAATACTGTGCTGCTGTTTCTGCTACTGAATTCTTTAGATTTCAGAATATGTTTACAATTGATGCAATGACCACAAGGGAAACAGCCAATAAGTTTGTCACTTATCCATTTCAACACTTTTTTGATTAATCTCACCGAGCACGTACTTACGAAAAATGTCTTTTTTTATGATAAAGAATGTTATTTACAGATCAAAGGTACAGCAATGGGGGCATCTTTTGCCCCCATATATGCTGATCTATTTATGGCATACATTGAGGAGATTATGATATATGATGATACTCATAATTTGTTTTTGCCTGAGATAGATATCTGGCGTAGGTATTTGGATGATTGCTGGATGGTGTGGAGATCAGACAATGAGTATCTTCATGAATTTATGGAATATTTAAATGATAATAAATGGGGAATACAATTTACTATTACTTATCACCAGAACTCCATAACGTTTTTGGATGTTCTGGTCACAAGAAATCAGGATAATACCTTGAATACTGAAGTATATAGGAAATTTCCCCAATACAACACCTTACTCCATGCCTCCAGCTATCATCCAAAACATATAGCCAGAAACATTCCAAAATCACAGTTTATCAGAATTAGACGTAATTGCTCAGATGATGTCAGTTTTAAACATCACTCTCAGGATCTATACCATAGATTCATGAATAGGGGTTACAGTTCAGGGTATGTTACTATGGCCCAAAACCATGCTTCGGGTCTACACAGACATGATCTATTGACATATAAAAAGAAATCTTTGTCAAAAAATATATTACGTTTCACTACTACATTTGGTAGAAATACTAACAGATTCATGGATATAATCAAGGACAATTGGAACATATTGAAGGCGGATGGTAATATCAATACCATAATTCCCAATATATGTTCTTTTTCTTTTCGTAAAGGAAAAAACCTAGCAGCACATTTTATTCATTACAAACATCATTCTGATTCTGTACTACCTCAGTTATATCAGACCACTATTCTGGGTGACAAACTTATTGGCTGTTTCCCTTGTGGTCATTGCATCAATTGTAAACATATTCTGAAATCTAAAGAATTCAGTAGCAGAAACAGCAGCACAGTATTTGACATTCGATTTTTTGCCAATTGTAACACTGACTGGGCTATTTATATGGCTTGTTGTAGTTGCCACTCTTTTTATATAGGTCAGACCTCTCGGCCTTTTAGGCTACGTATGTCAGAACATTTGAGTGACATTAAATGTAAAAGAACTTCCAATGCCCTATATAAACACACACTCAAACGTTAAACAGCTCAGTTTCATTTCATTATTATTGACAAACTCATTGGTGATCGAACCCATAAATCTGGTTGGCATCACAAACTTGATGCAAAAGAAAAGAAATGGATTACTAAACTTGGTGCCCTATTTAATCCAGGGCTTAATGAATATTTATGAGAAAAAAAATTTGTGATGTATAAATATTACTTAGTGTAACATGAATATTCATGAGTTTAATGACTAGGATGTGTTTTGTCAGCCAATCAAATGTTTTGCTTTACCATATAAGACTTTTTTCAGTTGATAAGCTTTTTTCTGTTATACACTGAAGAAGGCCAGGTTAAACCCAGGCCGAAACCGGTCTGTTTAATTAAGCTTTTCATGAAGTCTTAAGTAGCTTTAATAAACTACATTTTTCATGGCTCACTTGTTGCTGGCTTAATCCTTTTTTGATGGTTTTGCTATTTGCCGTGCAACTCCCTACGCGCAGGGGAACTTTGCTATGATAAAAACTTGCCCACTGGGATATGTATTTATTTATTGGGTTACTCACTTCCTTTTTGTTGACCAGGTTAGTCCCACTAAATAGGTCCCTTTTTCAGGGGTATACAGATTACAAATTACTATATATATTGCTATAGCAAGGTTTACAAATGGGTGACGACAATGATAAAGCAATACTATTTCAAATGGATGTACATGTTGAAGGAGTGACCTTGAAGAACTGTGCGTGGATTTAAAAATGCCTTCAGAATAAATGTCCAGTATGACTGAAGCAGGATTATGAAAATGGGGGATCACAGAGGGGATCAGAGAGTGGGAATGCAGGAGTTAGGTGAAATTCCTTCGTATTAATGAAGATATGTATACATTAAGGTGTATGGGTCAGGTTCAGGGAACACTATACTTAATCTCAAGGGTTAGTTATAGCTGGGAATAAGGCCAGTGATTAAAAAATTAGAACTAAGTCCAGACATTGTAGGACTCAGGATAAGTCATTTGAATGTGTCATCAGAGTTGGTGAAAATGGAAAAGAAAAGAGAAGAAAAAGAAAAAAAATGCAATGCACAATGCAGAGCTGTGGGCCTTTATGACTTATTTGTTATATCAACATTGCTCATGAGAAGCAACAGCTTGGCACAACATAATATTGTATTGCTGCGGCTGCTTTGTGTATTACAACAATCTGAGTCACCTGCAGCTAGGTATATGCCAAGCTGTTGAGTGGCTGGCTCACTGTCTTACTCAGATTTCACTTCAATATTAAGTTACTTGGGGCAAGTATACACTCAGCATGGGATGACTGATTAGCACACTCTCCACCTATATTGTAAATTATTCATGAAGACTGTTATATCCTGAGCTGCACTTTAAAGCAAAGGCCAAGCATGTGCAGTGGTACTGAACTGCTCAATGGAGCATTTGCTTCTGGCCTTCTCTTTCTGCTGTCTTGCTATTGGTTCATATGTCTCTCATCATGAATGTAATAGTCTGTGAAACTGTGCAATGACCTGCAACCTCATGATTTTTTGTAATGCAACAGCCTTCCAATACCGATTTTATTGTTCAAATGTCTGATTTCCTTTTCCTACATATTTAACTTTTTCTGCAGTGCAACGTGAATTTAATAAAGCAACATTTTCTGATCCAAGCAGATTTTTTCTCACTATTATTCACTATTATTCACTTTTATTGTATAGCTGTGTGATTTCTCCTTCATACGTGCTACTTGTCTCCATTTCAGTGTTCTGTTTTTCTGTATCATCAGTGCCCTTTTTTTCTGAGGAACATTTGTTCAGCTGGAGTTCGCAGAGTCCGCTGAGTAGCTGGGTTGCCTCCTGAAGGTTTTGCTTTCGTATATTCCTAATTTCCTCTCTCATTTTGTCTATTGTCACTTGCAAACTTTTTCCTTGATTCAAAGAACATGCTTTGCTCTTTTTTTCTTGCTGTAGAAAGTACCAAACTGTAAGTGTAACCACCAATACACTAAAAATGATGACTGTCACCAGGCAATAATATTGTGTGTACAGATGCCAAATACAGTTGTTGTTCTCATGTTGCAGACATTTGTACTTGTGCTTCATGTCTCCATAATCATATTGCAGATACTCATATTCATTGCATTGGTTTCTGTAACCATTTTGGAGATGCTCATATTGTTTCGCTTCATAATCATGACGTAGATGTTCATATTCTTTTTTCATGTTCTTATAATCATGTTTCAGATGATTGTATTCATATCGTATACGTATGTAATCATGTTGGAGTTGTGCATAACTATGCTGTGTGTGTTGAAGTTCCTGTTGCAAGGAAAGCAGTTTATCCTTAAGAGTCAAGACTTCACTTTCTTGTTCAGATAAATAAGAGCTCTTGAAGATATCACAAAAACCTTCCAAAATCATGTTCATCTACACGTGTATCACAGCACCTGAAAATAACATATTAGAATTAGCTTTAAATACTAATTTGTGAAGTCATGTTCAGTGTCAGAATGCTAGTTTGAGATGACTGTGTATATGCTAATAGTTTTGAAAATATTTAATATTGCATAACTGGCAGCAGAAAGGCATGCCGTTAATTTTGAACATCATGAAAATTATAACCCCAGATTCAGATATATCAATACGCTTTCATAAATCTATTGCTTTTCAGTACTGGAAGTTCCACGTGCTATTACTATGAACCTACCTGATATATGTATGCCA